>NW_028261393.1:39784153-40088320 GCF_051295495.1 Thamnophis sirtalis
TCAGTTCAGAAAAAAACCTGGGAAAATCTGCTTCTGGAGAGTTTTTAGATCATTAATTAGGCAAAAGTTGCTTTGGGGTCAAAAGAAAATGCCAAATCTTAAACAGAGATTTTGGATATTTTGGTATTGTAACTGTGGTGGCGCAGTGGTTAGAATGGAGTATTGGGGGCTAATTCCAGGAGTTCGAACCTGACCGGCTCAAGGTTGACTTAGCCTTCCATCCTTCCGAAGTTGGTGAAATGCGGATCCAGATTGTTAGGAGCAAAATTCTGACACTTGTAAACCATTTAGAGAGGGCTGTGAAGCACTATGAAGCGATATATAAGTCTTAAGTGCTATTGCTATTTCCTGACGGTGTCCTTTGCCATTACAAATTTCTGGGTGTGCAACTAATGAGTAGGCTGGCTTGGTCACTCAAAAGCAAGACACTGGTGAAACGGGCACAGCAGCACCTGCATTTGCTGCATCATATGAAAAAAGTTTATCGTCCTCACCCTGTCCTTACCACTTTCTATAGATGGATGATGTCATATTGCACTACAGTCTGAAATGACTGCTTCGGACAGGAAGGCGGTGCAGAGAGTGGTGAGGATGGCAGAAATGATTTTTGGCAGTTCACTTCCATCTATCCAGGCACAGCATACAAGCAACACATCCTTTTCACGACCTGTTTTCCTTGTTGTATGTATGTATCAGAGGTGGTATTCAGCAGGTTCTCACCAGTTCTGGAGAACCAGTAGCGGAAAATTTGAGTAGTTTGGAGAACCAGTAAATACCACCACTGACTGGCCCCACCCCCCATCTATTCTCTGCCTTCTGAGTCCCAACTGATCAGGAAGAAATGGGGATTTTGCAGTATCCTTTCCCTGGAGTGGGGAGGGAATGGAGATTTTGCAGTATCCTTTCCCTGGAGTGGGAAGGGAATGGGGATTTTGCAGTATCTTTTCCCTGGAGTGGGGAGGGAGTGGAGATTTTTCAGTATCCTTCCCCTGCCATGCCCGCCAAGCCATGCCCACCAAGCCACATTCACAGAACCAGTAGTAAAAAAAATGAATCCCACCACTGGTATGTATGTATGTATGTATGTATGTATGTATGCATGCATGTATGTATGCATGCATGCATGCATATAGCATGTGTATATATGTTTAAGTATGTGTACACTTTTGAGAGCAGGCAACAGAATTTCATTTTTAATGTGTGCCAGTGTGCCCTCAGTAACAAATGACAACAAAGGTTATCGATCTATCTAATCAGATCTGACCTGACTTAGCTTTTAGAGGTCAGCCTGTGTCATCAGAATGTGGCTGCTTTCACGGACAGACAACCTGCAGACGATGTACTCCTTCCCACAGACAAGTGCCTGGAGATTCAAACGTTGTAATTTTGGGAGCAGCAGCAGTGTTGGGTGGCTGAGTTGGGATTTTGAATGCTGCACATTCTTGTCATCCCATTGCTCCTTGTGGCCAGGAGCTGCACATTGGAGACAAGAAGGAGGGTTTTGATTTCTGGGGGATGGGAAACTCTTTTGTACATTTTTTTAAATGAAACAAAAGAAAAGATGGTTTTTTTTTTCAACCCATCTTCAGTTCTTCACTCTATTTACAACGCAGGGATAATAAGAAAGGTTCTTGCTATTTTTGATTGTAAAAGTTAGTCCTACAGTAGATTTGCAGAAGCCAAAAAAGCATCCCAGAAGACCTCTTAAATAAGGCTCATATAAGGAAATGCTAGAATTCCCCTTGCATTGTTAGTGAAATTTGGGGAAATAAATTACAGGTAGTCTTCAACTTAGGACCATAATTCAGCCCAAGATTTCAGTTGCTAAGCGAACATTGGTTAAGTGAATTTTTCCCCATTGTACAAATTTTCCTGCCACAGTTGCTAAGTGAACCACTGCAGTTGTTAAGCCAGTAATAGGGTTGTTAAGAGAATTTGGCTTCCCCATTGACTTTTCTTGTTGCAAAAGAGGATCACATGATCCTAGGATACTGCAACCATCATAAATATGAGCATGCGTGGGGGGCGTGGAGAATGTGGGCAGGTCACGTGTGCATGCATGTGGGGGGGTGGGGGCGTCGCACATGCTTTCGGCACGCAACAAAAAAAAAAGTTTAGCCATCACAGCTCCAGGTCTTTCAATCCCATTTTTAAAGCAGAGGCATAGCCTGGATTTTAGTGGATCTCAAAGGAAAGAGGATATAAATCAAAAAGAGCAAAATAGTTGCAACAACTGACCCAGAATTTTTTTTATTTTTTTTTTAAAAAGGTTTCCCCAGCCTGGGCGAGGGAGAGAATGCATGTTGCCTATTAAAAATTAATTATGGCTCTTTATTGAAAAAAAATGGAAACTTCAAATTAAATAAAGGTTATGTGCAGCCCCAGCTGTGTGTCCTGGATATGTGGGTTCTCACAACATTTTTCACCTCAGGCTACCCTTCCTTTGAGCCACTGGAATGAAAAGATGCCTCTGATATTCCAAAACAAAGCAGCAGCTGGTGCATTGCTCTTTAAAAATAGATTTGCTCAAATAATTAGCTTTCAACTTGCTTTCCTGTGGCTGTACTCATAGACCAGTGGTTCCCAACCTTCCTAATGCCGCGACCCTTAAACAGAGTTCCTCATGTTGTGGTGACCCCCAACCATAAAATTATTTTCGTTGCTACTTCGTAACTGTAATTTTGCTACTGTTATGAACCGTAATGTAAATATCTGATATGCAGGATGTATTTTTATTGCTATAAATTGAACATAATTAAAGATTAGTGATTAATCACAAAAACAATATGTAATTATATGTTGTGAAATATTTATTTCTAATTACAAATAAATGAAAAAATTATTTATCCTAGCAAAATTACAGTTACATAGTAGCGACAAAAATAATTTTATGGTTGGGGGTCACCACCACATGAGGAACTGTATTAAAGGGTCGCGTCATTAGGAAGGTTGAGAAACCACTAGAGCAGTGTTTCTCAACCTTGGCAACTTGAAGATGTCCGGACTTCAACTCCCAGAATTCCCCAGCCAGCGAATGCTGGCTGGGGAATTCTGGGAGTTGAAGTCCGGACATCTTCAAGTTGCCAAGGTTGAGAAACACTGCACTAGAGTTTCCTGCCTGAGCAGCAGGTTGGACTAGATGACCTCCAAGGTCCCTTCTGACTCTGTTATTCTATGTTCTGATGATGCAGATTTCTCCAGGCAGGCATATTGTGGCTTCATGGTCCATATACCCAGTTTTCAAACAATTTGGACGCCTTTTGTTCATTATTTCCCCCAAATACTTGCTTTTTCTACAGATTTCTTTTCCTTTTTAACACAATCATTATTTCCAAACTACGTTAGAAATACTGTAGAGAGCAACTGACGATTTCCTGTGCTAGCTGCGTACCGATTGGGGTTCTGCCTCAAAAAATAAAATTAGATAAGCCTTCCATTTCAATGCCAATTAAATTAATTTCTCCCCAATGTCCCTAGGTGGGGGTGGGGGGCAGCATTAAGTGCAAGCATGCTCATAATGTATTCCAAAACATGCTGCAGCACAGAAACCCTCTCAAAGCAGGCATATCAACCTGGCAAAATGCCTCTTGAGAACTTTGCAGGAGAACAAAGGCCAGTTCTGGTCCCATTTTCCTGGTTCAACTCATTTTTTTTCACTTGAAAAATAATTCTCTTGCAAGAATTCACTGTGAAGAGCAGGCTCCCTTCTAAATAAGACTGTATATTTCTTCTCCTAGAGCCGCACAGCTTTTTTACACCACAGATCTCCTATTTCCCTTTCCTCCACGAAGAAAATGTGGAATCTGGAACACATCCGCTTGATTTGCATCTGTTTGCTTTGCCTCATTTTCACGGAGGAAAGTAAAACGGAACCAGGAAAATGTAAGTATGCTTTTGACGGTAAACGCCGTGAAGCCGTAATTAACTCTTGGCTGTGGGAAGGCATCCAGAATCAGCCTTTGGGGCCGACATGCATGCATGTGATTTGTGAGCTAATTGGAGAGCAGTGATAATCCACAGGAGCGGTCCTTCTGATGATCATTAATTAAGTGAATTTTAATCAAGAGACACGGTCGTGATTGGGGAAGGGCTGCTTTCTTCAAACTAACATTAAAGGATGATTTGCATGCTTTTGCATACCTTACCCACCCCACCGCACCCCCAAAGCCTAACAAAGAGTAAGGGCAACAGATTTGGTTCTGGATATCGAACACTGCCCCCAACCCAAAAGTAGCCGAGACCATGGTCACTACCACCTACTTGTTTGATCTCCATCCAGCCACAGCAAAGTGAGATGGAATATTTTCTCCAAACAAATGTTCTCAAATGAAATGGAAAAATGTTCTGAATTTCATCCCCTCCCCCCCCCATTGCAAAATATTCCACTGTTAAGTCTTTTTTTTCCCCATGGAAAATCTTCTCCTTTGCAAAACAAAACAAAACCCCCAAACCCCAAAAACTCTGTATTAATTAAAATAATTAATAACATAACAAATGGATACTGTTTTGGTCAAAGTGGGCTGCTGGGATAAATGCAAAATCAGTCTTGTTTACTATCTGTTGAGGGGGTGTGTTTTTTTAAACGATTGCTATCCAGATGTCAACTCAACTTTGGTTCACCCAACAGGCTTAAATGAATTACAAATCTGGGCTAGGCATTCAGATAATATAACTAATTTTTGATTTAAAGGTTCCCCTCACACATATGTGCTAGTCATTCCCCAGTCTAGGGGCGGTGCTCATCTCCATTTCAAAGCCAAAGAACCAGTGCTAACCAAAGACATCTCCGTGCTCATGTGGCCGGCATGAGTAAATGCTGAAGGCGAATGGAACGCTGTTACCATCCCACCAAAGCTGATTCCTATTTTTCTACTTGCATTTTTTATGTGCTTTCGAACTGCTAGGTTGGCAGAAGCTGGGACAAGTAACGGGAGCTCAAGCCATTACGGGGTGCTAGGGATTCGAACCGCTGAATTGCTGATCGACAAGCTCAGCATCTTAGCCACTGAGCCACCATGTCCCTGCTAATTTTTGGTTTACTGTAGTACAAAGCCAGGTGATTTCATTAGCTAATATTCTAATGATGGCTGAATTTCCAGCACCAAATAAAGGGCGTTATGTGAAATACAGATAGTCCTTGACTTACCATGGTTCATGTAGTGACCATTTGAAGTTACAATGGCACTGAAAAAAGTGACTTACGCCCATTTTTCACTCTTACGACCACTGTCTATGGTTGCGTGATTTACACTTAGATGCTTGATGACTGACTCACATTTATGACGGTTGCAGTGTCCCGGGGTCATGAGATCCCCCTTTGCGACCTTCTGACAAGCAAATTCAATGGGGAAACCAGATTCACTTAACAACCGTGTTAATAATTTAACAACGGCAGTGATTCACTTAACAAATGTGGTGTGAAAAGTCGTAAAATGGGGCAAAACTCAAATTTAACAAATTTAACAACATAGATGTTGGGCTCAATTGTGGTCATAAGATGAGGACCACCTATACTGAAAAGACTGCCATGGGTGAAAGATTTTCAGACATACCATGCTATTGTGGCCCAGCAGGAGCCGTTGGAGCTGCCGATGGACTCCGATAGCGAGGAACCCTATGAGTCTTCTATGGAAGATGTGGAGGATGCTGGGCAAGGTTCAGACTCAGAGCAGGGACCAGAGAGGCTGGTTGGCCACCAGGAGGCGCCTGAGCCATGGAGCAGTGGGGAAGATAAAAGGGAGTTTGTCCCTGATGCCAGGCAATGAAGGGTGGAGAAACGGAGACAGCAGTTACGGAGACAGACTCATAAGAGATAATCAAGCCCATGTGGTTGTGGCTTGGCCCCTCCCAAGAGAGTATATAAGAAGAGACTTTGGGAGGAGTCCTTTTGCAGGACACAACATGTAGTAATCTGGAGAACTCCTTGTCTGGTCTGCCTTGTGTTCCCGTGTCTGTTGGAGTCTGGGTTGCTGCCAACGTCTTGCCAGTGAGTCGTGTCTGGGCTTTCAGCCAACAGAATTATAATTGCAGTGAATAAAGAGTGGCAAATAGCTAAACCTGTGTCTGCGTTCATTACCGGACGGAGGGGGCCCAGAACACCATGCAGTTCTATAATAGGAAGCGCAATTTGATATCTTGCAGATATTTGGAGTCTACTCTCCCATGGATCCAGGCAATAGCCATGCAGCTTTTCTTTCTACTTTTATTTCACATCCATAGTTTTCTCTCTTTTGATCAGTATACACAGACAGTAACAGAGTTGGGAGGGACCTTGGAGGTCATCTGGTCCAACCCCCTGGTCACACAGGAGACCTGTACTAGGAATTTGAACCGTCAAACTGTCGACCATTCTGATCAACAAGCTCAGTGTTTGAAGAGGATTCATGTTGAACCCAGAGGAAAAAAAATACATGGACAAGAACAAAGTTGAATGAAAAGATGGAGGAAGGAAACCATTGGGCAAGGAATAATATTAAAAGAGGATATAGCTGAAGGATCTGACCTCCCTGCTACTACCTGGAGGGCCCTGAATAGGTTGAGGGTTGGAGTGCATTAAGTGTAAAATCAATATACTCAAGTGGAGGCTCTTAACAGAATAACAGAGTTGGAAGGGACCTTGAAGATCTTCTAGTCCAACCCCTTGCTCTGACAGGAAGCCGTATACCATTTCAGACAATCATCACGTTATACGAATGTGAAGAGGGACAGAGCCCAGTGCATCTGCTATGTCAGCTACTACCAGAAACACACACCAATAATCACTTATGTTTGGCCAACAACAAAGCCAAGAAGATTTAAAGTTTAAAGCTTGATCTAGATTAGTGTTGGCAAACTTTTTCAACACTGAGTGCCAAAACAGGAGCGCACATGCGTGTGCTGGAAACCAGAAGGGCAGCTGCCTGTGCGCATGTGCGCATTGGGAAGATGATCTTCTGGTTTCCGGCATGCAAATGTACACCAGCCAGCTGGTCTTCTTGTGCACATATGCGCCAGAAAGCAGAAGACCAGGTGGCCAGTGCACATGTGAGTGCCGGAAACTGGAAGATTATCTTCCCAGCATGCACATGTGAAGACCAGCTGGCCGGCGCACCGGACCTGGAAGAGCAATGGGCAACAGCTTGAGACCACATGTACCATAGGTTCACCATCATGGATCTAAATGAAGGACGACGGTGGGGGGGAGCAGGAGGATGAGGCAGGAGCAGGGAGGTAGAAGGAAAGAAGGAGAATATGGACTGCTCTCCATAGTCAGTTAAGAACGGCCTGTATCCAGATTTCATTCTATTTTTAAAATCCTTGGCAAAGTGGCAGTTTGTCTGTTGTGGTTAGTCTGGTGACCACCAAACTAAGTTTAATTAATGAATCAATTGAATTAAAGAGTAAATATAAAATGAAAAGTTCAGAGTTGAGTGAAAAGTCATAGCATCATCGAAGACAGAAATGCAGAGCGAATGGTTTGCAAATCTATTACTGTAGTTCTCGGAAGACAATTTCCATAAGTGGAATAAGAACCGGAAGACCCTCCCCCAAAAAAACGCAGGGAGATTTTTCAGCAGGGCAGCAATATCACAGGAATCGCTTTCACTGGCTGTTTTTCACACATCCTGTGTTTCCCTCTATATTTTGTAACCAAATTCAAGAACCAAATTTAAATAGTTTTCTATCTTTATCCCAACAACTCTAACAAGCCGAAGGGGAAAAGATGGAGGTGGTCCAAATAAGCTTATTTATTCGGCTGAGGTGTGTGCAGATAGCTGTGCTCCAAGCGAGGCCAATGGACTCCGAGTGGCATTTCCAGTTCATTGCCTCACTGGTATGAACATTTTGTTCAGTCTGCACTCACCCAAAATGAAAGCTGGTTTGTTTTTGTTTTTTTGCATGAGCCGCCAAACCTTCCTTGGATTTTTCTTTCTTCTCGAAGCAGGATGGAAAGTTGATTGGGGTGACCAGATTTGAAGGGCTCATCTCAGCAACATTCTTGTTATGGATCTCCTCAGTTCAGGTTGATGCTACGTGTTTAATTTGCATCGGTCCTGACGTTATATAAACTCCAAGTTACTCAGCATAAAACCAGCTTGTTTTCTCAGGAACAAATCCCAGGGCAAACAAAGGGTTGCCTTCATACTTAACCAGGTTACTTAAAGGCCTAATGTCTGCTTCAGCATAACATGTGAACTAGGCTAGTGTTAACACTGGTTAAGTGTTTTTTTTAAACTTAGAACTGAGCTTCTTTGTTATTTTATCAGTCAATTTATTGTGCAGACCCAAAAAAGGAGCTAAATCATGATCCAGTTTGAATGAGTTGGGTGCTTTCAAATAGCCTGAAAAATGAAAGTTTGTTTTGGAAACTGAAATATGGTTTTGTTGTGGCAGCAGATTTGGACAGTGAGGAGGTTGGGGAGGAACCTGGGCCAGTCCTGGAGTCTGGGGAAGGCTCTGACGAGGGCTCTGTGTCAGAGGCAGAGAGGAGGCCAGAGCCGTCTGACAGTTACCAGCTGCCTTCAGAGTCAGACATCAGTGAGGCAGATGAAAAGCTGGAGCCTGTTCCCAGTGTGGGCATGTGCAGAGTTGCCAGATGAAGGGAACAGCTAAAGAACAGGGGTCGACTTGGGAGGAAGGCCACAGGTGGACAATGAATGGCCCCTCCTAGAGGAAATAAAAGAGGAGCAAAAAGGGAGTGGAGTTTGCAGGAGACAGTTCACTTAATTGGTTCGTGACTCTCCGAAACTCCTGGCCAAGTTTTGCAGACATCAGCCTGGCAGCTCTCCAAGCCAGATAAGGTCTGTGACTGTGAATCCTCCCTGAATTTGTATTCACATACAAATATGTATGTGAATACAAATACAGTATGTATTCACATACATATTTGCTGTATGTGAATGAGCAGCATTCACAGTAAGCTAATAAAAGGAGGTTTTGTTGGGATCAGGAATTTGCTTTATGCTCTTGAGAAGCCTCGGTCAGAACAGGTTTAAGAATCATCCAGAGGTCTCATCAGATTCAGGAAACTGGTCTCTTTCAGCCAAACTGAGATTAAAGAGCAAGCCAAGATGCGAAGCAAGGAGCTGTGTTTCCAAGTATGTGTGACCTCAATACGAACAGGATTTAGGGGCGTTCGGCTTAACACTTGTCAAAAGAGAACTAACTTTATAAAATTCAGTAAATCGGGATTCACTAAATTTTTAACATACATGTTGCTAGAAGAGGTGCTTATGCCGGGTAGAATTTTGCAAATCTTATAAGCAGGCTAATGAGTCAATCAGTGGTGCCCATCTGGAGAAATCTGGTAAGAAGATACAGAGTTGAATGTCTCATGAAGCAGGCAAACAAACATCCCAGCATGATTAGACATAGACTAGTAACAGCCCCATCTATGTTAACTACAATGATGATGTACATCTTTTCTACAGAAATTAAACACAGGGAGTCCTCAACGTATGACCACAATTGAGCCAAAACTTTCTGTTGCTAAATGAGACTGTTGTTAAGTGAGTTGTGCCCCATTTTACAACCTTTCTTATCACATTAAGTGAATCACTACAGTTGTTAAACTAGTAACCCGGTTGTTAAGTGAATCTGGCTTCCCCATTGACTTTGCTTGTTTGCAAAAGGTGATGGCATGACCTTGGGACAAAGCGACGGTCATAAATATGAACCAGTTGCCAAATGTTTGAATTTTGATCATGTTCACATGCAACTGTTATAAGTATGAAAAACATTCATAAGTCACTTTTTTTCAGTACCATTGTAACTTTTTTTGAGAAGTATTTATTTTATTTTATTTTTCCATAACCACTCTTACATCATTAATTTTACCGTGTGTCATCTGAGTACAATCTTTGTGTCATCATATTTAACAGTTACATAATTTTTAATCTATTTTTATCTTACCTTTGCATTTCAATTTCAATTGCCTTTTAATTCAACTCCTCCCCTATTGTTCTACGTTCTTTTCCAAATTATTCAATTTTCTGTTTCTTTTTGTCTATATTTCTTTTCTATCCAGGGATAAAAACATCCCCCTATCTTATAATACTCCGATTCTTCCTTCTCTTTAATTGCCAACATTAATCTGTTCGTTTCTGCACAGTCTAGTATTTTTTGAATTACCTCTCCCTCCAAGAGGGACGCCATTGTAACTTTGGAAGGTCCACTAAACGAAGTGTTGTAAGTCGAGGACTCTTGTTGCTCTTGGTCACCAGTTCACAATTTCTCTTTCTCTCTCTCTTTTCTTTTTGGCAGATTCAGAAACCTACTGCATGTTTCAAGCTAAGAAGTATCAAATAGGACAAAGATGGAACCCTTACCTTGAACCCCATGGACTTGTTCCCTGCCTCGAATGTCGCTGCACAGAGGTAATGGGATTGGATTTAGTGAAGAGGTGGATTTCCAGGAGGGAAGGGTGTCCATTCCAGAGGAGTAAAAGGCCACTCAGTCCTGTTCTGACCTAGGCTTCCCGAGAAAGCATAAATCACAATCATAGTCCCCAAAACAGTCTTTTATTTAAACGGCTGTGAATTATAGTCATTCACAGCCCGTAAGGATTCACAAACAGTCTGTGAAGAGTCCGACAGATGTCTGCTCGAGTTTCAGGGTAATTTGAATAAGCGCCCGCCTTTATCTCCCTTGAAACGCTGCCAGAGACCTAATTGCCAATTAGTTTTGCAAGGCCAAATGGAGCACAGTGTCGAACAGAGCATGTCTCAGAGCATGAACTGACTAGATCAGCGGTTCTCAACCTGTGGGTCGCGATCCCTTTGGGGGTCGAATGACCCTTTCACGGGGGTCACCTAAGACCATTGGAAAACCACATATTTTCAAAAAAATACGGAATAATAAAATAATTTTATGGTTAGGGGTCACCACAACATGAGGAACTGTATTAGGAAGGTTGAGACCACTGGACTAGATGAACAAATTGCTTCCTGTAAAGGCTCATGTCCCTTTGCTCCTCCTTTATGTCTTATGAGAGGGGGCAATCATCTCCAAGTCTTACTCCCAAGTCATCATTCTTACCTTAATTGTTCTTGCCCTCAGGCAGCTCTGTGCATGTGCACACTGGGAACAGGCTCCCATTGTTTTTCTGCCTCGCTGATGTCAGACTCCAGAGATTCCGGAGGCAGCTGATAACTGTCAGAGGGTCCTGGCCCCCTCTCTGCCTCTGACGCAGAGCCCTTGTCCGAGCCTTTCCCAGACTCCAAGATTGGCCCATGTTCCTCCCCAACCTCCTCACTGTCTGACTGTAGCCAGCTCCTCAGGCCACTGGTGGACCACAACTAGTGGGATGAGTGCAGTTCACCATCAAGAGGCTTTTCATGAAGGGACAGCTAAGCTTTTGTTCCAATCTGTATGAGTTTGACCTACATTCATTCATTGCACCATTCCTTTCCATTGCAGAGTCCTCGACTTACAACCATTCATTTAGTGACTGTTCGGTGTTAGCACAGCACTGAAAAAAAGTGATTTATGGCTGTTTTTCACACAACCATTGCGACATCCTCATGTCACATGATCAGAATTTGGATGCTTGGCAACTGGTTCGTATTTACGATGGTTACAGCATCCCAGAGTCGTATGATCATGTTTTGCAAATTCTGAAAAGTCAACGGGGGCGGGGTGTGTGTGGAAATCCAGTGTTACTTAACAATCATGTTGCTACAACTGCAGCGATTCACTTCACAAGGTCGTAAGTTGAGGACCACCTGCATTTAACTGCAGAGAGGTAGCAATTATAACATGAATGACCGAGCCTATCAAAGCCGATTGAAGTCAACATCCAGTGAGCAAGGGTCTTCAGAAGCAGGAGCCACCAGCAGAAAGAAGCATTTTTGGCACTGGAGGTGCAATTCTTTGTTCTGAAGCCCCCCGGTGCTCAAATAAAACAGCCACTTTGCATGCTAGCTGTGTCAGGGTTCCAAATAGCATCCAAAATTAAATCAGAATCTGAGGCAAAGGATTCCTCAAAGTTCCAATTTATTAAGAGAGCCATGTTGGCACATCTGGGAAAACCCAAATCTGAAAGCTTCCAGGTTCCCCACCCCCCCACCCCCAGTTGAAAGTTCAAGATCCTGCCCCAGCACACACAAGTTCATCACATGGTCCAATCTTCCACTGCCATGAAGACAGATTCCACCCATCCAGTTCCAGCCAGGTGCAGAGACAAAGATGACCTTGAGTTTTTAGGAAGAATGTTGTTATGGCTACCTATCACCCAACACCGTATAAAACCCCCCATTTTCCCACAATAGAAAGTAGGCAGTAGAAAGTGTGGCAGGCCTGAAATCCAAAAGAAAAGATGGCTTGCAGGCATGACAAAATGTATTTACGGAAGGTCTGTTTTTTTACTTTGATTTCTTCAGGGGGGGAACGTGCTGTGTATGAAAGTCAAGTGTGCAACCTTGCGATGTTCCAACCAAGTATTTGAACCCACAAAATGCTGTCCAAAGTGTCCAGGTAATCTGTGTCTCTAGTGCAACAAAGTGGTCTAGAATATTTGCTGCTGAAAATGCCAGACTGAGCATTGCCCTGTCCAAAAATAACAAAAAGTGTCTGTCACACAGCAAAAGTCTATTATTACCCAGCCCATTGGTGATCAGCAGAGAACAGAGTCTCTTCTTCCCCATAGAATCTATAGGGGTTTCACATTTTCTTCATCACAGAGCATTAAATGGGTGGTGTCCCCTTCATGTAGGACAAGTCATTTTTGCCTTCTCTTCCTTTTTGGTATGTGATAATCATTTTTTTTTTTAAGGGATGTGGTGGCTCAGTGGCTAAGACGCTGAGGTTGTCAATCAGAAAGGTCAGCAGTTTGGCGGTTCAAATCCCTAGCACCGCATAATGGGTTGAGCTCCCGTTACTTGTCCCAGCTTCTGCCCACCTAGCAGTTCGAAAGCACGTATACATGCAAGTAAAAAAATATGGACCACCTTTGGTGGGAAAGTAACAGTGTTCCATGCGCCTTCGGTGTTTAGTCATGCCGGCCACATGACCACGGAGACATCTTTGGACAGCGCTGGCTCTTCGGCTTTGAAATGGAGATGAGCACCGCCCCCTAGAGTCAGGAACGACTAGCACAGATGTGCGAGGGGAACCTTTACTTTTAATACTTTTTTTCTGTGCTTCTTAATATCTGGCTGGCTGTTGCAGTACAGATAGTCCTCGACTTATGACCAGTATTGAGGCCAAAATTTCTTTTTTTTTATTAGCAAACATGTAAAATACACACACACAAAACTTAAACGTGCACTACATTTACACAATACAATACGAACAGGAGCTTCCTGTTCTTTCTAATAGCAATTATTGATCGATACCGCTCACCTTATATTATTTCCCCTTCTATTATATTTCATTTGGATTTCACCATTCTTAACCCTCTTATTTTACTCATAACTATTATTTTTTTGAGTTTTGTTATATTCCTTCATTGATTCTTGTTTTTTTCCTCCATCCACCTATACCATTTATCCCATATCTGGTAGAATTCTGATTCTTCTTTTCACTGGATTTCTTCAGTTAGTTTGTCCGTTTCAGCACAATCCATAACCTTTCTTATTATTTCATCTTCGCTTGGAGTTAATTTGTTTTTCCATTTCTGGGCAAAGGCAATCCTTGCCGCCGTAATTATATGTAGTATTAAATACTGGATTTCTTTTTTATATTTCGCAGACATTATTCCTAATTTTAAAAAAACCTTCAGGTTTCCATTCTATTTTAACCCCTGTTATCACCTCCAGCCAATTTTTGATCCTTTTTACTCTCCTCACAGGTCCACTATAAATGGTAACATATTCCGTGTATTGATTTGCATTTCCAACATTTTGGGGAGGTATTTGTTAAGATTTTAGCTAAATTCTAAAAAATAATTTTAATTCTTTCTCCTCATTTGAGTATATTCTATTTCATTTACAATATTTGAATTCATCATCTTTTTCTTTTTCTTTGACCTTTCCATCTTAATTTTCTTGGATTATGATCTGCCCACTCATTTGCTTCTATTTCAATTTCGTCTAATTGATTACATAGACCATGTCAATTCTTGATAAAGACTGGTGGGGGTTCGAATAAAAGGTATATTGCTTTCTTGTTTTGTGCCTTTCTCTCCAAGTATGTAGTTTATATTCCATTGCCATCTCAAAAAAGGATTTGGTTAACGTATTTTTTTTATTTTATTTTTTTTGCTTTCATAGTCCATTTTTTTATTTACTATTGCATTATAATCCCCAGTTAAGCAAATATTTTCATATTCTAATTTGTTTATTTTGTTGTGTAATTTCCTATAGAATTCCTCTTGTTTCTGATTTGGTGCATACGTATATGACTATTAATAATATCGGTTTTTCTGTTGTCTCTAATTCAATCATTAGCATCCTGCCTTCTTCATCAGAGTAGACTTCTTTGGAGTTTATTTTTTCCTTTATATAGGTTGCTATCCCTCTTTTTTTTTTATCTGCCAGTGCTATATATAATTTCCCTAGTTTTTTGTTTTCCAGTAAGCTCCTATGTTCCCTTTTAATATGCACTTCCTGTATACAGGTTATAGCGACCTTCAGTTTTTTAAGTTTATTAAACATCTGCGCTCTTTTTTTTTTGTGCGTTCAGGCTTTGAAATGGAGATGGGCACTGCCCCCTAGAGTCGGGAACGACTAGCACAGATGTGCGAGGGAAACCTTTACCTTTAATCCTATTTTTCTGTGCTTCTTAATATCTGGCTGGCTGTTTGCAGCACAGATAGTCCTCGACTTACGACCAGCATTGCGGCCAAACTTTCTATTACTAAGCAAGACAGTTGTTAAATTATTTTGTCCCACTTCAAGATTTTTCTTGCCACAGTTGTTAAGTCAATCACTGTGGATGTTAAATTAATAAGATGGTTGTTAAATGAATCTGGCTTCCCCATTGACTTCACTCATCAGAAGGTTGCAAAAGTGGATCACTGCAACTGTCATAAATACGAGTCAGTTGCCAAGTGCCTGAATTTTGACACGGGGATGCTGCAATGATTGCATGTGTGAAAAACAGTCATAAGTCATTTTTTTCAAGTGCTATTATAACTTTGAATGGTCACCAAATGAACTGTTGTAAGTCAAGAACTACCGGTATGCTGAAAACCCATCTTCTCCCCAGATAAACAAACAATGGTGGTTTCTCCGTAAGAGGTAGCCAACAGCCTTGTCAACTACATTTGCTGCAACCCAACATTACTTTATAACCAGGCAAGGTCAGCCAGAAAAAATAAGCAAGTCAGTAGGCATTTATGACTGTATAAATGTTAAAATATTCATGAGTGGGAGAGACATGGGAACAAGGTCAGGCAATGAATAAGCATGGTAACTAAGTCAGCCAATGGGAGCTTAAACAGATCTGAGTCTGTGCAGAGAATTGAAACAGAAACTTAAGCAGTCTGCTGCTCTGAGAAGTAAACTAGCAGTCTGTCTGGGCTTGTCTGCTGATACGAAACTAACTCTCCTGCCTTGTGTTTACTTGGAAGAACCACCTGTTGGTATTGTACATTTATTCATCTATTATTATGTATATAAAGAAGTTAATGAATCCAGCTGCATCAGATATCTGTGCGTGCTTCTGGATTTGAATTTATGCAACAAACTGACAATAAATGGGTGTGTATAGGGGTTTTTTTATATTTCAAGAGATCATGTTATGACAGAGATTAAGCAAGATATTTTGGAAGGGGTGAGAAAAATCTTCCTGCATGCTTAACACCTGGTGTCTTGAAGCTCTTGGCTACCTTCTCATCATCTTGCTTATTCCCATTTACAAAAGAGTCACAGTTGTACAACATTACAGTGGAACAATTGGATCAACATTGCCCAGAGAGCAGCTATTATGAAATGCAACAGAACAGCAGGCAAGAAAGATTTGGCAGAGGCGGTTGAATGTGGATTTGGAAACTAGCAACCTACAGTCTAGATGTGATTCAGAATTCATTGATGTAGAAAGGTTGTCTGAAGGTTGAATCATTGCAACTGGACTAATCAACCAATTGAATTATCGGTTAATAATGATCAGTCATCAATCAAGCAACGGAACAACTTGCCTTCAGAGGTTGTGGGTGCTCAATCACTGCAGGCTTTCAAAAAGAGACTGGAGAACTATTTGTCTGAAATAGTATAGGGTCCCCTGCTTGAGCAGGGGGCTAGACTAGAAGACCTCCAATGTCCCTTCCGACCAGTGGTGAAATTCAAAAAATTTTGCTACCTGTTTTGCGGGTGTGGCTTGGTGGGCATGGCAGGGGAAGGATACTGCAAAATCCCCATTCCCTCCCCACTTTTGGGTGAAGGATATTGCAAAATCTCCATTCCCTCCCCACTTTTGGGGGAAGGATATTGCAAAATCTCCATTCCCACCCTACTCTGGGCCAGCCAGAGGTGGTATTTGCCGGTTCTCTGAACCACTTAAATTTTCCACTACCGGTTCTCAAGACAGAACCTGCTGGATTTCACCCTTGCTTCTGACTCTATTATTCTGTGTTCTATATATACATTCTAATTTTGTTGTTAGTTTGAGAGATTTGTCACCCCCCACCAGGGCAGCTTAGTCCAAGTTGCAATCATTCAACCTTCAGACAACTTCAGACAACCTTCAGACTACCTGACATTTTGCAATGCATGTTGGGGAGGAACCCCCTGAGGTGGGTGTGGCAGGAGTTAGTACATTCCAACAACTCTGCCTAACTGCCTTTCTCTGACTTCTGCAGCTGCCTGGATGGGCAGTGAAACATCTCTCAAACTAACAACAACAAAAATTAGTCCAGTTGCAGTATTTCAACCTTCAGGCAACTTGAGACAACTCTACTTGGATGATTGAGACTCTTCATTGACACACTGATGAAGAATTTAGCCTTTGACATGGGATTTCAGAGGTTGTGGAGATGCCATGGTTGATTTGAGAATTTGCATCTGTTATGGCACCCATTTTTTTTCTCTGAATGCCCCAAGTTCAAGTGTTTATTGCTATGAAAAATGTTCAATAAAAATGGAATAAAAAAAGAATATTGGGGGTGGGGGAAAAGGACAGTATAGGAACAAGGAAAAGAAATATTGGAAGAAGCTAAGGGAGAAATGCGCGTAAGATATTTGAATCATGGACTAAAAAAAGGGGTATCCAACCTTGGCAACTTTGAGACATGGACTTCAACTCCCAGAATTGAGGTGCTGACTCGGGAATCCTGGGAGTTGAAGTCCACAAGTCTTAAAGTTACCAGGTAGACACCAAAATGACCTAGCAAAACTACTAGCAAAGCCATCTGTCGTGAAGTTTGGAGAACTTTTTATCTGCAGGATCCAATCTGGGTTGGTCGCCGGGACCAGAGGTTTAATCTTCTGAGCTTTTGTGTTGAAGCCAATCCTCAGGGAACATCTCTCTACAGAATGTGTACTTTGGGCTATTTCAGCTTATCAGGTTCTTAGAAGCCGAGGACTTGGCAGCACAAGGAAACAACAGCCAATGACTTAATAGCCCGCCATCAACATCCCACTCAACAAATAAAAAGCCACACACAACCAGACACCACATAAATACTACGCATAAAAGGTAAAGGTAAAGATTCTCCTTGCACATATGTGCTAGTCATTCCTGGCTCTAGGGGGCAGTGCTCATCTCCGTTTCAAAGCCGAAGAGCCAGCGCTCTCCGGAGTCATCTCTGGTCATGTGGCCAGCATGACTAAAAGCCGAAGGCGCATGGAACGCTGTTCTCTTCCCACCAAAGGTGGTTCCTATTTTTCTACTTGCATTTTTTAATGTGCTTTCAAACTGCGAGGTTGGCAGAAGCTGGGACAAGTAACGGGAGCTCACTCTGTTACGTGGTTCTAGGGATTCAAACCGCCGAACTGCCGACCTTTCTGATCGATAAACTCAGCATTTTAGTCTCTGAGCCTAAATTACTACGCATAGAGTAGCCCAAATCACACTTTCTGCAGAGACCAATTTCTTGAGGATGAGCTGTGAGGGAGGCGTCTAAAAGCTCTGAATATGAAACCTCTCGTCTTGGTGACCAACCAGACTGGATCCTGCAATGTTATCCTGGGATATGTATATTTACCCTTTTCAATCTGTCCTGTTTGAGCCTCTTGGGTGAGCTTGGTTGTGTTCATGCTTTTTCCCCGTCTGCTGTTTCCTTTTCCAGATCCATCCGTTGCTTCAAACATCACAACAGGCAAGGCCTGCAATTACAACGATACCATTTACCAACATGGGGAGATGTTCAGCATGGAAGGAGTCTTCAAAGGCAAACAACCCAATCAGTGTTGGCAGTGCATTTGTTCTGTAAGTGAAACCCTGTGGCTTCTGCCTGGCACAAATTGGCTTTGATGGGAGAGGATACTTGTAGGATGGGCTCCTTGGTGCTCTCTGGATTGGTTATTACTTTGTGATAAATGCTATTGGTTTCAGGGGCCCTTGGTGCACTTTGAGCTTGTTTGTTCTCTTGCAGATGTTTCATTACCCTAACTAGGTAACATCATCAGTGCTACTGGTAGTAAGGAGTGCTGTTTGCTGTCAGTTTATACCTGTTGACATGCCTGTCTGTGTGGGTGGGTTGTGGGGGGCAGTCTTAGAGATTCTTTGGTTGGGCTGTTTACTGATGGCTCTTTGTCAGTTTCTTGATTGGGGTATTGTTTACTTGATAGTTGGTCTGATGTTAACCTTGGAGATAATCTATGGTTTTCTGGATGCTGATTGCTGGTGGAGAGGTACTTGGGTCTTTTTGTTCCCTTTTGGGCTGGGTGATTGTCTCTTTTTTCCATAGCTGTTGTTGATGTCTATGTGTCTGTCGATGGCTGATTTGTCAGAGACCCAGGCTTCTAGAAATTCCCTGGCACTTTTGGACTTGGCTCGGTCTAGAATGGTCACATTTTCCAAATTGAAACTATGGTTAAATCTTTCTATATGTTGTGAACTGAACAGATTCTCAGCCATATCCATGTGCAATGGGATATAGTCTGGATTCCCAGGGTGGAGGTCCATTCCAGAGGAGTTAGAGGCAGCTCAGACCAGGGAGTATCTATGAGAGACAGAGGGTAAAGGCAGCCTCTCCCTCCCAACTTTCAGAAACTATGCTTCATCGTCTAGTGGTGATAGATAGATAGATAGATAGATAGATAGATAGATAGATAGATAGATAGATAGATAGATAGATAGATAGATAGATGATAGATAGATAGATAGATAGATAGATAGATAGATAGATGATAGATAGGCAAGCAAGCAGTAGATAGATAGATAGATAGATAGATAGATAGATAGATAGATAGATAGATAGATAGATAGATGATAGATAGGCAAGCAGGCAGATAATAGAAGATATTGTGGGTAGGTAGGCAGGCAGGCAGGCAGGCAGATAGATAATAGAAGATACAGTATGTAGGTAGGTAGATAGGTAGATAGGTAGATAGGTAGATAGGTAAATAAGCAGGCAGGCAGGCAGATAATAGAAGATACGGTAGGTAGGTAGGTAGGTAGGTAGGTAGGTAGATAGATAGATAGATAGATAGATAGATAGATAGATAGATAGATAGATAGATAGATAGATAGATAGATAGATAGAGGAATCTCAAAGGTACTTATTCAAGATGCAAGTGGACTTTCTTTTTTTTTTTTCAATACATTTTATTTATTTCATTTTCATTTTCATTTTATACAATCACTTATATACTGTGCGTAACAAAAAAACAAAGAGAAAAAAAAAGAAAAAAAAAACCCCAACATAACACTTCAATCCCCCATACACCCTCTCTTCTCCCCCTCCAACTTTCATTTCACCCCTCCAGCATTCCCCTCTTCTACTTCCCTTCCCCCTCAGACATCTCCCCCTCCCTCCATCTCACCCTCCTTACATTCCCTCTCACTCCCTCTTTACTTCTCCCTCCTCTTTCCCTCTTCTCCTCACTTTGGTGTATCCATCAGTTTGTTTTTTTTAAAAAAAAAATAAATAAAAGAGAAAAAGAAAAAAAAAAGGAAAACGAGCCGCAGTATACAAGTGAATTCTTATTGTTCTAAGAATTGAAACTGTAATTCCACCCTCCCCCCTCCCCCCTATAATCCCCCCTCCCTAACCCCCTTACGGCTTCGCAGGTCCCATACCCGGCATAATTCTTTAACAAGCATTTGAGTATAATAAGGCCAGCTAACTTTAAAATTAAAAAAATAAAAGAAAAGAAAAGCCAAAAAAAAAAAAAGAGAATAATAAAAAATAAAGAAGAAAAAAAAAAAGCACACACACACCCAAAAAGAAAGGAGAAACAGAGAAGGGTCAATAAACCCACTACGTTAACACAGCTTCCCATTATCTGTAAATCTTAAACAATGTAGCTCATTCCAAATTTCGATTATTTTACTACTTGCAGGGTTTCAAACTGTATTAGAGCCAGGTAAGTTGATCAATTAGGATTCCCCAACTAAAAGTCTCATTGCTTTATCTATCTATTCAAACCTTTAATTTATCTCTTTTTTATCCGAATATCCAAACCTTTCTATAAAACCATTAAACTCAAGTACTTCTTTCATTTTTCATTTCCAACACCTCCCTTTCTATCCTTACCCACCTCCACATGTAAATTTTTTACCTTCCACCCTGCCTTTATCCATGTCCATATATATATTTTATCCGCGTCCATTGCTCCTCCCATATTTACTCCACTTTCCTGAAGACTCTCCAACCAATCTTTCTTGACCTTATATTGAAATAGCAACTCAAACAAACATCAGCTTGCATTCTAGCCCCAAGTAGTCTAATTAAGCTTTCGCTACCCTTCCCTCTCCCACGCGCCTCCCAACTCCGTTCGTCCCAAACCACAACTCAAAAAGATCGCAATCTCCGCTCTCCTCGCCTAGGAAAATAATTCATGCGCAATTTGAGTTAGAATTCAGACAAATCTTATATACAATATGTGTCCACAATCAGCAACGCTTCTTTCAGTCTCCATGTCTCATCATCAATATACCACTTTTCCATTTTATCCCAGACGGAAATCATAAAGCTTTAAGAACATCGCTTAGTCTTTATTCTTTAGTCTTCTGCCCTTCCGGAAGAGGAAAGCAACACCCTCCGCCTTGTAGCCACGTGTCTCGCTGTTTGTCTTCTCCTTCTCCTTGTCTCTCTCCAGGTCCGGATGAATCAGGAAGTCCCGCCTTCAGGGTCTCGTAGTAAAATTCTCGGGCTTCACAGACAGAATTAATGCGGTGTTTTTGGTTGCCAAATGTAACTGTAATACCAGCTGGGACTTCCCATTTGTATGGAATCTGAGAATTTCTGAGTTCTTCGGTTAAGAAAGCGTACTCTTTCCTTGTTCTTAATATTTGAGATGGTATCTCTTTAAAAACAATCAAGTCCTGTCCATCAATTCTCAACCTCTTTCCGTAAAGCCTCTGTATTATCTCATTTCTGGATTCCCTTGTGGTAAAGTATATTATTATGTCCCTCGGAAGCTGTCGCTGTTTTGCTACCCACGAATTCTGGCGGTAAATTCTTTGAATCTGCCAATCAAAGTTAAATCCCGGACTTCCCACCAAGCGGCTGAAAGCCTCAAAGAAGATCTGTTTCAAATTCTCCTGTTGGTTTTCACGCAGTCCTCTAACTCTTATTGCAAAGGCAGTCTTATTATAATTTATCATGACAAGTTGTTTTTGAGCAGTTTCAATTTCCTGTTGTAACGTTTGAATTTTGGATATCAAATTAAGGTTAGTTTCTTCCAAAAGTTCCAATTTGTCCTCCGTTTCAGCAATATAATCTGTCATGACTGTCATTACTCCGATCATATCCTCCTTTGCCTGAGCAATTTTAGCATCAAATTGATCATATAAATCCGATATCAGTTGATTAATTTCCTGTCTGAAATCATTAAGCGTTTTGAGAAGAAATTCTTGTGTTAGCAAATCTCCCGTGGAGGGTGTAGGAGACAAGGGTAGCGGCTTCATAGCAGTTTTTGGAGATATGTTATTAAGGAAGCGCTTCTGTTTAGGTTTGGGAGCCATTCCAGAGTAAAAATAAAAGACAAGCAATCAAGCGAGCCAAAAATCAAAGTCTCTGCTCCCCTCAGTTAATCTTTTAGCAATTAGTACGGAGAAGCCTTCAGGAGGGTAGGGCTGACTAAGTACGTCACATCAAACACAAAAGCTACGAGATCGCCATCTTGTGACGTAGCTAAAAAAGAAAGGGAGCCTTTTGCGAAGTTGAAGCTGGTATTTTAAATAGTAATGGAAGAAATTCCTCAGGAATGGTCCCCGCCCGGATTAACATTTAAATAGCTTAGCTTTGTCCTGGGGGGGGTGGCAATCTGCCTAGGGCTGCAAAAAAGGCAGCGCGGAAAACTGGCCGGAGTAAAGGCTCAGCTAATGTTGAACCTCTTCTCCATTCACAGCAAAAAAAAAGCTATGAATTACAAAGAGATCCTAACGACTGACCTTCTCCCTGCCCCTTTCTGCCAGAAAGGGGAGATATCTATAGATCTTATAAGATATACGAACCAGAGTCCTGGCAGGAGCTTCGTTGAGCTCCCGACGGCGGCAGGCTCCACCCCCCGAAGCCGCAAGTAGATAGATAGATAGATAGATAGATAGATAGATAGATAGATAGATAGATAGATAGATAGATAGATAAATAGAGGAATCTCAAAGGTACTTATTCAAGATGCAAGTGGACTTTCTTGTTTTTCTTTGAAGGCATTTCACTTCTCATCCAAGAAGCTTGTTTGGTTCTGACTGAATAGTAGGGAACAAAAGCATTTATATTCCTTCCTGATATCTAAAACCTGGTTGATTTGGTTCAAACATTTATGGCTTCAACTCCAAGATATGAATCAATTGAATTGCCATCAACAAAGTTCACACAACAAAGTCAACAAACAATTCACACTTTGACCATCAAGACACAAGAGAAGAATAAGCATCTATGCATATTTCTAGCTCTGATTTTGGAACAAGGGACCTCTCTTGTGCCATTCTAGAAGAGAATGGCCCTCCAATTCAGAGAAGCCATTCTGCCACCCTGGAACCTTGGATTCACTTCCAAGGAGCTTCAAACTTCCCCAAATATAGTTTGAAAGCTATATGAATAGATCACTTGAGTACCTTCACTTTGCTGTTCTATAATTGCTGTTCTAGGTTTAAAAATAGTTTCTATCCTTGGGCTGTCTGACTTAAACACAACCAAAATCACTCCATGCACACATGGAAACTTATGCCTAGTTTTTCTTTTTCTTTACCCCACCCCCCTAATCACTTATATAGAGATTATTCTTTTTATAATTTATGTTGTTTATATTTGTTGTCATGGAATGCACCAGTGAGTCTAAAACCAATTTCATTGTATTTATTTTGTACAATGACAATAAAGGCTATACTACTACTAATCCCGGAACAATTAATCAGTTGGATGCCTTCCCTCCAGAAGTTGTGAGAGCTTCATCGCTGGAGGTTTTTAAGAAGAGATTGGACAGCTATTTGTCTGGAATGATAGAGGGTTTCCTGCTTGAGCAGGGAGTTGGACTAGAAGACCTCCAAGGTCCCTCCTGACTCTGCTATTCTGTTATTATTAAGTGGTTTTTTTTTTTGCCTTGCGGCTCGCAAGATTTTAAAGGATTCATTTTTGTTCATTTCTGCTGATGATGAAGTCAAACAGATTCTCTTCTGGGGAATTCAGATCTTTTGCAGATCTTTTGTTGATTCTGTGAACCTTCACTGCAGCTTAAAACACTTCCAGAAAAAAAGAAAAGAAAGAAGAATGGATTTTGGATTGCTTTATTGTAAGCGTCGGAAACCCTGCATCCGCCAAGTATCACAACCCACTTTGTTTTCTGTTTGATTCTTCCCTGCAGGAAGGAAAGGTATACTGTGGCTTGAAGACCTGTCCCAATTTAACGTGCACTTCTCCAGTGTCCACGTCTGACTCTTGCTGTCCAGTTTGCAAAGGTAACAGTATCCTTACCAGCACCAACTACATTATCACATTATTATGATTAGGAGGCCTGGGGGCACAGTGGTTAGAGTGCAGTATTTCAGGCAGACTTTGCCCGCGGCCGAAGTTTCATCCTGAGCAACTCAAGGTTGACTCAGCCTTCCTTCCTTCTGAGGTCGATAAAATGAGGACCCAGATTGTTAGGGGCAAGATGCTGACACTGTGAAGTCCTTATACACTTTGTCCTATGAACAAGATGCAAAGAAAGAGTAGCTAGGGAGGAAGCCTGTCCATAAAGGGACACTATATAAATCTTGAGCCACAACTGCATTCCCCAATAAAATGGGGCTATGAATGGCAGCTTGACTTCCTGGTCAAAGCCAAAATAAATTACGTCCCCATCCCCTGTGATGGAAAAATAAGAACAGCAATGTAAGCCTTGCATCACACCTTTGAGAATGTTGAGAGGTAAACTTGCATATTGGGAATGAGAAGTTTGTTGACCTTTAAATATTGTCGAAAGGAAAATTTGACTGGGCTTGCATCAGGATGTTATGGACATTTTGAGTGAACCCAGGGGTGCGCTTCAAAAATTTTAACAAGGAGTTCTCTGCCCAGTTCTGGGTGGGCGTGGCCATAGCGGGTATGGCTAGTCAGCCTCCTGCACCTCAGGGGGGGTGTTTCTGCCATCCCCAGGCTCCGGAGGGTTTTTTTCCGAGCTTGTGAAAAACACCTCCCCAAGCTCCAGAGGCGCTTCCTGAACTTCTGGTAGGCCCGTTTTTCATCCAGCTGAACCGGTAGTGGTTTGACAGCCTGAGTGGCTGGAACCGGCAGCGATCCAGGCCTGCCACGCCCCCGAACCAGTTCTGCGGGTGCCGCCATCTTGTTTTTTGCTTCTGTGCATGCACAGAACAATTTTATTGCCCTGCACATGCGTGCCCTGCAGTTAAGTGCAGGGCAAACGCGAAGCATCAAATTGAATTGAATTGAATTGAATTGAATTTTATTATTTGTATGCCGCCCTTCTCCGGGAGGACTCAGGGCGGCGAACAATTCAAAAGGGGGAAAAGGGGTACATAAAAAGAAATACAGATAATTAAAATAAGCAAGAGTCGCACAACCATACAAGTCGAGAGGGGAGGGAACTCATCACCCCCAGGCCTGCCGGCAAAGCCAGGTTTTGACGGCTTTTCGGAAGGCCTGGAGAGAGGCGAGGGTCCGAATCCCTGCGGGGAGTTCGTTCCAGAGGGCCGGAGCTGCCACAGAGAAGGCCCTCCCCCGGGTAGTAGCCAGGTGGCATTGGCTGGTAGACGGAAGCCGGAGGAGGCCGACCCTGTGAGATCTAATGGGTCTGTGGGAGGTAATTGGCAGCAGGCGGTCTCTCAAGTACCCAGATCCAATACCATGAAGGGCTTTATAGTTACGACTAGCACCACAGATGCACGAACCCACCCTTGCTCCACACTTGTCCTGCACTTACCTGCATCCAAAATGGGCCACGTGGGGACTCCTGGGAGGGGGTCAGGGTGGGTGGGGTCAGCCAGAAGTGGGATGTGGGGGTTCTCTGAACTGCACAGAATCTTAGCTAGAGGGTTCTCCCCAATCCCTGCGAATCCCCAGCAGCCCACCCCTGGGTGAACCCATAGCAGAATGGGAATGAACAGATTTACCTCTTGCCAGATGGGCTTCATTGGACTAGGCAGCCGTGTTTTTATTCCTCCCTCCACACCCCTCCTTCGGCAAGTGCTCGATCACAAAGGGCTCCCAGGATTTTTTGACACTGTCCTCTCTTGTGCAGATGAAGAGTCCCTGAGGGTCCTGGGCGGTGACCTCCTTCGTCAGCCGGCCATCCGTGGAGCTGTAAGTCAACTTGTCTCAACAGCATCTCCATTGAAAGGAAGACACATCCCCGCAAAATTATTATAATTGAGATATGGCTGTATTATTTCTTTCAACATGAGAACCTATCAGGATTCTGTTGCAGGAAAAAAAATGTTATCTGGCGGATCTTTAGCAACCGAGGGATCAACATGATGAATTAAAACATTATTTTTGCATGTTTCTCACTTCACTAAAATTACTCCCACTGCTCTTCATTCTATTTTGCAATTTTGTCTGTCTTCATTCCATTAACCCAGTGTTTCCCAAACTTGGCAACTTTAAGACTTGTGGACTTCAACTCCAGAGCTGGCTGGAGAATTCTGGGAGTTGAAGTCCACAAGTCTTAAAGTTGCCAAGTTTGGGAACCCCTGCACTAACCCATTTAGCACTCAACTTCTTCTAACATAACCTACGAGTAACTATAATGCAAACAAGGCTGAATGTAATCCAAGATATTTTTTTCTAGAAAAAAACTGTTTTTGCTTGTTTCTGATGTCTGTGCTAGGAAAGGGAGCTGTCAGGTTTTCACTCCAACATAATTGATTGTTATGAATTTTGCTTTTAATGCAAATAACTAAATGCAAACCATTTAACTGCATAATTAATAAGGCTTGGGGATATCAACCCTTTTAATAGTATTCCACAGTAATGTCACCTCAGGTTGTCAGACAAGATTTTTCCTATCTTTGTAACTGGCTTTCTCTGTCTGCTTTTAAAAAAAGGAATCTCTTTTTTTGGATAGAGATGGAGTCGATGATGTAACTTTGCCAGTAGATTCTGTGGATTATGTCAGAAAAAAAACCCATTGGAAGCCTGCATTCAGTCCAGCTGTTTTAAAAGATGAAAAGTTATTTTTTAAAAAAAATACTTTTACATACCATTTTAAGTATACATTCACATAATTGTTATTCTTCTTTACATTTGTCATTCTTATACATTTGTTATTTCATTTAATAGGTTATAATATACAGTTTGGGTTGCTTTATTTACCATCGCTTCTGCCTGTTGTAACACCACCTTGTTAAGCCCTTTCTTTTCTCCCTCCCTCCCTCCCTCCCTTCTCTACTTTCTTCCTTTCTCCTCTTTCCCCTTCCTTCTTCCCTTCCCTTTCTCCTACTCCTCCTCTTCCTCTTTCCCTTCCTACCCTCTCTCCTTCTCTTTCTCTGAAATGTTTTTGAGAGGTTGGAGGATGTTCTAAACCTCTGCAGTTTCTTGCATCTCAAAATCTGAAAAATTCTAAGGAATAAGAGAAATTACATGCCCAGTTTCATAAGGGCAGTTATAAAACTCTCTTTCTAAATGCTCCCACACTGGAAGTTTTGAAGAAGAGATTGGACAACAATTTGTCTGAAATAGTAAAGGGCAGCGATGGCGAACCTTTTCGGCACAGAGTGCTGATAAGGGAGTGCATGCATGCGCTAGTCAGAGCCGCAACCCAGAAGAGAAGCTGCCCAGTAGGCATGCAAACCAGGGGTGGGTTTCTCGCCCCGTTCCAACCGGTTCGGTTGGAATGGGGCCGGCGACGTCCTCGTGCACGTGCGCAGTGCACACATGCGTACTAGCGCCTGTGCGATGCTCCAGCTGCTCCTGGAGGATTGCGCAGGCGCTGTATGTGTTCTGCGCATGCGTGGAAGCACAGAATTCGTCAAAACCGGGTAAGAAACGCGGGCGGGCAGGTGGATCCTTCGGCGTTCCCGGAAGTTACTTACTTCCGGGTTCGCTGACCAACCGGTTCGCGGGGACCGCCGCGAACTGCCTGAAACCCACCCCTGATGCACACGCCAGGAAATGAACTTCCAATTTCCAGCATACGCTTGCATACCGGCCAGCTAGTCTTCCAGTTACTGGTGCACATGCATGTGTGATGATCAGCTGGCTGGCATGCATGTGCACTCTGGAAACTGTAAGATGAGCTCTTTCTGTTTCCAGCACTGCCACAAGCGTGAAGGACAGTTGATTGTCATGTGCGTCAGAAATCTAGAAGAGGAATGGGTGATGTTGTGTGTGCCGGGCAACATGGCTCTGCATGCCACTTTGGGCATGCGTGCCATAGGTTCGCTATTATGGGTATAGGGCTGGGATGGCGAACCTGTGGCACACGGAGCCATTTGTCAGGGCACGTGAGGTGTTGCCCTGTCAGCTGGCATGTGCTGGGCAGCTGAGTTCAGCCTTTTTAAAAGCCATTTTTCTCCCTCCCCAGGTTCCAGAGGCTTTATAGGAGCCTGGGGAGGGCGAAAACAGCCCCCCACCCCACCCCTGGGGGTCCTCCAGAGGCTTCAGGAGCTTCCTTGAAGCCTCCGGAGCACAAAAAACCAACCCTACAGGCAAACCGGAAATTCAGGAACTGACTTCTGGTTTGCTCATAGGGCCATTTTTTGTCCTCTGGAGCCTTCGGGAAAGCTCTGGAAGGCCCCTGACGGTTTTGGAGGGCTTAAACCACCCCTACGAGCAAACCAGAAGTCCGTTCCCGAACTTCCGGTTTGCCTGTAAAATCGTTTTTTTGCCCTCCGGAAGCTCCTGAAGCCTCCAGGGGGCTTCCGGGGGGCGGGGGGAGGCTGCTTTTGCCCTCCCCAGGCTCCTATAAAGCCTCTGAAGCCTGGGGAGGGCGAAAAAAGCATGCAAAAAATGGGTGGGTCACGCCTGTCATGCGTAAATGCGCGCTGAGAGGGGTCACATATTGCATTATGGGTGTGGCACACCCACGCACGACCCCCCTGCGCTCCCCCCACTTATGGCACGTGAGCCAAAAAAGATTCACCATTGCTGATACAGGGTTTCCTCCCTAAGCAGGGGGTTGGACTAGAAGACCTCCAAAGTCCCTTCCAACTCTGTTGTTCAGCCTTGTTTTCATAAGTTATCTCTTCTTTCTCTTTTCTCCAGAGACATTCTCCTCCCTCCCAGCCTGAGACCTCAACCAGCAATCCTAGGCTGCCCACCATCAACCCACAATCCCGTACGGGAAGAGCTAACCTCAGACCTCTGCCAAATATTACACAAAGTTTAGGTACCTTTGTATGGACCCTCATTAACAACCGACAGGAAGTTGGACAAGGTACGGAGATGTTCCCCCTTCTTCTGATTGTTTAGCAGTCTGCCAAAAGGTCTCCAAAGGCCATAGAATTGAAAAAGTCTAGCTAGGGCAGTTCTTCTTGCAACTTTTTACCCTTCAGATATTTTGGATGACAATCCACCGAGGCCTTGAGCAAGGACCATGCTGCAGAGGCTGATAAAATGCCAAAGGTTATGTATTAGATGCAGAGTTTCAGAAATAAAGGAATAGGGTAGGGTAGGATTAAATACAATAAAATGCAATGCAATAGAATACAATATAATTCTTTATTGGAGATTAGACACACAAGGAAATTTGTCTTTGGTGCAGATCCTCTCAGTGGGCATAAAAAGACAAGATGCATTAGTTAAGAATCCTAAGGTACAACACTTAATGATAGTCATAGGGTACAAATAAGCAATCAGGAAACAATCAATATCCATATAAATCGTAAGGATACAAGCAACAAAGTTACAGTCCTGCAGTCATAAGTGGGAGGAGATGAGTGATAGGAACAATGAGAAGACTAAGAGTAATAGTAATGCAGACTTAGTGACTATTTTGAAAGTGGTGAGGGAATTATTTGCTTAGCAGAGTGATGGCGTTACTACAGGGACTTTAAAGCATATGAACATAACAAGTGTCTGCAACTCTTTAAAGACATAGATGATTCACAGAGTTCCGGAAGATGGTATCTTTACGCTCCTGTGCATTCCCAGGGCTTGGCCCAAAATGCTTTTTTCAAGAGGCAACTGGACTTTCTTCAGTCAGAACTGAAGAAGCTTCTTGGATGAGAAGCTAAATGTCTTCAAGGAAAACCAAAGTCCAATTGCCTTTTGAAAAAGCATCTTTGGGACAACCATAATCTGGATGACTGAAAATCTCCAGACATTCCCAGGGCCTTTTCTGTCATGGCACAAGCAGTAGCATCTGGGTGATAAAAATATGATATTAGGGCATCTCTACTTCTATCAAACTAAGTTAGGATTGGTCAAACGTCAAGTAACATTTTTACAACTTTTGGGGAGAATCTACTGCTAATTATTTGTGGACATTTTATTACCCAACTAGGTAACATCATCAGTGCTAGACCTCCACTCCCTTTTAGCACTGATGATATTACCTAGTTGGGTAATGAAATGTCTACAAGAAAACAGCCATGCTCAGAGAGCACCAAGGACCCTTCATTTTTCTCCCCTTGTCCCAAATGGGAACAAAATAATTGTCAGACTTTTCTTTAATTATCTGATCTCTTTGAGTTTTCCCATTAGTTATTCTTTGTACCAATGAACACAACCAATCTCTAAATTTTGACCCCATTTTTCCCAGATTCAAAATTATTCTGGATTTAGGTGTAATAGTATTTAGATTTCTTCCCATACAACAGAACTCCTAGATTATCCTGTTCCATGAGACGCAATACGTCACAAACTAAGGGGAAAATTCTTAACAATGAGAAACACTTAACCAGTGGAACGGCTTGCCTCCAGAAATTGTGGGTGCTCCATCATGGGAGGCCTTTAAAAAGTGATTGGACTGCCACTTGTCTGGAATGGTATAGGACAGTGATGGTGAATCTTTTTGGCACCGTGCCCAAACCGGAATGCATTGTGCATGCATGCGCCAGAGCCCTGGAAACCCGAAGACCACCTAGCCAGTATGCAGGTGCACACTGGCCAACTGATCTTTGGGTTTCTGGCATGTGAGTGTGCACCATTCAGCTGGTCTTCGCACAAGCCGGAACACCAAAAAACCTAAAGACCAGCTTGCCAGCACGTGCATACCTGTTTTTTGGCCGTTTTTCAGGCTGTTTTCAGGCCATTTAGGGGGGGCATTTTCTGGGCATTTTCCAAAAAACAGCCCAGAAAATGGCCTGCAAATGGCCCAGAAAACTGCCTGTTTTCTAGCTGTTTTGGGCGCTGTTTTCACTCTGTTTATTGGCGTTCCAGCACCCGCGAAGACCAGCTGGCCAATATACATGTGCATGCTGGAAACCAGAAGAGCAGTGGTGACAGCACGCGTCCCACAGAGAGGGCTTTGTGTGCCACCTCTGGCACGCATGCCATAGGTTTGCCATCACAGGTATAGGGTCTCCTGTTTGAGCAAAAGATTGGACTAGAAGACCTGTAAGGTCTCTTCAAACTCTATTATTATGTTACTAGTGAGAGAAATGGCCACAGAGTGAAAGATTGTGGCGACTAAATATCTATTTCTGAAATCTAAGATTCGCATCCATTCTTTCTTCCAGTGTGCATTTCAAATGGAAAAACCTACTCACAGGGAGAAATCTGGCATCCCGTGCTCCGGCTCCATGGTACTGTGGAATGTGTCTTATGTACTTGCAAGGGCACTAAGCCAGAATGTAAAACAATCCAGTGTCCCTATCAATATCCCTGCGAACACCCGAAGAAAATTAAAGGGCAATGCTGCAAAGTTTGCCCAGGTAGGTTGACGTTGTATTGGATTATGGAGGGTACATGGTGCATAGGACAGAAACAATTTTTGGGGTGTAAGCAAATGGCTCAGTGGTAGGATTCCAAAAAGTTTACTACTGGTTCTGTGAGCGTGGCTTGTGGGCGTGGCATGGTCTGGTGGGCATACCTTTGTGGGTGTGGGAGGGGAAGGATGCTGTAAAATCTCCATTTCCTCCCCACTCCAGTGGAAGGATACTGTAAAATCTCTATTCCCTCCCCACTCCCAGGGGAAGGATACTATAAAATCTCCATTCCCTCCCCACTCCAGGGGAAGGATACTGTAAAATCACCATTCCCTCCTCTCTCCATGGGAAGGATACTGCAAAATCTCCATTCCCTCCCCACTCCAGGGGAAGGATACTGTAAAATCTCCATTCCCTCCCCACTCCAGGGGAAGGATACTGCAAAATCTCCATTCCCTCCCCACTCCAGGGGAAGGATACTGTAAAATCTCCATTCCCTCCCCACTCCAGGGGAAGGATACTGCAAAATCACCATTTCCTCCCAATCAGCTGGGATTCATGAGGCAGAGAATAGATGGGGGCGGGGCCAGTCAGAGGTAGTATTTAACGGTTTTCTGAACTACTCAAAATTTCCACTACTGGTTCTCCAGAACTGGTCAGAACCTGCTGATTACCACTTCTGATACCCCCATACAAGACACTCTCTCTCTTGCTGAGACTTTCTTCTCTCTCTGCTCCCAAGTAGCAGACCATAGGAGTCAGCTCCTATTAGAGGTCTAAAGCAGGGATGTCCAACCTTGGCACCTTTAAGACCTGTGGACCTCAACTCCAGGAATTCCCCAGTCAGCCATGAAATCCACAGGTCTTCAAGTTGCCAAGGTTGGACGCTCCTGATCTATAGTGATTTCTTGCAAAAAGAGATTGAAATTAGGCCAACATGCTGTCCACATTTGAAAGCTGATTCTCAAGAGAGTTATATATGCATGGAGATGTTTTAGAGTTGCTTGTTTCTAACTATTATTGCAAGTTTGCAAATTAAAACAAGGAAACATACGTAAAATATGAAAAGGGTCAACAGAAGCAAATGACTCAATAGTCTAAGGCAGTCAAGAACCTTCTGCCCTCCACATTCAGAAGCTAAAGAGATTGGGAATTGATGGCAATTTCAATATTTATGGAACAGCTGAGAATGTTTTTGCTCTCCAAGCCAGGAAAGGGGCTCAGATACAGGACAGGGCTGGTGGACTATTACGTTGTGTTTCCTTCAAAAGTATAAATTGCATTTTAAAGAGAATGTTGGTACATTGTACTTAATGGAATCAGAATCTGGAAAAAATGCAAGAATATTATAATGACTTGTAACTGTCAGCCTTCCAAGATAAACTTAACTTGGAAACAAAGACATGCAAGCTAATGCTACTTTTATTACAAGGTAATAGTAAGAGAAGAGGGACATGGTGACTCAGTGGCTAAAATGCTGAGCTGGGCAGTTCAACAGTTCGAATCCCTAGCATCGTGTAACCGAGTGAGCTCCTGTTACTTGTCCCAGCGTCTGCCAACCTAGCAGTTCAAATGCATGTGAAAATGCAAATAGAAAAATAGGGACCACTTTTGGTGGGAAGGTAACCGTTCTGTGTGCCTTCAGCACTTAGTCATGCCAGCCACATGACAACACAGACTCCTTCGGACAGTGCTGACTCTTTGGCTTTGAAACAGAGATGAACAGATATGTGCTAGTCATCAGGAACGACTAGCACATATGTGCAAAGGGAATCTTTGCCTTTACCTTATAGTAAGAGAATCTTGCAAAAAAATTCCTAGCAGTCATAATTAGCCTGTGGAACATCTGCCTTCAAAAGCTGTGGTGCTCCCTCACTTTAAGAAGAGTCTGGACAGCCAATTGTCCGGAATGGTGTAAGATCTTCTGCTTGAGCAGGGTTGGACTAGAAGACCTCCAAGCTCCCTTCCAATTCTATTATTCTGTTAAATCTGATTGCACTTCTTTCTCCTTCATCTTATTTTCATGAAAGTTGGGGGTGTCCACGTCTGAGATCCTTTCTCAAATTGCATTCCTGTCCTAGACTCAGATTTCTTTTATCCATCTGTTGTCTTGGTTGTGTCTCTTTCTCCTCAAGATTATTCCTTCTGCCCATTATAGTAATTTAGATAATAAAGGAACGGTAAAGTGGTGTAGAGGGATGTGGTAGCTCAGTGGCTAAAATGCTGAGCTTGTCAATCAAAAGGTTGGCAGTTTGGCAGTTCGAATCCCTAGCACTGTATAACGGAGTGAGCTCCAGTTACTTGTCCCAGCTTCTGCCAACCTAACAGTTCGAAAGCATGTAAAAAATGCTAGTAGAAAAATAGGGACCACCTTTGGTGGGAAGGTAACAGCACTCTGTGCACCTTCAACTTCTAGTCATACCGTCCACATGACTACAGAGACGTCTTTGGACATCTTTGGCTCTTTGGCTTTGAAACAGAGATGTGCACCGCTCCCTAGAGTCAGGAATGACTAGCACATATATGCGAGGGGAACCTTTACCTTTCAAACTGGTGTAAGGTATTCCTGAGAATACCTCCTATTGAATATAATGGGATTTCCTTTGGAATAAAATGCAACAATAGAGGTGAGATAGTCTAGATCCCTAAAATATAAACTATCGTTTGTTTCTCTTACAGAAGATATTGAAAGTCAGCTCCCTGACAATTTCTGTGGTGAGGAGACATTTCCAGTTTACGAAGGCATTCTTGACTCTTTTGAAGGAACCGTCCAAAAAATAGCCTTGGAAAAAAATGAAACTTCAGAAGTGGAGATCTACACATGGACAACTAAGAGAGGTGCTGAATTCTTTCTTTTTGCAAGCCCGTAAGGAAGAGAGGAAATCAAGCATTGAGGCGTAACACCCATGGTGTGTCTTCAGCGTTGTAACAGCGCTCCCAATATAGAAAGTTTTGGTAGTTGTCTCAAGTGATGATATTATAAAGGCACTGTCCAAAATGAATTGAATTCAGTTTTTCCACTCAAGTCAGAAGCACGCAGGTGCTTCTAAGTTGAAAGTATTAGCCAGTGATGTCACCATGGGGACACACAGTTGGGGGCCTCCTTTCAGGTCCCCAGCAGGAGCTGGAGTGAAGGATGAGAGCTCAACCCCACACTATGGCATAAACCAGGTCTCAAACCTCTGGGCTTGCTAACCTCCTGCCCAGCATTCCAACCAATCGAGCCACCATGCCAGAGGTTAAATTCAGCAGGTTCTGGAGAACCAGTAGTGGAAATTTTGAGTAGTTCAGAGAACCAGCAAATACCACTTCTGGCTGGCTGGAGATTTTGCAGTATCCTTTCCCCAGGAGTGGGGAGGGAATGGAGATTTTGCAGTATCCTTTCCCTGGAGTGGGTAGGGAATGGGGATTTTATAGTATCCTTCCCCTGGAGTGGGGAGGGAATGGAGATTTTGCAATATCCTTCTCCCAGGAGTGGGGAGGAAATGGGGATTTTGCAGTATCCTTCCCCTGCCACGCCCACCAACCACACCCACAGAACCGCTAGTTTAAAAAAGTTGAATTTCACCACTGCAGTGTACTCCTATTGTGTACAGTTCAAAGGAGTTCCTAACTGCTTGTATTCTTCCAATGGCTTTGCAATAGGTATCCTGATCAAATCTCATAACACCATGCCAATGGAGGAATTCAGACAACTGTCATATTTCCAGCAGATCACAAGGACGACTCTGAGTAAGTAAAAGCTTGCTTTGACATCTCTCAAGTCGAATTCAGACTTTTTACAAGTACCCACACCTGGAGAACCTGTTCTCACACTCTCAACTTAGTCGCGTGAGATAAACTAATCTATGCTGTTATACCATATGCCATTCTTGGTTATCTTACCCAGGCTAGGCCTTTGGGGACTTAGGGTTTTGCAAATGGAGCTCCATTGGGTCCATTTAGGGTTAAGTTGATTGTGCAAATTCAGGAAATGGTTGAATTCTGGTCAAACATGCTGTGTGGATAAAGTCAATGGGTGGAATCACCCGTTAAACAAAGGCACAGCTTTTTTGTATGTTTTACAGAATAAGTCCCAGTGGTTAACAGATAATAATTCACAGGGAAAACCAATCACTTAGTGTCAGCTGTATGCAAAGTCCTAGAGTCCCACAACACCTGATCTAACCTTCCTTCTGTCAAAATTAATCAATTAGAATAGAGCTGGAAGAGACCTTGGAGGTCTTCTAGTCCAACCTCCTGCTCAAGTAGGAGACCCTATACCCGGGATGGTGAACCTGTGGCACGCAGAGCCATTTGTTAGGGCACGCGGATTCAGCCTTTTTTAAAGCCATTTTTCGCCCTCCCCAGGCTCCAGAGGCTTTATAGGAGCCTGGGGAGGGGGGAAAAGAGCCTTCCCCTCCCCCCAGAGAATCTCTGGAGGCTTCAGAAGCCTCCGGAGCGCAAAAAAACGGCCCCGTTGGGCAAACAGGAAGTTCGGGAACGGACTTCCGGTTTGCTCGTAGGGTCAGTTTAAGCCCTCCGGAGGCTTCAATGACCTTCAGGAGGTTTCCCTGAAGCCTCCGGAGGGCTTAAACTGACCCTACGAGCAAACCGGAACTTCGAGGGGATGGGGGAGCCTGTTTTTGCCCTCCCAGGCTTCTATAAAGCCTCTGGAGCCTGGGGAGGGCAAAAAAGTATGGAAAAATGGGGGGAGAGCCTCTCATGCATGCATGCGCACAGACGGGGGTCGCGTGTTACATTATGGGTGCAGCACGGCCACGCATGACACCCCCCCGCACCACCACCACCCCGTTATGGCACACAAGCCAAAACAAGGTTCGCCATCGCTGCCCTATACTGTTTCAGACAAATGACTGTCCAGTCTCTTCTTTAAAACCTCCAGTAATGAAGCACTCACAACCTCTGGTGGCAAGCTGTTTCTCTGGTTAACTGTTCTCACTGTTAGGAAGTTTCTCCTTAATTGCAGCTTGCTTTTCTTGATTAGTTTCCATCCATTGTTTCTTTTCCTGCTCTTGAAAATAAGTTGACCCCCTCCTCTTTGTGGCAACCTCTCAAATACTGGAATACTGTTATCATGTCACCCCTAGTCCCTCTGTTCTCTAGACTGGCCGAACCCAATTCCTGCCACCATTCTTCCTATGTTTCCATCTCCAGGTTTTAATAACCTTGGTTGCTCTTCTCTGCACTCTTTCTAGAGTCTTTTGTAGGGTGGTGAACAAAACTGGATGGAGTACTCTAGGTGTGGTCTTACTAAATTGTAGAGACTTTCCTGAGACCTAATCTAAGTTCACACAAAATGCACATGATGTGATTTGTTCAATTTTTTAACTGTCCATTCTACAGGATGAACAGTTGGAGGGTCTCAACCAGTGGTGAAATTCCAGGTTGTTTTTACTACCGGTTCTGTGGGCGTGGTTTGGTGGGCATGGCAGGAGAAGGATACTGCAAAATCCCCATTCCCTCCTAATTCAGGAGGCAGAGAATAGATTGGGGGGGGGGCAGTGCCAGCCAGGGGTGGTATTTATCGGTTCTCCAACTACTCAAAATTTCCGCTACCTATCAGAACCTGCTGAATTTCACCCCTGGTCTCAGCTTTGGTTTATGGTTTACCATGTTTTGCAAACTCAGCGACTTTGGGTTTATTCAATTAACTGTAGTTTAGGCTGATGCTGGAATGAAACTTTCTTTTCAGATAAACGTATGCAGGGCTGCATCCCTAATCTTTTCGTCAGATTAAATGCACTCTTCCCCCCTCCCCCCAAGACATTTGGATTTAATAATTATGGAATGTAACATGGTCAAGAACCGGCACTTGAAACGAATCAGCTGACCTTTTTGGTTTCAAATTACCATTTGGCTGCAGCTAGAAAATTCCAGGACTGCAGCAGCTCTGGAAGAAATTCTCCTCCTCATTTCATTAGTGTGAATCAAGGGGCTGTTTATACAAGCAATTATTCTAGAAAAACAATCGCTTGATTCTTTTTGGCCTCTGATTTGTTCACATGATGGCTGGGGGAGTCAGAATCTGAAGTGGGCTGAAAGCTAAGCATTAAAAGGGATGCTCTTTTTCTGCCTGTTTCTTTTTCATTCTCACAACTTTTGAGAAGTCGGACAGACAGACAGACATTTTATTTTGGTCTTTGATCAATAAAAGTATCTTTGGCAAAGCAAGCAAAATGAACCCCCAACATCAATGAACTAGGGCCAGTGGTGAAATTCATTTTTTTAACTACCGGTTATGTGGGCGTGGCTTGGTGGGCGTGGTGTGGCTTGGTGAGCATGGCTGGTGGGCGTGACAGGGGAAGGATACTGCAAAATCTCTATTCCCTCCCCACTCTGGGGCCAGCCAGAGGTGGTATTTGCCGGTTCTCTGAACTACTCAAAATTTCTGCTGCCGCTTCTCCAGATCCTGTAAGAACCTGCTGGATTTCACCTCTGCTTTGGCCTGTCTGTCTGCTTCCAGGATATTGTAAATTGAGGGTGGGGAAAATGCAGTGTAGGACAACCCGCTGTCCTTTAGATAGAAGGACAGACACTGACGTTGAAGCTCCAATCCAGTGGCCACTAAATGAGAAGAGAGAACTTCTTGGAAAAGACCCTGATGTTGAGGGAAATGGAAGGCATAAGGAAAAGGGATGGCAGAGGATGGATGTTTGGATGATCTCATTGATGCAATGAATATAAATTTGGGCATAAACAGGGAGATGGTAAGGGATGGCTCAGTGGCTAAGATGTTGAGCTTGTCGATCAGAAAGGTCAGCAGTTCTGCAGTTTGAATCCCTAGCGCTGCATAACGGAGTAAGCTCCTGTTCCTTGTCCCAGCTTCTGCCAACCTAGCAGTTGGAAAGCACGTAAAAATGCAAGTAGAAAAATAGGAACCACCTTTGGTGGGAAGGTAACAGCATTCTGTGCGTCTTCAGCATTTAGTCATGCCCGCAACATGACCCTAGAGATATCTTCAGCTCTGGCTCTTCGGCTTAGAAACGGAGATGAGCACTGCCCCCTAGAGTCGGGGACGAGTAGCACATACTATGTGCGAGGGGAACCTTTACCTTTACCTTTAAGGACATAGTGGAGGACAGGAGGCCTGTGGTGTGCTGTGGTCCATGGGATCACAAAAAGTCAGACGGAACTTAATGACTGAATAACAACATCATCATCATCAACAACAACAACAACAACAGTTGAATTAGAGGATCTGCCATTCTGTTTTCTTCTTTGGCTGCAAGAGAGGACCAGTAAGGCATTTCTCCTTACTCAATCTTCTTTTTGAACTGAAAAATATTCTTCTATGCCTATCATTCTTCTTTTTGCCATGGAGGAGAAATAAGAGCTTATTTCTCTTATTGATGATGATGGCTAGTACTTTGGTAAATATAAGAGGAATTTAATTAGCTTTGAAAATAAATACACCAGTATTCCAAAGCTGTGTTGGGCATTGATGAACCTGGCACGGGATCTATTCCTTTTGCATTCACCACTTAACTTTTGCTGTTAACAAAACTGATTGCTTCCTACGTGAATCTTTATTTAGGTTGGAATCAAGACATTTTCAGATGCATGAGCCAATACGGGCCAGATGTTTTTGGAATGTAACGCTGATAGGGAAGGACATGAAAACACGAAACCTCGTTGGTTCAGATCCTCAATGTTTCCAATTATCCTGCTCACCTTCATGCTGTCATTTGCATTTCTCTCTTGGATTTGCTCATTGCATTTTTCCCTCCTGTTTTTTTGTTTGTTTGTTCTAGATAAATGGGAAATATTCAGCGAGGAAGCAGCTCAGGTCAACCACTGTGAAAACCGAGACTGCAGGACTGAACTGGAAGAACTGCTGAAAGTTTTGTACCTTGAGAAATTGGAACAGGAGGGTTGCTGAAGGAAGGTCTGAAGAAGGAAACGGAGAGAAAAAAGATGAATCCGCAGCAGGAACTGCGGGCTTGTTTTGTTTGATGGTACCCTGGAAAGAAAAGAAAGAAAAAAAGAAAGGAAAAGAGAGAGAGAGAGGGAGAAGAAAGAAGAAAAGTATTCATCTCATGCCCAGCATATCTTGCTGCTCTGTGCCTAAATCTGTGCTAGTCCTTTTAATATCGCTACTTCAGAAATGGTGGCTCTTTGTCAGTGGTGGGATTCAAATAATTTAACAACCGGTTCTCTGCCCTAATGATCAGCTGGGTAGGTGTGGCTCAGTGGTCATGGACCAAGTGGGGGTGGCCAACACAATGTCACTCATGATGATGGGCACTTCACCTTAGCTGTTACAGTGTCAAAAGGGTTAACCGGAGAGGCAGTTTCTGTAAGCAGGGCAATAAAGTTTAGGCTAGAAACAACACCGGGAAGTTTTCCTTCCTGCCTTCCTTACAGGATTAGCCCTGTAAAGTGGAAAAAAAACAAAAGGAGATTTCTTCCAACAACCGGTTCTCCAAACTGCTTAGAAAGTTAACAACCGATTCTTCTGAATAAGTGTGAATTGACTGAATCCCACCATTGCTTCTTTGTTATTGGAAAAAGAGGAAGGAAAGGCATGGATTCCTGCAGAGGTCATTATCTAAAGCCAGGGGTGGAGAGTTATAGTGGAGGGTTATTTCATATTTTGAAGAGAGACCAAAGGCTTCAGTGGGGAAGGTGCAGATTAGTGGTGAAATTCATAAATTTTTACTACCGGTTCTGTGGCCGTGGCTTGGTGGGCATGGCTTGGTGGGCATGGCAAGAGAAGGATACTGTAAAATCCCTATTCCCTCCCAATCAGCTGAGACTTGGGAGGCAGAGAATAGATGGGGGCAGGGCCAGTCAGAGGTGGTATTTGCCGGTTCTCCAAACTACTCAAAATTTCCGCTACTGGTTCTCCAGAACTGGTCAGAACCTGCTGAATACCACCTCTGGTGCAGATATAAAGTGGGTAGAGCCACAGTTGGATGAGATCAAGCTCCTCCTTTTTCCCATGAGACTTTTTTTTTTCTACTAACCAGCTTACACAAAGAGTTTTTCCAGAAATAAAATAGCAAGAAACATAAAATTACTCTCTGAGGTATTTCCAAATAGGAGAAAATGAGGTTTCTCTCTCCCCCACCCCTCTTTGGTAGGTTTAGCATTGTGAAACTCTTCTGAGGTACAACTGCTCAGAGGCATGATGGGAATCAAATCCAAAAATCCTTGCTTTCATTTTGAGGCACACAGCTCTCCCATGTCCATTTTCCCATTGTTTTCCCCCATCTTTTTCTTTCCATGAGAAAAACCATTCAGGAAGGGGAGGGGAAACCTTGGCATAATGCCTTGGGATAGACGGCCCAAATTGTCCTTGGAAAGAACCAAAGAGAACCTGACTTGGGCAGTCATGGAATTTTGGGAGATGACCTGGGCTGAATCCTTTGGCTTGGATTTGACACTGGTAGACTAGACATGCTGACCTCGGTGGAAGCTTCCAACTCTTTTTTCCAGGTTGACTTCCAGGTCTGAAATGCAGGCAAAAATCACCATTGAATTTGGGTGGGTGGATAGGAAGGATGAAAATTGGATCTAGAGGGGCAGATACTTCATGGTTGCTTATTCTTGATATCAACTATGGTTGCAAGCCCTAGTGGTTGGCTTCACACTCCACATCTCACATGGAAGTTGGGCTCTGTTTTGTGCCTTAAAGTGAAGGTACCCCTTCCAGTGGAGCTTGCAACCATACTTGATATCAAGAAAAAGCAACCAGCAGCCTGCAGGAAGTATCTGCCTCTCGAGAGCCAATTTTCACCTTTCCTACCCACCCATCCACATACAAGTAGTCCGCGACTTTCAACAGTTCATTTAGTGACTGTTCAAAGTTACAACAGCACTAAAAAAAAGATTCATGACCATTTTTTGTACTTATGACCTTTGCAGCATCCCCGTAGTCAGGTGATCAAAATTCAAAGACTTGGCAACTGGCTCATATTTATGACGATTGCAGTGCCCCCAGTCAGTTGGTCACCTTTTTGAGACTTTCCGGCAGGCAAAAGTCAATGGGGAAGCCAGGTTCACTTAACAACCAGGTTGCTAACTTAACAACTGCAGTGAGTCATTTAACATATCAGGTTTCCTAAAAATGCCCTAATTGATTCCTGAGTCTCGAGCCAGGTTTCAATACAAAACTAGTCATTTGTTAGCCGCATTATTAGGCAAGGCCTTTCCACAGTCAGATCTAAGCTTTGTTTGAGTTATAGCTGAACTTTACCCCTGTTCCTTCCCTCTCCTCAGTCTGTGTCATAAATCACATTCTCCAATGAGGTGCACCCCTCCCAAGCCTGCTGTGATGATCTGAGATCCGACTTTAGCTGAAAGTATGTGTGGAATGTGCGCTCCCCCCCCTTTCTCTCACTATGGCAACATTAGGAGTTGGCATTACAACTGTGGCAAGCAAGGGCATAAAATGGGCAAAACTCACTTAACTGCTCTCTCACTTAGGAAGAGAACTTTTGGGCTCAGTTGTGGACAGATGTCAAGGACCACCTGTACTCCAAAATGAGGAAAACCCCAACACAGTTCCTTGTTTTTTAAGGAAGAGCCATGGATCCCCTAGGAGGGCCAAGGTGAAAATAGGTGACCCTTAGCATGTTGTGAGAATTCACCCATGTGGAATCAACTGGAAGGTCTTCTAGTCTATCCCCCTGCTCAAGCAGGAGACCCTATATCATTTCAGGCGAGCGATTCTCCAGTCTGTTCTTAAAAACCTCCAGTGATGAAGCACCCACAACCTCTGGAGGCAAGCTGTTCCACTTGCTAATTGTCCTCACTGTTATGAAGGCTGCTTCTCTCCTTGATTAGTTTCCATCCATTGTTTCTGGTCCTGCTCTCGGGTGCTTTGGAGAATAAGTTGACCCTCTCTTCTTTCTGGCAGCCCCTCAAATACTGGAAAATTGCTAGCATGTTACCCCTAGTCCTTCTTTTCCCTAGACTAGCCAAACCCAAATCCTGCAACGGTTCTTCATATGTTTTAGTCTCCAGGCTTTAAATCATCTTAGTTGCTCTTCTTTTCACTTTTCCCCCCAAAGTCTGACCATCTCTTTTGTAATGTGGTGACCAAAACTGATTGCAGTATTCCAGGTGTGGCCTTAATAAGACTTTATAAAGCGCTTCTAATACTTCATGTGATTTTGGATTCCATGCCTCTGTTTATACCACCAAGGATTATATTTGCTTTTTGGGCTGCTGCTGAAAAAGCAAATACATTGTTAGCGGATTGGGTCAACCTGGTTATCAAACTGAGCCATGATTTGTTTTGCTGGTTCAGGCCATATGAAAACGGCAAGGGCTTGGAGTTAAATGTATTGTGTGAACTTAGGGGTTTGGGGAGTGGTGGGATTCAAATAATTTAACAACCGGTTCTCTGTCCTAATGACCAGCTGGGTGGGCAGAGCTCGGTGGTCATGTGACTGGGTGGGTGTGGCCAACTCAATATCACTCATGTCGATGGGCGCTTCATCTTAGCTGTGACAGTGTCATAAGGGTTAACCGGAGAGGCAGTTTCTGTAAGCAGGGCAATAAAGATGAGGCTAGAAACAACACCAGAATGTTTCCTTCCTGCCTGCCTTCCTTACAGGATTAGCCCTATAAAGTGGAAAAAAACAAACTGAGATTTCTTCCAACAACTGGTTCTCCGAACTGCTTAGAAAATTAACAACTGGTTCTCCCGAATAAGTGCAAACCGGCTGAATCCCACCACTGGGTTTGGGTTGTGTAAAGCTGTGTTTCTCGAGCTCGGCAACTTTTAAGTGTATGGACTTCAACTCCCAGAATTCTCCAGCTAGCAAGCAGGGCCATCCTCTTACAATGTAATGAGCAGGTAGGTCTTGGGAGGGGATGCAGGGTCTTTCGTTTTGAAATGTATCACTGGGAAAGGGCGCAAGTTAAGAGGTGTACAGTACTTTTGTTATATTTTATTGATTTTCTGGAAGAAAAATAACTTTTTGTATCTGTGATGAGATACCTGGGATATAGGCTATGTATTTATTTGTATAATAAGTTCTCTCTTTTTTTAAGGACAAGGAAAAAATCAGTGTAGCGTGTTTGTTTAGCATTAACCAAGACACATTTCAGCCTGGCTGGTTCTCTCTTTCATCCCTCCCACTTTTCTGGAGACACATATTTATAACCATTATTTATATACATTGTTTTATCTCTTTTATAAATAAATAAACGTGAATTGTTCCAAATGGACTTTTTCTTTCATTTAATAGGGTTTTATTTCCTGGAGTCCCTTTTCCTTTAAGAATGGGGGAAAGATCCAGACTTTCTCTGAGGAGGGGGGGGGAAATAATAAAGAGTTTGCAAACTCTGGGCTGCAATCCTGATAACAGGTCATCAGATTGACTTGGAGTCACCCCAGTAAAAAGCAGGATTTAAAGAAAAGTATTCACAGAGATGAGGGACGCGGTGGCTCAGTGGCTAAGATGCTCAGCTTGTTGATCAGAAAGGTTGGCAGTTTGGCAGTTCGAATCCCTAGCTCTGTGTAACAGAGTGAGTTCCCATTACTTTTCCCAGCTTCTGCCAACCTAGCAGTTCGAAAGCATGTGAAAATGCAAGTAGAAAAATAGGGACCACCTTTGGTGGGAAGGTAACAGTGTTCCGTGCGCCTTTGGCGTTTAGTCTTGCCGGCCACATGACCACAGAGACATCTTTGGACAGCACTGGCTCTTCTGCTTTGAAACGGAGATGAGCATCACCCCCTAAAGTCGGGAACAACTAGCACATACAGTATTTGTAAAGGGAACCTTGACCTTTATTCACAGAGATTATTAGTGATCTAATCCTGATGAGCCATTTCAAACTTCAAGCATGAGAATTATGTGGTTAGAATGTCAGGATTCCAAGTAATACACTCATAGCAAACAGAACTCCAAGTCAGGTAGGTTCCTCAAAGAATAGTTTTATTGGCTATATTATATTGGCAAAGGCTAGGGAAAACTGACTCTGAATCTTCCCGTGGTTTTCACCTAATTAGAAGTTTCCTTCCTTTCCCAATCAGTCACATGGTCCAATCAAGGTGCCATCTGGTTGCCTGGTAACTTCACTCCTCCTCTCTGGCCACCTGTGGGAATGTCCTTGGTTCCCAGGATAAAGTATTTTGTTTTGGTATTTTGCTATTTCTATTCCTCCCTTGCTATCCCTCAGCTCCAGTGTGGCACAGATTCACCACCACCACCACACACACAATTTCAAATATTCTTACTTCAGAGGTGGGTTCCTACTGGTTCGGCCCGGTTCAGCTGAGTAGGTAGTAACTTGGACATGCATGCACCCGAACCGTTTCTATCGGTGCCGGCAGCTTGTTCTTTGCTTCTGTGCATGCACAGAAGCATTTTTTTTATTTCTGCGCATCAAGTGCATGCATGCATCAAGCGGCCGCAAGCCAGAAGTGTGTGCGTCCCCGAAGCACATCCCTGAGTGACCTGGCAGTAAAAGAATCCGGAACCCACCTCTGTCCTGTTTGCTTCCAAAAGTAACTAAAGAAGCTTCTTGCATGAGAAGTGAAATGCCTTTAAGGAAAAAGGCGAGGACAGGAACTCACCCCATCACATGGTGCATGGGTCTCGAACCTGGACTGCTGGCTTTTCAGCCAACAAGCCCAATGCTTCAACCTCTGAGCCTCTGTGCCACCCCATCAGGAAGAAGAGAACAAGTTTAATCCTCTCTTCCTAGCAGTTGAGGTTCCTAGCTTAATGTAGAGAACGTTCTAACCACATAATTCTCATGCTTGAAATTGCCATCCTTTGGGCCCTTGTCTTGGCTTGCTATCAAGCTGTGAATAACAGAATTTGAAGGGACCTTGGAGGTTTTCTAGTCCAACCCCCAGCTCAAGCAGGAAACCCTATACCATTTCAGACACATGGCTGTCCAATCCCTTCTTTAAAATTTGGATTCATCCAAGTTGGCCAATGCAAATGTTCTAACCACGAACAACTTTAAATAACTTTACTCCCATTTAGGATGTTGTCTAAGAAACATAATGAACTAAGTCAGAGTGTGATTCATGATGGTTTTCTGGCACTGGATTGGTCTCTCTGCTTATTGTGAATAAAACCTCTTCATCTGTAATTGATCAGGAATTGTTTATGGTCTCTTGGAGAAGAATAGCTTTATACTGTTCAAGGTAAGTGCAAGAAAATGGGGCCGTATCTCTTTTTAAGTGGTGGAGGAGCAAACAAATAAGAACCAGAATAGTTCTGCATGTATAGATCAAATTGCTATATACAAACAAAACAGCAGGAAATATAAAGCTTTGAATTCTATTCTGCTCCCTCTGTTGCTGTGCATGTGTGCCAGCATGGATAGAAAGATAAATAATTCTTTGGGTGATTGGATCAGAGGTGATATTCAGCAGGTTCTGACCAGTTCTGGAGAACCAGTAGTGGAAATTTTGAGTAGTTCAGAGAACAGGCAAATGCCACCTCTGACTGGCCCTGCCCCTATCTATACTCTGCTTCCCGAGTCCCAGCTGATTGGGAGGAAATTGGGATTTTGCAGTATCCTTCCCCTGGAGTAGTGAGGGAATGCAGATTTTGCAGTATCCTTCTCCTGCAATGCCACCAAGCCACACCCACCAAGCCCACCAAGCCACACCCACAGAACCAGTAGTAAAAAAATTTGAATCCCACCACAGGCGTGGATAATTCGCAGAGAACTGAACTGCAACTTCAAACAATCATCAAATGAATGGCTATAGGTCAAGGACTACTTATATAAAAACTAGCTGATAACCCGGCGCTTCCTGGGTATTTATTTATCCCAACCCGCCTTCCATTAATGTTGCCGCAATTTCTAATGTTAGATTATCCCCCTTACCAGGGGGAGGCCCCTTGTGGAGTACTGTGAAGCTATTACCATGGCAACTCCACAGCATTGTACAGTGGAAGCCATTTTACAGCAATACAGTAGAAGCCATTTTAAGGCACAACAAGCTGAATCTTTACAGAACACACACCCCAAGGGGGGTTAGGGGTGTCTTACCCCCCCCCCCAATATTTGTTTCCAGAGTGTAAGTAATCTGTGTACCAAATTTAGTTGAAATTGCTTGATGCGTTCCAGAATTATGCTGGAACATACACAGGGACAGCTATTTTTATATACATAGAAAATAGAGGTGTGAAATTCTAGAGCACCACTAGATGGCAATGAAGAGACACCAAAAATCTGTATTATATTTCGGCCTCTGGTGGTCATTTGGATTTTTGCACTCCAGATTTGGTGGCCGGAACAATACCTTTGCCTGCTTGTCCTTCCAGGGTAAAATTTGTCTTGGCTTGCCTTGGAGGTCTGTCATCATGGCCTTGCATTTCTGGGCAGCTCCACACGGCGGTTGCTTTGCTCCAGATAGTTTCCCAGCTCAGCTCTCTAAAGGGAATTCAGATTTGTTCCATCCAAGCAAACAATGAGAAGGATGAGCCCTTTCGGTGGCAGCAATGGTTAAATAAACATCAACATTCCTTTCACAGCCAGTTTATTGCTGTGCACTGCAAACTCCGCACATTCAGTCCTGAGTATCTTGCTTTGTGGGTGGAAATAGATGTCATATTTGGACACCGGGGAAAGCAACTCTGAGCGGTTGTGGAATCTCAGCTGCGCAGTTGCATCTGCACAGACATCCTAGCAAGTCTATATCAGGTGACAGTCAAATTCTTCTTTCTTTGGCAATAATTTATACGCTTGTTTTTGTTCATCATAGTGTCAGGGTTCCAAATAGCATCCAAAAGTACATCAGAGTCCAAGACAAAGTATTGCTCAAAGTTACAATTTATGAAGAGAGCCATGTTGGCACATCTGGGAAAACCTGAATCTGAAAGCTTTCTGGTTTTCCCCACCCAGTTGAAAGTTCAAGATCTTGCCTCCCACACCCACAAGTCCATCACATGGTCTAATCTCCCACTGCCATGCTGGCAGCTTCCACCCATCCAGTTCCGGTCAGGTGCAGAGGTGCAAAGAGAAGGGATGACCTTGGCTTTCTAGAAAGAATTTTGTTATGGCTACATGGTATGCAACTCCTTACAATTCCCCTTCCCATTTCCCCACAATAGAAAACGCATAGTAGAATAATAGAAAGTGTGGCAGGCCAAAAATTCAAAAGAAAAGATGGCTGCAGGCCTGACACATAGAATCACAGGGTTGGAAGGGACCTGGGACTTCTTCAAGTCCACCCTCCTGCTCAAGGCAGGAGACCTTCTATCATCCTGGTCAAATGGTTGTCTACTCTTTTCTTGAAAAAAAACTCCAGTGATGAAATACCTACAACTCTGGGAGGCAAGTGGTTGGTTAATTGTTCTCATTATCAGGAAATTTCTCATTAGTTCCTTGTTGGATCTATCTTTAATGTTGTTTGTTGTTAGTTGTGAAATCATATCGACTCATTACAACCCCATGGACAACCTTTCTCCAGGGCCTTCCTGTTCTCTACCATCCTCTGGAGTCCATTGAAGCTCACGCCTACTGCTTCAGTGACTCCATCCAGCCACCTCATTCTCTGCCGTCCCCTTCTTCTTTTGCCCTCAATCTTTCCCAGCATGAGGCTCTTCTCCAGGGAGTCCTTCCTTCTCATTAGGTGGTGAAAGTATTTCAGTTTCATCTTCAGGATCTGGCCTTCTAAAGGGCAGTCAGGGTTGATCTCCTCTAGGACTGACTGATTGGATTGCCTTGCAGTCCAAGGGACTCACAGGAGTCTTCTCCAGCATCATAGTTCAAAGCCTACATTCTTTGGTGCTCAGCCTTTCTTGTGGTGCAACTTTCACAGCCATACATTGCAACTGGGAGAACCACAGCCTTGACTAGACGCACTTTTGATGGCAGGGTGATGTCTCTGCTTTTAGATGTCTCTTTAATGAGCTTAATGAGTCATAATGCTTTGGAACCTGGCAGAATATTCTGGAACCTACTGCAGATGATCGGCCAGCACAACGGTATCCGAAGCTCATATCTCATATCTTATACGGTCTCTCTTTTTCTCTCTCTCTCTGATTGGACTTTCAAAGGAAACTCATATTGGATAAACACCTTTGTCATGACTTATTTGAGTTCTGTAAGTAACTGTCTCTTAGCCTAACTTAGAATAACAGGAGAAAATTTCAACATTTCAATGTTGAGCTACAAATACTCTCTTTTATTTGTATAAATTATAATAACAGAGAGGGACGCAGTGACTCAGTGGCTAAGACGCTGAGCTTGTCGATCAGAAAGGTCAGCAGTTTGGAGGTTCAAATCCTTAGTGCCGCATAACAGAGTGAGCTCCTGTTCCTCGTCCCAGCTTCTGCCAACCTAGCAGTTTGAAAGCACGTAAAAAAATGCAAGTAGAAAAATAGGGACCAAGGTAACAATGTTCCATGTGCCTTCGGCGTTTAATCATGCTGGCCAATGACCATGGAGACGTCTTCAGACAGCGCTGGCTCTTTGGCTGTGAAACAGAGATGAGCACCACCCCCTAGAGTCGGGAACGACTGGCACAGATGTGTGAGGGGAACCATTAACTTTACCTTATAATAACAGAATCTAGAAAGCCAGACCCCCTCCCTCTTTCCTTTGCTTTTATATCAAAGAGAGTCAATCCAGGTCAATGTTTCTATCTCACACTTTCCTGTCTTCCAGGGCTAGTTTACATTTGATTAATCATTCCCATATATTTTCTTGAAGGTCATCTCTGCATCCAGTTACAGTCATCATGCCCATTCTCTTCTCTCCACCAACTTATCTTTCCCCAATGATTTCTTGTCAGGTATGGAAAGTGATTTTATCCAGCTCAGAGAAGTATTAGAATAAATTATACTTTGTAAGTATAAGAGGGAGGCAGATTGAGGGCCTCTCCTATCATTGCTCTTCCTTGTCAATTTTTTCCTCCTCCCATTACCTAGTTCTAGCCTTCCTCTGCGTAGCTTAGTTGATCTTCTGATAGCTTTGGAAAAACTGCAGGACAGTTTGCAGCCTGGGCGAAATGAGGTCTGAAAATATGAGCGGAAGAATTTCCTCCTCGTTCCCAATAGTATCGTTGTGGCATTTTTCTTCCTGTTATGTATTCCTGATTTATTGTAAAGGGGAAAAAAGTGTCCAAGATGGGACGGAACCTACACAAAGCAGGGTAATGGTCACCATAGGATAGAAGCCCCATCCAGCTTTTTTTGAATTTCATTTCCTAGCCCAGTATTTTTCAACCTTGGCAACTTGAAGATGTCCGGACTTCAACTCCCAGAATTCCCCAGCCAGCGAATGCTGGCTGGGGAATTCTGGGAGTTGAAGTCCGGACATCTTCAAGTTGCCAAGGTTGAAAAACACTGTCCTAGCCAATCCTGGCAAGCGATGGCATTAAATGACATTTACAATGGTAGTTACAGAATAATAACCAAATAGGGTTGGAAGTAACCTTGGAGGTCTTGTAGTCCAATGCCTTCCTCAAGCAGAAGACCTACCATTGTGAAAACGTGGTTGTCCAGTCTCTTCTTAAAAGCCTCCAGTGTTGGAGTACCCACAACTTCTGAAGGAAAGCCGTTCCACTGGTTGATTGTTCTGACTGTCAGGAAATTTCTCCTTATTTCTAGATTGGTTTTCTCCTTGATTAGTTGCCATCCTTGGCTTATTGTTCTGCCTTCAGATGATTTTGAGAATAGGTTGACCCAGTGGTTGGATTCAAATAATTTAACAACTGGTTCTCTGCCATAATGACCAACTGGGTAGGTGGGGCTTGGTGGTCATATGACTGGGTGGGCGTGGTTAACTCAACGTCACTCAGGTCAATGGGCAGCCTTAGCTGTTACAATGTCATAAGGGTTAACCAGAGACGCAGTTTCTGTAAGCAGGGCAATAAAGATTAGACTAGAAACAACACTAGAATCTTTCCTTCCTGCCTTCCTTACAGGATTAGCCCTGTAACGTGGAAAAAATACAAAAGGAGATTTCTTCCAACAACCCATTCTCCAAGCTGCTTAGAAAGTTAACAACCGGTTCTCCTGAATAGGTTCGAACTGGCTGAATCCCACCACTGGTTGACCCCTTAGAACAGTGTTATCATTTTATGACAGGAAAATAAAATGTTGGCCATGCATGGTGTGTTGAAAATGAGGTTTCCTTTTTCAAACATCTTGGTGCACTCCAATTCTCCTTCACCTAAACAGACATATATATATGTATATATATGATATATATAATCTACCTCTCCCTTGTTTATATCCATATGCCTTCTTCCCCCACAAAAACCAACATGATTGGACTCATTCAGAATAGTGGATCTTTGGCCATATTGGTGCATCTCAGATGATGTACTTGCACCAGAAAATAGAATAGAATAGAATTAGAATAGAATTCTTTATTGGCCAAGTGTGATTGGACACACAAGGAATTTGTCTTTGGTGCAGATGCTCTTGGTGTCCATAAAAAGACAAGATACATTCATCAAATGCTGACTGGGGAATTCTGGAAGTTGAAGTAACACAGATCTTAAAGTTGCCAAGGTTGGACACCCCTGGTTTAAACCATTGGTAGAAGAATCCAGTGCAGGAGTGTAAAAATCAGCGAGGGGTATAATTGGGGAGACTCACAGCCACCAATCTGCCCATATCATCAAGCAGCTATGTATCAAGGCATGTGCTTTGGGAGGAAAAGGAGAAAAATCCATCTTACTTAAAATAAATATGGAAGTGTCGTGCAATCCCTAGGGAGTGATAAGTAAAGAAGTAAATTTGGGCAATAATCTAGCCAGATAGGAAGCAAACCATAATGAGAAGCTCCTTCTCTTAATTTAAGATATATCAGAAGAAATGCCTTGGTAAGGCCACACTTGGAATACTGCATTCAGTTTTGGTCACCACAATGTAAAAAAGATGTGGAGACTCCTGAAAGACTGCAGAGAAGAGCAACAAAGATGATTAGGGGACTGGAGGGTAAAACATATGAAGAACAGTTGCAGGAACTGGGCATGGCTAGTCTAGTGAAGAGAAGGACCAGGGGAGACATGATAGCAGTCTTCCAATACTTGAGCAGCTGCCACAGATAGGAGGGGGTCACGCTATTCTCCAAAGCACCTGAAGGCAGGACAAGAAGCAATGGATGGAAACTAATCAAGGAGAGAAGCAAGTTAGAACTAAGCAGAAATTTCCTGACAGTGAAAACAATTAATCAGTGGAACAACTTGCCTCCAGAGGTTGTAAATGTTCCAACACTGGAAGTTATTAAGAAGATGTTGGGTAACTATTTGTCTGAAATGGTGTAGGATTTCCTGCCTAAGCAAGAGGTTGGACTAGAAGACCTCCAACGTCCCTCTGTTATTATATTCTATTCTTAAAGCTGCTTCGCCAGCTTGTTTCTTTCCAAATTTTCTGGACTTTAAATCCCACCATCTTTGAGCCAAAGTGATGGGTACTGATACATTTGAAGGAAATCAACTGAGAAAAACTGGAAGAGTTTTTGGATCAGATTTGGCTGTCAAAACAGTGGAGGTCCACTAGATGGCACCAAAGATTATGAGATCTTTAGATCTCTCTACAGCCATCTAGTGTTGGACTGGATTGTTGTGGCTTCTTTTCTAAACTTCCTTTGAGCTGAATACTGCTAGTTGAAAAAGAGAAATGCAGCCATTAGTTTATTTTATTATTTATCCAATGCTGCCATCTAGTGGCAGATATCTGAAATAGCACAAATCAACAAGGTTTCTTCCAAAACAAATGTATTTAAAACCTTAAATAATGTGTTTGGCCTGGTAACCAAAAACAACCTTACTTACGGTGTACATTTTTCTATATTTATTCCTTTTGTTTAAAATATTACTTATACTGAGCAATGAGTGAGAACTGGCAAATACCACTTCTGACTGGCCCTGCCCAATCTATACTCTGACTACCGACTCCCAGCTGATAGGGAGGAAATGGAGATCTTACAGTATCCTTCCCCAGAGTTGGAAAGGAATGGAGAATTTGCAGTATCCTTCCCCAGAGTTGGGAGGGAATGGAGAATTTGCAGTATCCTTCCCCTGGAGTGGGGGAAATGGAGATTTTGCAGTATACTTCCCCTGGAGTGCAGAGGAAATGGAGCTTTTGTGGTATCCTTCCCCTGGAGTTGGGAGGGAACAGGGATTTTACAGTATCCTTTCCCTGAAGTGGGGAGGGAATAGGGATTTTACAGAATCCTTCTCCTGGAGTGGGAAGTGGAGATTTTGCAGTATTCTTCCCCTGGAGTGGGGTGGGAATGGAGATTTTGCAGTATCCTTCCCCTGGAGCGGGAAGGAAATGGAAATTTTGGCGTATCCTTCCCCTGGAGTGGGAAGGAAATGGAGATTTTGCAGTATCCTTTCCCTGGAGTGGGAAGGAAATGGAGATTTTGCAGTATCCTTCCCCTGGAGTGCGGAGGAAATGGAGCTTTTGTGGTATCCTTCCCCTGGAGTTGGGAGGGAACAGGGATTTTACAGTATCCTTTCCCTGAAGTGGGGAGGGAATAGGGATTTTACAGAATCCTTCTCCTGGAGTGGGAAATGGAGATTTTGCAGTATTCTTCCCCTGGAGTGGGGTGGGAATGGAGATTTTGCAGTATCCTTCCCCTGGAGCGGGAAGGAAATGGAGATTTTGGCGTATCCTTCCCCTGGAGTGGGAAGGAAATGGAGATTTTGCAGTATCCTTTCCCTGGAGTGGGAAGGAAATGGAGATTTTGCAGTATCCTTCCCCTGGAGTGGGAAGGAAATTGAGATTTTGCAGTATCCTTTCCCTGCCATTCCCACCAAGCCATGCTCACAGAACCAATAGTAAAAATTTTTTGAATCCCACCACTGACACAGGGCTTTAAAGGTCAAAATATTTAACAATCAAGTCCAAGACTTCAGATTGTCAGATTCTGGCCTCGTTTGCTTGTCATTTTCACTTTTTAAAAATGAAATCATTGCCTAACCCAGAGCAAGCCATGTTTCCTTTAAATTAAAGATGTTTATTCAGTGATTTTATCCTTCAACCCACAGACCATAACATCAACAATTTAGGAAACCACATCCCTCCATCTTAAACAATATGATTAAAAATGAAACAAAAATCCATCCCGGGTTGAATCTCTCTTCTTTTGTTCTTGTGCCAAAAACAAATATTATTGCTATCTTTGTTTGGGAACAGAGATTTTGCATCTGCCAATCCTGGACAACCGTAAAAACCTCTAAATTGCCTGGATGCAGGCAAAGTGCAAGGACTGGATAAAGGAGCCCTTTCATACCCATCCAAACTGCAACGCAGGAGAATTTTTTCTCCGTTGGACACTAATCAGAGCTCCTAAGCAGGAATGGGCAATGTTTGGGACCCTTCTTGGTTTTCGGATGCATAAATCCCATACCATCTAGAATGGGCAAAGAATGAAAGCTGGCAAGAGAGAAGGAGGAAGAGGAGGAGGTTGAGATGATGGGGATGATGGGAGGAGGAGGAGGAGGAGAATGATATAATAATGATGATGGGAGGAGGAGGAGGAGGAAGCCAGGAGGGGTAGAAAGAGGAGGAAAAAGAGAAGGAGGAGGAGAATGATGAGACAATGATGATGGGATGAAGAGAAGGGCAGGAGGAGGAGAAGAGAATGATTAGATGATGATGATGATGATGATGATGATGATGATGATGATGATAGGAGGAGGAGGAGGAGAAGAAGAAGAATGATTAGGTGGTGGTGGTGGTGGTGATGATGATGATGATGATGATGATGGGAGGAGGAGGAGGAAGAGAAGAATGATAACCATAATGGGAGGAAGAGGAGGAGGAGAAAGATGAGATGATGATGATAATGGTGATGATGATGACAATGATGGGGGGAGGAGGAGAAGCCCAGGAACAGAAGGAGGAGGAGGAGGAGAATGATTAGATGATGGTGATATTGACGGGAAAAGGAGGAAGAGGAGAATGATAATCATGATAGGAGGAGGAGGAGAATGGTGAGGTTGATGATGATAATGGTGATGATGATAATAATGGTGATGATGATAATGGGAGGAGGAGGAAAATGATTAGATGATGGTGATGATGCTCGGAGAAGGAGTGGGAAAGCACACAATAGATACAAACTCAGGGTAAACCGCTCCAAACGCGATTGCAGAAAATATGACTTCAGCAACAGAGTGGTCAATGCTGGAATGCTCTACCTGACTCTGTGTTTTCTTCCCCAAACCCCCAAAACTTTAACCTTAGACTGTCTATTGTTGACCTCACCCCATTCCTAAGAGGTCTGTAAGGGGCGGATATAAGCCCACCAATGTGCCTCCCATCCCTATCATACTTTTCCCATTTATTCGTATCCATTTCATGTATTCATAATCACATTTATACTCATATCTGTTATCTTAGACATGCTTGACAAAACATTAAATATATAAATAAATATAATGATGATGGTAGGAGGAGGAGGAATAGAATCATGAGATAATGATGATGATGATGATGATGATGATGATGATGATGATGATGATGGGAGGAGGAGGAGAAGGAGGAGGAGGAGGAGGATGCTTAGATGATGGTGATGATGATAGGAGGAGTAGGAAAAGGAGGAGGAGCATTTACATGCATTCTGGATTTGGATTTGGTGCTTCTAATTATCAGTCCTTCCCAAGTAACTACAATAATTAATTATAATATCCCAATGTACAATTACTCAACTTAACCATCCATTTAGCAACCATTCAAAGCTACAACAGTACTGAAAAAAACTGACTAACCATCAGTCCTCTCATTACAACCTATAGAGCATCTCTTATGGTTACCTGATAAACGTTTGTACATTTGGCAGCTGGAAGGATTTTACAACATGGCAACATGATGCAGGGGTCATGTGATCCCTGTGCAAATCAAAGTATCTATTTATTTATTTGCATCTAACACAAAATCCAGAAGCCGTTTCCAAACAGAAACAAAATAAAATGTGTCCATTTCTTTGATTCTAGCATAAGATTGGCCATCTAAAGTCACTCAATTAGTGGACCAGCAAAATGATGTGGACATAGAATTAGAATTCAGTAAGGCATTAGACCTCAATCTACTTCTTGGTAAGCTAGAAACATAGCTTGGACTAGACAATATTACCACTAGATGGATTTGTAGCTGACTGACAACCCATACTCAGCGAGTACTCCTTGATGGTACTACAACTACATCCACATGGAGAGAAATAAGTAGTAGGGTGCCACAAGGCTCCGTCTTAGGACCAGTACTCTTCAATATTTTTATTTATTTTTATTTATTTATTTGTCAAGCATGTCCAAGATAACAGATATGAGTACATGATTATGAACACATGAAATGGATACGAATAAATGGGGACAGTATGATAGGGACGGGAGGCACGTTGGGGCGCTTATACCTTCCCCTTACAGACCTCTTAGGAATGGGGTGAGGTCAGCAATAGACAGTCTAAGGTTAAAGTTTTGGGGGTTTGAAACCACAGAGTCAGGTAGTGCATTCCAGGCATTGACCACTCTTGTTATTGAAGTCATATTTTCTGCAATCGAGTCTGGAGCAGTTCACCTTGAGTTTGTATCTATTGTGTGCTGGTGTATTACTACAGTTGAAGTTGAAGTACTCATTGACAGGTAGGATATTGTAGCAGATAATTTTATGTACTATGCTTAGGTCAGACTGAAGGTGGCATAGTTCTAAGTTGTCCAAGCCCAGAATTTCAAGCCTGGTGGCATAAGGGATTCTGTTGCAAGCAGAGGAGTGGAGGACTCTTCTCGTGAAATATCTCTGGACTCGCTCAATGGTGTTAATGTCCAATATGCAGTGCAGGTTCTAGACAGATGAGCTGTATTTGAGAATTGGTCTAGCAAAGGTTTTGTATTCTCTGGTTAGCAGTACAATATTACCAGAGAAAAAGCTTCGCAAGATTAGGTTAACAACTCTTAATGCCTTTTTGGCAATATTGTTACAGTGGGCTCTGGCACTTAGATCATTAGAGATTTCTTCATAAAGACTTAGATGGGGGAATAAAAGGGGAACTCATCAAATTTTCAGATGACACTAAACTGGCAGGAATACCCAACACCCCTGAAGACAAACTCAGGATCCAAAAAGATCTTGACAAACTTGAACAACGGGCCCTATCCAACAAAATGAATTTTAATGTGGAGAAAAGCAAAGTTTTACATTTAGGCAGGAAAAAGGTATAAGTACAGATTAAGTGAGACCAGGCTCAAAAACAGTAACTGTAACAGGGACCTTGGAGGCCTAGTGGATGTTCATTTGAATATGAGCCAGCTGGGTGCTGCAGCAGCCAAAAAAATATAATCCTGGGTTGTAAAAACAGAGGCATAGAATCAAGATGACGTGAAGAAGGGGTGAAATTCAGCAGGCTCTGACAGGTTCTGGAGAACCAGTAGCGGAAATTTTGAGTAGTTCGGCGAACCGGCAAATGCCACCTCTGGCTGGCCCCAGAGTGGGGTGGGAATGGAGATTTTGCAGAATCCTTCCCCTGCCATGCCTACCAAGCCACACGCACCAAGCCACACCACACCCACCCAGCCATGCCCACAGAATCAGTAGTAAAAAAAAATGAATTTCACCACTGACATGAAATATTAGTAGCGCTTTATAACACCCAAGTAAGACCACACCTGGAATACTGCAACCAATTGTTCTGATCATTTTTCAGTATTGAAATTCCATCCATTTTGTATTGTAAATTATCATTCTCGCTGAGATTCTTTTTTTTTTTTTAATATATTTTATTCGCTGAGATTCTTGTGAATCCAGCCGGCTATTTCATTGTGCCTTTCCAAATATTCATCAGGTTCCTTAATTTACATTTATACATTGGTTTTCTCGATGTGTGAATAGTTGGCTTCCAATAATTTAAAAAAATGCAAAAGTTGAAACATTTCATCAAAAGGAAAGACCAGTATCTTTAGAATCAATCAACTTTTCAATCCCACAGTGTAGGTTGGGGAATTCTGGGAGTTGAGGTCTGCTCATCTTAAAAAATTGCCAAAGTTGAGAGCCACTGATTTAGACTAGGGGTGACCAACCTTTTGGACCTCAGGGACCACTAAATTCATAATTTTAAATTCCGCAGACCACTATTATGATGCAAATAATCTGTGGACCACTGAAATTTTCTTGTGGACCACCAGTTGGTGACTGCTGATATACATTTTTAAATAAGAGACCTTTTGTTTTAGGGTCCGGCCCTTTTATTGGCTGTCACTCAAACCAACCTGTCCATTTCCCACTTGATGGATTGCAGAGCCTCTCTTTTTGTAAAATGTTTGATCTCTGCATTCTCCCCTCCCCCTTTCTGTTAGCATCATTTTAGGAACAAGGTGCCTTTGGCCTCTTCAGAATTAATCTCTCTCCCTCTCTCCCTCTCTCCCCCTTCTGTCTCTGTCTCTCTCTCTGTCTCTCTCTCTGTCTCTCTCTATCTCCCCCCCCCGCTCTCTCTCCCTCTCCCTCTCCCTCCCCCCTCTCTCTCTGTCTCTGTCTGTGTCTCTCTCCCTCTCCCTCCCTCCTCTCTCTGTCTCTCTGTCTCTGTCTCTCTCTGTCTCTCTCTCCTCTCTCCCTCCCTCTCCCTCTGTCTCTGTCTCTGTCTCTCTGTGTCTCTCTCTCCCTCTCCCTCTCTCTCTCTGTCTCTGTCTCTCTCTCTATCTCTCTCTCTATCTGTGTGTGTGTGTGTCTGTCTGTCTCTCTCTCTCTCTCTTTTTAGCAGCCTTTGGGCAGCCAAGGACCAGGATGACTTTCGCTGTTTTTCTCCAAGCTGAGGAGAGAATAAAATCAGAGAGGAGGAGGAGGAGGAGGAGAGGAGGAGGAGGAGGTGTGCCATCCAGGAGGAAAGAAATGTGCTGAGGGATGCCTGAGGCTGGCCTGATGGAGCACGCCGAATTTCTAGAAATCGCTGCCCTCCAAATGCCAATTCTCTCCGAACCAAATTGCAAAACAAAAGGGGGAAGAGAAGCAACGATCGCTGCTTCGAGTAGGTTGCCCCCCCCCCTCCCCAGTTCTGCCTGAAAGCGAGCCGGCCACCAATGGGTTAATGCCAGGCTGTCAGCCCCAGCTTGTGCCTTCTCACTAGCGAACTCATGATGCCTCTGCCGGCTCCCACGAGCCCACGTTGCTTCCCTGCTGCCGGTGATCCAATCACACCCACCCCTCTCGGCGGTGCCAAGCAAGCAAGCAAGCCAGCTAAGCAAGCGAGCCAGGGTTTCACACGCAGCCATCCTTCCTCGGGTTTCAGCAAACCGTCGCCTCTGTTCAGGACCGCAAGATGCAGCTGGCTGACAACGCAGGCAGCATGTTAAAGAACTGTGGCTCTCGGCCGTGCGCGCTCTGCTCCGCCTTTGCTCTCGCTCCATTTTCCTGCGCCGATCCCACGAAGGGCAATTGGGCTCGCCAGCCAAGTCCCCGGCGCTGGGGGGACAGGACGGAAGGCTGCCAACCGCCCCACGGTAAGAACCGTGGCACCTTTCCCGGGGGACGGGTAACTTTTCCCGGGGGTTGAAATTGCAATGGAGCCGATGGCGTTCTCTCTTTTTGCATCCATCCCTTTGCAAAGCAGATGGGTGGGCACATAGCGTGGAGCTGCCCGGCTCCATTTTCATCCTTGGCTGGGCTCCCGCCTGGTTAACTAACAGGTTTTTTGGCCTTCCCGTGGGGGAGCTACGTTGCCCAGGAAAAGAGGAAGGAGGTCCAGCTTTGGCAGAAAGCTCAGGTCTGTGCTCATTTTGCAGGATTGAGGGGTGTGTGTGTGGCCTACCTGATCCGCTGGGAAGAAAGCAAGAGGCAGGAAGATTGGTTGAGAGAAGGGTTGATGGGTTGGTTTCATGGGGTTTGCAATGCGATTGAATTTGGGGGGCAGCTACCTTTGTGGCAGACTCCCCTTGCTTCTTTAGAACATCTTGAAAAAGCTAAGACAATCCTTGGTTGCATAAACAGGTGCATCGAATCAAAATCATGGGAAGTATTAAAGGTAAAGGTTCCCCTCCCACATATCTGCTAGTGGTTTCCGGCTCTAGGGGGCGGGGCTCATCTCCTTTTCAAAGCCGAAGAGCCAGCGCTGTCTGAAGATGTCTCCATGGTCATGTGGCTGGCATGACTAAATGCCGAAGGCGGACGGAACGCTGTTCCCTTCCCACCAAAGGTGGTCCCTATTTTTCTACTTGCATTTTTACGTGCTTTCGAACTGCTAGGTTGGCAGAAGCTGGGACAAGTAACAGGAGCTCACTCCATTATGCGGCGCTAGGGATCCGAACTGCCAACCTTTCTGATTGACAAGCTCAGCGTCTTAGCCACCGAGCCATCGCATCCCTATGGGAAGTATTAGTACTGCTTATTTTTTTAAAAAAAGCCCTAGTAAGACCACATCTGGAATACTGCATCCAGTTTTGGTCACCACATTACAAAAAAAAAACATGTTGAGACTTTGGGAAAAGTGCAAAGAAGAGCAACTGAGATGATTAAAGGCCCGGAGGCAAAAACATATGAAGAACGGTTGCAGGATTTGGGTTTGGCTAGTCTAAAGAAAAGGGACCAGGTGGCTGAGTGGCTAAGACGCTGAGCTTGTTGAACAGAAAGGTCAGCAATTCAGCAGTTCAAATCCCTAGTGCTGTGTAATGGAGTGAGCTCCCGTTACTTATCCCAGCTTCTGCCAACCTAGCAGTTCTAAAGCACGTAAAAAATGCAAGTAGAAAAATAGGAACCACCTTTGGTGGGAAGGTAACAGCGTACCATGCACCTTTGGCATTGAGTCATGCCGGCCACATAACCATGGAGACGTCTTCAGAGAGCTCTGGCTCTTCAACTTTGAACCGGAGATGAGCAGCACCCCCTAGAGTCGGAAATGACTAGCACATATGTATGAAGAGAACCTTTACCTTTTTAGTCTACAGAAAAGGACCAGAGGGGACATAATAGTGGTATTCCAGTATTTGAGAGATTGTCCCAAAGAGGAGAGGGTCAATTTATTTTCCAAAGCACCAGAGGGCAGGACAAGAAACAATCAAGGAGAGAAGCAATCTGGAATTAAGGAGAACCTTCCTAACAGTGAGGACAATTAACCGGTGGAAGAGCTGATCAGAAGTTGTGGTTGCTTCATCACTGGACAGTCTCTTGTTAAACAATTGGTTGTCTTTGGGGCTGTGCGCTTTCGGTGGGCCTAACATGTTGGGTTAGTTTAGGCCTCCGTGTATCGTAAGAACCTAGTAAATTAGCAACAAGGTTTACAGGATTGTGAGAATGTAGATATCTAGTGATGTAAGGCCAGATAGCTTTGCAAACTGAGGGTAATTGGGTTGTTCAGAGATTGGTCCCTGGGACGGCATCTTTTTCCTTATTTAGCCAGAAGTCCTCCACTTACAACAGTTCATTTAGTAACTGTTCAAAGTTACAACAGCACTGAAAATAGTGATTTATGGCTAGTTTTCACACTTACAACGGTTGCAGTCCCCCCCATTGGCCACGGGATCAAAATTTGGGAACTTGGCAACTGACTCGTATTTATGATGGTTCCAGTATCCTGGGATCATGTGATCCTCTCTTGCAACAAGCAAAGTCAATGGGGAAGCCAGATTCCCTTAACAACCGTATTACTAACTTAACCACTGCGGTGATTCACTTAACAACTGCGGCAAGAAAGGTCATAAAATGGGGCAAAGCTCACAACGAATGTGTCTCACGTAGCAGCATAAATTTCGGGCTCAGTTGTGGTCGAGGATTTCCTGTTCAGGTAGTCCTTGACTGACCACAGTTCATTTAGTGACCATTCGAACTTACAACGGCACTGAAAAAAAGTGACCTGTGACCATTTCTCACACGACCGTGGCTGCATCCCAGTGGAAGCTTTACATGCTGGGAGTTAAAGTCCACAAAGTCATAAAGTCATCACAGCTGCCAATCCCTGTGCTGGGAGGCATCTGTGATTCTGCTAGTGAAGGCTTCTCAGGAACGATTTTATGCCTCTTGTTCAGGGGTGGGTTCCTGCCAGTTCTAACCTCTTCTATAGAAAAGGTTCCACAAATCTACAGTGCCGTTTAGAAGCGGTTCCAGCTCCCTTCCACCACCCGTCCGCACATCATCAAGATGAAGAGCGAGAGGAGGAATTCTGGGAGGTGAAGTCCACAAGTCTTAAAGCTATCAAGTTTGCACACCTCTGGGTTTTTTTTCTAAAGGGTTAGGGGTGCAAGGGTCTTGTAACTTGACAGCTTTAAGACTTGCATGCTTCAAATGCCAGAGTTTCTGAGCCAACATTTTGGTTGCTAAGCAAGAGCGTTGTTAAGTGAGTTTCACCACATTTTACAAGTTGGCCACGCCCAACCAGTCACATGGCTGGCAAGCCACTCCCACTCAGTCACATGGTGACAAGCCACTCCCACAAAGCAGGCCACACTACAGAAGAGGTTTTAAAAATTTTTGAAACCCACTACTGCTCTTGTTGCAAGCCAGTATATGAAAGATTCTAAGCTGGCAGAAACTGCTAACACCCTAGAACAGTGTTGCTGAACCTTTTTGGCACCAAGTGCCAAAATGGGAGCGCACAAGTGCGTGCCGGAAACCACGTGGTGCGCATGCTCCTGCCGGGAAGATGATCTTCCAGTTTCTGGTGCACGCTTGCACACTGGCCAGCTGGTCTTTGCACACACATGCATGCCAGAATCGGGAAGGCCAGGTGGCCAGTGCACATGTGTGTGCCACAAACCGGAAGATCATCTTCCCGGCCTGCGCATGCTCACTGAGCGGCTGCTCTTCCAGTTTCTGGTGCTCCTGTGTACATGAAGACCAGCTGGCTAGCGCGCCATAACCCAGAAGAGCAATGGGCGACAGCTTGCGTGCCCGGAGAGATGGCTCTGCATGCCACTTCCGGCATGCGTGCCAGAGGTTCGCCATCATGGCCCTAGAAGATAGGCTCAAGATCCAGAAGGATCTTGACAGACTTGAACACTGGGATCTATCTAACAAAATGAAATCAAATGTAGAGAAAAGTAAAGTCCTACACTTAGGTAAGAAAAACCAAACGTACATATATAAAGTGTGTGAAACCAGGCTTAATAGCAGTGGCTGTGAGTAGCAGTGGCTGTGAGAGGGATCTTGGAGTCTTAGTGAACCACCAGCTAAACATGAGCCAGCAGTGTGCAGCGGCAGCCAAAAAAGCCAATGCAATCCTAAATTGCATTAACAGAGGGATCAATCAAGATCAAGGGAGGTACTAATACCACGCTATAAAGCCTTAGTAAGACCTTACCTAGAATCCTGCATCCAGTTTTGGTCACCACACTGTAAAAAAGATGTTGAGACTCAGAGAAGCACAACCAGGATGATTAGGGAACTAGATTAAAACATACAATTAACGGTTGCAGGAACTGGGCATGGCTGGTCTGGTGAAGAGAAGGACCAGGGGAAACAGGATAGCAGTCTTCCAATATTTGAGGGGCTGCTACAGAGAGGAGGGGGTCAAGCTATTTTCCAAAGCACCTGAAGGCCAGACAAGGAATAATGGATGGAAACTGACCAAGGAGAGATTCAACTTGGAAACAAGGAGGAACTTTCTGACTGAGAACAATCAACCAATACAACAGAAGTTGCCCTCGGAAGTTGTGGGAGCTTCATCACTGGAAGCTTTCAAGAAGAGACTGGACTGCCATCTCTCAGGAATGGTTGAGTGGGGGGTTGGACTAGATGGACATATAAGGTCCCTTCCAACTCTGTTATTCTGTTATTTGTTAGATAGAATCATTACTATCCAACAGGTGTTGTGTCTGCTTGATGGAGCTTCAAGACAATCATTGCTGGTTTTCACTGTGTGGGGAAATACATAAGGCTGTGCTTCTCAACCTTGGCCACTGATTTAAATTCAGATGCTTGGAAACTGGCATGTATTTATGACGGTTGCAGTGTCCCGGGGCTACGTGATCCTCTTTTGTGACCTTCTGACAAGCAAAGTCAAAGGGGAAACCAGATTCACTTAACAACCCTTGTTACTAAGTTAACAAATGCAGTGATTCACTTAACAAATTATCAAGAAAGGTCATAAAATGGGGCAAAACTCACTTAACAACCATCTTGCTTAGCAACAGAATTTGGGGGTGCTCAACTGTGGTCGTAAGTTGAGGACTACCTGTAGAGGTAAGAGATTGTTCTTAGAAACTGCTGGTGGGAAATAGGATCACTTCACAGGAGGTTTAAAAGCAGCCAGGTTAGACCCAACTGCCTTAGCTGAGCTAAAGTTACAGTTTAAACATGTCAGAATTCTTTCCAGGCGATTCAGCAAGGAATTGGGTGTATTTGGTAAACGAGGACCTAAAATGTAAGGCAAGAAAATCTGGAACCTAAGGCCAAAAGTGAATCCAGGCCAGCATTCTGCTAATTCAGAAAAAAATTACTAAATGAAATCAGCAAAAGACATTGACCAAGAAATAATAAATACCGTATTTTTCGGAGTATATAAGACACTCCAAAGTATAAGACGCACCTAGCTTTTGGGGAGTAAAAAAAAATCTGCCTCTGCCTCCCAGCAATTTGCCTCCTTGCAGCAAACAGCAAACAGCCTGTTTCAGTTTAAGTTTAGCCTGATTAGCACAAGGGAAAAAAATCTGCCTCTGCCTCCCAGCAACTGCCTCCTTGCAGCAAACAGCCTTTTTCACTTTAGCCTGATTAGCACAAAGGAAAACATCTGCCTCTGCCTCCCAGCAATTTGCCTCCTTGCAGCAAACAGTGTGTTTCAGTTTCAATTTCAGCACAACCTGATTATCACAAGCAGCTGATTGTTGGTTGGATTAGCCTCCCGACGATCAGCTGTTTCAGGCTGCAGGGATCGCTGTAGCCTATTGCCGCTTCTGCACACACCATTTTCGGCTTCTGCGCATCCCATTTCCCACCCGTTCTGGGCGGTGGGGATCAGAATGAGTGGAAAACAGGTTGCGCAGAGGCCGAAAACGGAGGCGGCAGTGGCAATAGGCAATGGCAATCTCTGCAGCCTGAAACAGTTGATGCTCAAGAGGCCGATCTAACCGACAATTAGCTCCTTCTGGTAAAGCTGAAACTGAAACAGGCTGTTTGCTATTTGCTGCAAGGAAGCAAATTGCTGGGATGCAGGCGGGTGGGCGGGACTACATTTGGTATATAAGACGCACCCCAATTTTCACCCTCTTGGGGGGGGTGCATCTTATACTCCAAAAATACGGTACTTTGGTTGGATTTGTACCACCATCCCTTATAGCTTACTTTGTTTTAACCCACATATGATATGAAGTAGATACTCTGATCCTCCATGCTTAAATCAAAACTCATTCTTTCTTCCATACTAGTCGATATATTTTTGCTTTTTCCCTACTGCTGTGACCTGGAAAAATCAATATTTTTCAGCCCTTTATGGCAAAGGAGGCTTAAAGAGAACTGCAATTCAGATGAAATAGATAAGCCTCATTTTATTACATTTCCATAGGGTAAGCAGAAGGTAGCCTATTCCATACCACAAGAGGGCATCAAGATGCTGTATTAAGCTAACATTTCTCACCCTAAGCATCTTTAAGATGTGTGGACTTCAAATCCCAGAATTCCCCAGCCAGCCTGATTCCTCATCCGATCTACCTGGAGGGACTGACACCTGTCCAGATCCGTGTCTAGCAGTTCTGGATAGCAAGATGGCCAACGAGCTTTGCAGACAGCTAATGATCCCTTAAAATATAAAGTCCCTTACTTGCTGTAAGGGACGCAGTGGCTCAGTGGCTAAGATGCTGAGCTTGTTGATCAGAAAGGTCGGGAGTTCGGCAGTTTGAATCCCTAGTGCTGCATAATGGAATGAGCTCCTGTTACTTGTCCCAACTACTGCCAACCTAGCAGTTCAAAAGCAAGTAAAAATGCAAGTAGAAAAATAGGGACCACTTTGGTGGGAAGGTGAAATGCTGAAGGCGCATTCCGTGCGCCTTCAGCATTTAGTCATGCTGGCCACATGACCATGGAAATGTTTTTGGACAGGGCTGACTCTTCGGCTTAGAAACAGAGATGAGCACTACCCCCTAGAGTCAGGAACGACTAGCACTTATGTGCAAGGGGAACCTTTACCTATATTTTCTTCAATACTGAATCCTATTTGATGTCTTTTTGGCAAGAATGCGGAAATGTATTACTATTATTATGATTTGTCACACATCAGCTTGATATTTAGACTGGATCTGGCATTTTTATCCACCTATCGAGGACCTGATAGGATAAGCAGAGGTTGTTGTTTGATGGCGTTAAAAGGTACCGTTGCAGGATGTAAGCTGTTCCATGTAAAGCTGCCTTTTGCAGTTGACTAATGGTGATTTTGTCAATTCTGGTTCGTGGCATAATCTGCCAGATGTTTAGACTGGATCTGGCCTTTTTATCCATGTATTGAGTGCTTCCCAAGGACCAGGGATAGGCAGATACTGATGTTTGATGGTGTTTGAAGCATTGTCACACAGGATGTAATCTGTTCTGAGCAAAGCTGCTTTTTGCAATTGACCGATGATGAATTTGTCAATGCCGATGATGTTCAAATGGTGCTCCAGTTGTTTTGGGGGTTGCACCAGTGGTGGGATTCAGCCAGTTTGCACCTATTCGGGAGAACCGGTTGGTAACTTTCTAAGTAATTCAGAGAACCGATTGTTGGAAGAAATCTCCTTTTGTTTTTTTCCACTTTAAATGGCTAATCCTGTAAGGAAGGCAGGAAGGAAACATTCTGGTGTTGTTTCTAGCCTGATCTTTATTGCCCTGCTTACAGAAACTGCCTCTCCGGTTAACCCTGATGACACTGTCACAGCTAAGGCGAAGCGCCCATCGACTTGAATGATGTCAGTTTGGTCATGCCTATCCAGTCACATGACCACTGAGTCACGCCTGCCCAGATGGTCATTAGGGCAGAGAACCGGTTGTTAAATTATTTGAATCCCACCATTGGGTTGCACCTACGGTACCTATTACTACAGGTAATACTACCAGTAGAAAGCAAAGGTACTACTACTTTTGCTTTCTCTTGCCATGCTCCTTGTATTTGTATTTGCTGGTCTTTGCATTTCGTTGCTTTTCCCGGATCTATCTTTTCTCTCCAGGTCTTGCCATGTCCACTCTCCAGACTGTTTTGTCTTTCTTATTGACAATTGTTAAGTCTGCGTTATCATGGGACAGAGGCCTGTCTGTTTAAGATGAAATTGCCTTCAGTAGCCTTGCTGGTTGGGAAATTCCGGGAGTTGAAGTCCATTACATCTTATAGATCAGTGATGGTGAACTTTTTTGTAAAGACATGACAAAATTGTGTGCCCACGCATGGGGAGTTTTCACCCTCCCCAGGCTCTGGAGGCTTTCCTTCAGCTTGGGGAGGGTGAAAACGGCTTCCCCTTGCCCCCGGAAGGCCCTCCGGGAGCCACAAACATTTTTTTTCTGAAAATCCAGTTGGCCTCTTGGGCCCGTTTTTCAACCTCCCCAGGCTCCAGAGGCTTTCCTAAAGCCCGGGGAGGGTGAAAACAGCCTCCCCCAGCCCTCTAGAAGGCCAAAAATCAGCTGGCCGGCACACACAAGCGTGCTTGAGTTGACGGCTTGTGTGCCGGCAGTTATGGCTCCGCATGCCACAGGTTCGCCATCACGGTTATAGATGCTCAGGTTGACAGACATTGAACCAAATTCCTAGACCAGTTCTCCACAAATGAAATGACTCCCTTCAACCCAATGCCCTCCCAAAAATACACACATGTTGCCCTGAGTAGAATTGCTACAATGACTATAAATAGTCACCAGTGGGAAGTAAATGTCCATACTTTCTAGGCCAGCAGTGCTAAAGGCTAAAAGCCGTGCCGAGCATCTATGTTCCCTATTTCCCACAGACTGGCTTAAAGGCTCCTTATGTTACACTAAGGCTTTTGATGTTCCTGTGAGCAGCTGAGATTCTTTCCTGGATGAAATGGAATTGAAGAACTGATGGGGTGTGCAAAGAAGGATCCAGGATGAAATTCGGGAAGGATATTAGCAATGGAATTCTAGGTGTACTCTCTGGGAGTTAATCTCATTGAGTTCAGCTCGGGGAAATGCATTTTGGTTAGCATTAAGCCAAATAGTAGAGTGCTTGCAGTGTGGGAAGTAGAGCTGAGGACATCTGTTAGGTTTATTTCTCTCTTTCTCATTTGTGCAAATCTGTTTTGGTTTACCCCTCCCAGATTTTCTTTCAGTTGGTTCATGCCATATTTAAGCATTGTATTTGTATATAAGCTGTGTTTAATTTTGCTCAGATTTTCCCAAAGGTGTACATTTGCATTTTTGCTAAAGGGACACCCAGTTGACAAACACATTTCTCCTGCTACAAAGCAATTTTGTAAAAAAATATTATTATTATTATTTACAGACCCCTCACATCCTGGACATAAATTGCTTCAACTCCTGCCCTCAAAATGATGCTATAGAGCACTGCACACCAAGACAATTAGACACAAGAACAGTTTTTTCCCAAACGTCATCACTCTGCTAAACAATTCCCTCACCACTGTCAAGCTATTCACTAAGGCTGCATTACTATTACTATTAGTCTTCTTATTGTTCCTATCACCCATCTCCTCCAATTTATGACTGTAACTTTGTTGCTTGTATCCTTACGATTTATATGGATATTGATTGTTTCCTGACTGCTTATTTGTACCCTGTGACTATCATTAAATGTTGTACCTTAGGATTCTTGACGAATGTCTCTTGTCTTTTTATGCACACTGAGAGCATCTGCACCACAGACAAATTCCTTGTGTGTCCAATCAAACTTGGCCAATAAAGAATTCTATTCTATTCTATTCTATTCTATTCTACTCTATTTAACAGTTATTAAAGTATAAACAAGTATAAAGTATATCTTTATGCTTAAAGCAAAAAAGAAAGAGAGAAAGAAAGAAAGAGAGAGAGAGGGAGAAAGAAAGAAAGAAAGAAAGAAAGAAAGAAAGAAAGAAAGAAAGAAAGAAAGAAAGCCTACAAAAAGGAAAAGAAATCAGCAGGAAGACAATCCCAAGCAAACTTTTTCTCTTTTTCTTTCCTTAGTTTGCACTCTTAATTTGTTTGGGTTTGTCATGAACTATTATTACTTTTTATTATTTGTTATTCCCTTTATACAATTGTTTTCTTTTTGAAGAGTTATGATTAGAATTAGAATTTTTTATTGGGCAAGTGTGATTAGACACACAAGGAATTTGTCTCTGGGGCATAAGCTGTCAGTGTGCATACAATAGTAATAGATCATTATCATACAGCAGTTCATTTAGTGACCGTTCACAGTTACAAATGCAGTGTAAAAAGTGACTGATGACTATTTTCACACTTATAACCATTTGCAGCATCCTTGGGATTGCGGGATCAAAATTCAGATGCTTGGCCACTGACTCATATTTATGCGGTGTTGATCCACTTTCGCATCCTTCCGACAAGCAAAGTGAATGGGGAAGCCAGATTCACTTAACAACCGGGTTAACTAACTTAACAACTGCAGTGATTCTCTTAACAAACTGTGGCAACAAAAAGTCATAAAATGGGGTGAGATTCACTTAGCAAATATCTCGCTGAACAATAGAAGTTTTGGGCTCGCTTGTGGTTGTTATCCAAGGGCTACCTGTCATACTAAAGTAATAGGAGGAGGATGTTAGTCATATTTAATTCAGTGAATTTATACTGAATCCCGTTTCAGTTCAGCGTTTGACTTAGTGCAGATGTAGGTTTTTTTTTGCTGCTGTTACCCAGAAAGCTAATTATGAAAAGTCTCAGAATGGGGGAAGCGCTTGGCTGACCTGATCTTAACTCAGAAGCCAAAAAGGTTTGATTCTGGTACATACTGGGATAAGACACAGGAACTGACATCCCAGAAGGGGGTGGGGGGGGGAGAAACCCTTCTGGATTGTTGCCAAGAAAACCAAAGAGATCTCTTTTTGAAATCACCAGGAGCAAAGCTTGACAAAGTAGGAAGTTTTATTCTGTTTGATCTTATTTTATTTGGTGAAAAGGTAACAGTGGAGAGCAGTGCTGATCAATTTTAGCTAACCTCAAGAAATGAAGCTCAGATCAAGCCTAGTTATGATTAAAAGGAAATGTTCATTGTGTAACTAGGTGGGAACATCAAGATGTCTTCCCAGAAGACTGACAAACAAAGGCTATGTTCTACATATGTAAAGGGTTACTTGTACTATATTTGTATGCATGCATGTGTGGGTGAGGGTGTGCAGGCACATTGATAACCGAGACTCCCAATCATTTCATCACCCTATTATAAAGAAGATATTGAGACTCTGGAAAGAGTGCGGAGAAGAGCAACAAAGAGGGGACTGGAGGCTAAAACATATGAAGAACGGCTGCAGGAATTGAGAGTGAATAGTCTAGTGAATAGAAGGGCTAGGGGAGACATGATAGCAGTCTTCCAATATTTGAGGGGCTGCCACAAAGAGGAGGGGGTCAACCTATTCTTCAAAACACCAGAAGGCAAACAAGAAACAATAGATGAAAACTAATCAAGGAGAGAAGCAACCTAGAATTAAGGAGGAATTTCCCGAGAGTGAGAACAATTAACCAGTGGAACGACTTGCCTTCAGAAGTTATGAATGCTCCAACACTGGAGGTTTTTAAGAAGATGTTGGACAGCCATTTGTCTGAAATGGTATAGTTTTTTCTGTTGGACTAGATAGAAGACCTTTGAGGTCCTTTCCAACTCTGTTATTCTGCATTATCTTGTAATCAGGGATCGCTGGATTTCACAGGAATACTTTGGACCCTTGCAGCCAGCTGGTGCTGTGCAGGAAGAGAAGGAAGTATTGAAGATCCCATTTCACTCCCTGAAGGAAATTGCTAACATACTTTCCAGAGGTCAGACATTTCTGGGCCAAGCATCTGCCTGAGACCCACAGGTGTCACTTTACTAGCTTTCCAGTGGCAACAACTGCCACCATACCTACGTGATCCCTTGGTCCTCCAGCTCCTTGAGTCATTTCTCCTCAGGAAATATATTTTATTCAATTTTCACATTCCATTTGCAATCATTTATATACAGGGTATTTACTATAAGAAAAGAAAAAAAAAGAGAAAAAGGGAATAAAACGAACAAGTAAAAAGGAAACACAACTCATCATTCACAACCCCACCTAACCCTTGCGTCCTCCATACACCCCATCTACCCCCTCCAACTTTCCTTTCTCCCTCTAACACTCCCCTCCTACTTCCCTTTCCCCTCAAGCCTTCCTTCTCCCCTTACTCCCCAGACACCCTCCTTACATTCCCCTTACTCCTTACATTCCCCTTACTCCTTACATTCCCCTTACTCCTTCCTTACTCCTCCCTCTTCCTTCCCTCTACCTCCCTCCTTGGTGTATGCCTTTGTTCGAGTGTTGTTTGATCTGATAAAAGTAAAGTAAACCAAGGAAAATAATAATAATAATAATAATAATAATAAAAAAAAAAAGGAACCACCGTATATAAATACATTCTTGTTCTTATTAAAACTATATTAACACCCCCCCACCCCACCCCCCACAATCCCCATCCCTAATCCTCCCGACTTCCCAGGGTCCACACCTGGCACTACCTTCTATCTAAGATATCTTGTATACATATGGATTAAAAAATAAAAGTAATATATCAAAAAAAGAAAAAAAAAGAAAAGAAAAGCAGAGAAAGAAAAAAAAGGAAAAAAAGAAAAGAGAAAAGAGAAAAAAGAAAAAAAAGAAACCACTCTTTGTGTTGATCTCAGCCCCCCATCTTTATCTATGCTTAAATAGTATAAATCATTCTATCTATATTTTATTCTCATCTCTTACTTCTTTGCTATTTACCCCGACCTTCTGTAGACTCTCCCGTTCCCTTCCTAAACCTCATGATCCCTTCCAGTAAGATTTAAGCAGCGTAGTTTATGCCATATATTCAAATATAACTTTACAGACAAATAATCAAACTTTCCCATCTAATAAAATTTAAGCAACGTAAATGATCTTTCTTTACCCCTTTTTCAAACAGTAATTCAAAATAATCTAACCCGATTTCCCCTTCTTAGTAAAGTTAAGCAGCGTAGATCAGATATTACTTTACACAGGAATCAATTTCTGTAATTCCAACCGACTTCCCCTTCTAATAGAATTTAAATAACTTAGTTCATTCCACATGTATTTTACCCTCATCCCCCACTTGTCTGATATTTACCACTATCAAATTTATACTACCATTTGTTTAAAATATAACTCAGAGCGATTTGTAGCATGAATCCTTCCACATATTCCAATAATACTTTCAGCAAAATTCAGTTAACCTTCTATTTTAAGGTAGTCGCTTCTAACAAAATTTAAACAGCATAAATCATTCCACATTCTTTTTACAGTTATCTTAAGATAATCCCAAGCGGCTTCCTGTTCTAATAAGCTTTAAACAACGTAAATTTTGCCCTCATCCCTTGCTTGTCTAATATTTATCACAAATAACGTAGTACTACCATTTGTTTAAAATATAACTCAGAGCGATTTGTAGCATGAATCATTCCACATATTCCAATAATACTTTCAGCAAGATTCAGTTAACCTTCTATTTTAAGGTAGTCGCTTCTAACAAAGTTTAAACATCATAAATCATTCCACATTCTTTTTACAGTTATCTTAAGATAATCCCAAGCGGCTTCCTGTTCTAATAAGCTTTAAACAACGTAAATTTTGCCCTCATCCCTTGCTTGTCTGATATTTACCACAAATAACGTAGTTCATTCCACATGCATTTTACCCTCATCTCTTGCTTGTCTAATATTTACCACTATCAAATTTATACTAGCGTTTATTTGAAAAATAACTCAGAACTATTACAACCAACTTTCCCTTCAAATAAAAGTTAAATAGCATGGATCATATTCAAATAATGCTTTCAGCAAGAGTCAGTTAACCTTCTATTTTAAAATAGTCCCATCTAACAAAGTTTAAACAACATAAATCATTCCGCATTCTTTTAACCACTATCAGATTTATGCTAACGTTACTTTAGAATCTAGCTCAAAGTAGTTTCACCCAGCTTTCCCTTCTGATAAAAATTAGTCCACTTTTTCTACCGGAGAGAGGTCTCAAACCCCCATTCAGTCCTCAACTTTAGGAAGTCTTTTGAAGTATCTAAATTCTCGATCTGCGTTCTTCTGCTTCTCCGAGGGAGGAGGGGCTACCCCCTCCATCTTGCAGCCGCATGGCCAGCCGTTTGCTTTCTCCTTCCGCTTGTCTCTCCTCTCTTCCAAGCGCGTCAGGAAGTCCCGCCTTCAGAATCCTACAATAAAAATCTTGAGCTTCCGAAACAGAGTTAAGACGAAATCTTTGATTCTCAAATGTAACCGTGATGCCGGCAGGGGCCTCCCATCTGTATCGAATCTGTTGACTCCTAAGCTCTTTAGTTAAAAAGGCGTAGTCCCTTCTTGCTCTCAACATTTGGAAAGGTATATCTTTGAAGACAATCACGTCCTGGTCATCAACTCGGAGACTGTTATTATGGAACTTTTGCACAATCGCGTTTCTAGATTCTTTTGTAGAGAAATGTATAATTATGTCCCTCGGGAGCTGTCGCTGTTCCGCTATCAAAGAGTTCTGGCGATAGATTTTCCGAATCTGCCAATCAGAGTTAAGTCCCGGGCTTCCCAGCGCATGGCTGAAGGCTTCAGCAAATGTCTGTTTCAAATTCTCTTGCTCCTTTTCACGGAATCCTCTGACTCTTATTGAAAATGCCCTCCTATCAAAATTTAGCGTCATAAGCTGTTCTTCGTTATTTCTAATTTTTTCTTGTAAAATTTGAATATTGGTAGTCAAATCAAAATTAGCCTTCTCCAGACTTTCCAATCTGTTCTCTATTTCAGCAGAGTAATCTGACAGGGCAGACACGGCTGCAAACGTATTCGCCTTCATTTGATTAACTTTAGATTTTAGATCCTCATAAAGTTGCAATACAAATTCCTTAAGTTCTTGCTTAAGGGCATTAAATATTTTAAAGAGATATTCCTGTGTTAAAACTTCTCCAGTAGAGGGCGTAGGAGACAAAGGCTGAGTTTCCAAAAAAGATTGTTTAAATTCTTTAGACACATTTGTAGCAAGACGTTTCTTTGATCTGGGTGCCATAATAGATAAACAAGTAAGCAGTGCTTCGCTCCCCTCTATTTCCAAAGAAAAAGAGTTTATTTTGTTAAGGAGCGGTCTGCAGGAAGATAAGCCCGGCTAAGTACATCCAGTAATCATCCACGGAGAGAAATCGCCATTTTAAAGTCTATTTAAACAAAGAAGTCTTTAAGACAAATGGTGCTGGTATTTAAGATAGTAATAAAAGCATAAATCTCACAGGGGTGGTACCCTCCCGTATCAACTCTAGCTTGAAAAAAAACTTTGTTTTGTCCTGGGGGGGGCTAGCCTGTCTGGGGCTGCCAAAAAAAAAAAAAAGGCAGCTGAGAAGAACTGGCCGGAGATAAAGGCTCCGCTTCGGCTGGATCTAATCTCTTCCACAGCCAAAAAAAGAAAAAGGCTGTGGCTTACGAATAGACCCTAACCTGCGGAGCTATCCTCCCTGCCCCTCTCTTAGCCAAAAAGGGGTGCTATCTATGATCTTATTTAGATATACAGACCAGATCTCTGAGGAGCTCGGTGGAGCCCTCCTCGGCAACAGGCCACGCCCACAGGAAGTCGAGTCATTTCTCCTCAAAAGAGTAGAGGGGACACTAATTATTAATGGGAATAACCCAAAGTAGCTCTTCCTGACACTTTTCCAAGAAAGGCACTGCAATCCATCTGCCCATCTGCATTGAGCATAGGTGCAGCGTTTAGGTCCATGTACTCCTTGACTTATGACCACAACTGAACTCAAAATTTCTGTTGCTAAGCGAGACAATGAGTTTCATCCCATTTTACAACCTTCCTTAAGTAAAATCGCTGTAGTCGCTAAATTAGGAAAATGGTTGTAAAGGGAATCTGACTTCCCCATTGATTTTGCTCATCAGAAGGTCATAAAAGGGGATCACCTGACAACGGGACACCACAAAAGTCATAAATATGAACCATTTGTCAAGCATCTGATTGTAAATCATGTGACCATGTGGATGTTGCAATGGTCATACATGTGAAAAATGTTCATGTCACTTTTTCAGTAACTTTTGTAACTTTGAACAGTTACTAAATGAACTGTTGTAAGTCAAGGACTACCTGTACACTCTGGGTACTTCTACTCACTAGTAGAAGCGGGGATGTAACTCAGAAATACTGTAGTAATGTAGGAATTCCTTTAATACTGACATGTATTTACCTGGATCCAAGGGTGAAACTCAGCAGGTTTTGACAGGTTCTGGAGAACCAGTAGCAGAAATTTTGAGTAGTCTGGAGAACCGGCAAATACCACCTGTAGCTGGACCTGGCCCCATCTATTCTCTGCCTCCCGAGTCCCAGCTGATCATGAGGAAATGGGGATTTTGCAGTATCCTTCCCCTGGAGTGGGGAGGGAATGGAGATTTTCCAGTATCCTTCCCCTGGAATGGGGAGGGGGAATGGGGATTTTGCAGGAACCTTCCCCTGAAGTGGGGAGGGAATGGAGATTTTGCAGTATCCTTCCCCTGGAGTGGAGAGGAAATGAGGATTTTACAGTATCCTTCCCCTGCCATGCCCACCAGCCACGCCACAGAACCGGTAGTAAAAAAAAATGAATTTCACCACTGCCTGGATCGTATGGCTCAATGTGTCACGGTTCCAAGTAATACACCCAGAGAGAACAAAACTCCGAGGCAGGTAGATTCCTCAAAGAATAGCTTTATTTGGATATATCATATTGGCACAGTTCTGGTGAAAACCAACTCTAATGGCTCCCGCGGTTTTCACATAATTAAAAGTTTTTTCCTCCTTTCCCAAACAGTCAGTCACATGGTCCAGTCACGATGCTGTCTGGTTGCCTGATGGCATCACTCCTCCTCCCTCTGACCAGGATGAGAATGTCCTTGGTTCCCAAGAGAAAGTATTTTGTTTTAGCTACAAACCCCAGCTATCTCCATTCCCCCGTCCCTATTCCTCAGCTCCAGTGTGGCAATACTGAAGCTCCAAGATGGCTTCAGTCAGGTCAGCTTCAGGATTGACACAGTGCAGCTAGTTTCTTTAAGAAGGTGGATGCCCAAACATTTGTGCATCAAATCTTTTCTTTAACTCTGAGATGTTTATTCCCATGTTTTCTTCAAGAGTGCCATGGAGCATACATAGACAATTCCTCATAACAGCCCTGTGAGTTAGGCTGGGCTGAATGTGACTAGCCCAACATCAAATTTTACAGCCCTGCCTTGTGTAAATATGGCTGTAATTCCTAGTGTTAAGTTCTTTGTCTTGAAGAGGACATAATATAAACCAGACTATTAAAACTGAGAACTAGGCATACAGCCCAATAAGGTGTATCCTTTGTTTCATAGCTTATTATCCTGTAGTGCGGTGTTCTCAATCATGGCAACCCTTAGGTGTGTGGACTTCAACTCCCAGAATTCCCTGGCATACATTCTCTCTCTCTTTCCCTCCCTCCCTCCCTCCCTCTCCCTCTCCCTCTCACACACACACAATACTTACTTATTATTTTCTCTGTTGTTTTACACTGAGTCCTTCTGTACCAGAGAAAAATTCCTTGTGTCTAATCAAACTTGACCAAATAAAGAAGTCTAGTCTGGTCTGCTCTAGTCTTTTTCTCTATTCTATTCTATTCTATTCTATTCTATTCTATTCTATTCTATTCTATTCTACTCCTATGCTATTCTATATTCTATTCTATATTCTACTCTAGTCTATTCTATTCCCTATTCTATTCTATTCTATTCCTATTCCATTCTATTCCCACTCCCACTCCCAATTATATTTGCTTTGGAATATTTAGGGACATTCCTTAAGAACACAACAAAATGATCATCTGGAACCCATCAAATATGTTATTTTTACTTACACACTTTCCAATCCATGATTTACTTAGCCCTGGCTTACTATATAAATCACAAATGACTGGACTTATCTAAACTATAGTAAGGAAGCCACAAAAGCTGGACTCACAATCAAACACAAGCAAACCATACTTAGGTTTAGTGTATGCAGAGAAAAAACAACAAATCACAGGACATAGTGAATTGTGTGAACTCATTGCAATTTGTAAACCAAGTGTACTGTTTAAGCGCAGACAATTGTGGCTTATTCAGTAAATAAATTCAAGCTGAACATTTCCCCTCCTCCCCCATGCTTGGGGATGTTAAAAGGGGCCAAAATATCTGATCTTATTTATAAAATATCAGAAGAAGCCAGGGCAAAGTAATAGAAGATAATAGTTTTCCTTTAAGTAAGTAATCCATCAAACAACAGAGTAATTTATATTACTAAGAAACCAGTTAATTAGGTATCCAAAGAAATAAATGTGTTGTACAGAGCCAGGCTGAAAAAGATTAAAATAGGCTATTAAATATCCATCTCTCTAAAGATCTCCTTCCTCCCCTTCCACCGTGTTATTTAGTTCATTAAAATTCCTCACCAGTCCAGTTTGTGCAATAAACAGATATTTAAGGCAGCAAATGAAAGGCTAACCAGCTTCAAGGCTCTTTTTGATGTAACCGAATTTAATTAAAGTTCTTCCTGCGTGGTTTGGTTGAAAGAGAGCGACAGTTACGTCATTCCCACACCCTTAGGTTGAAAACACAAATGAGCCTCTAGTTCTCTTGAAAATGTCTAAATTGGAAAAGAAGTCTTGGATGGGAGGAAGGGGACCATGCAGTACTCCGAAGTGTTGAACCTGGGATTATCTGAGATTAAATTGGGTGCCTTCCTAGAGGCAATCTACATGTTAAGATCAGAAATAGAACCATCATGAATACTGAATACTCATCATGGTCATATCATGGATTGGCCAGGATGTTTCTAAGCAGCAACAGAAGGCAACTTTAGTTGGGTTAGCCCTTTGAAAAGGAGGGACAGGTGTCTATGGAGATTCTCAATCATCCAGGTCATAGTTGTCCCATGAATGGAAAAACTGAAGTTTCAGTTTTATTTGTCTTGTATGCCGCCCACTCCCGAAGGACTCCGGGTGGTTTACAATAAACAAGGGCCTTGAAGAGGCTTCTTGGATTAGAAGTGAAATGTTTTCAAGGAAAAAAACAAGAAAGATCAGTTGCCTTTTGGAAAAGCACTTTTGGGATAAAAAGAGGGGCAGTTCTCCATCATTTTATAATAGACCCAGAGCCAAGATAGAGCAGATCATTGAATCAGTGCTACCAAAACTGATGTCAGGGTTCCAAATAGCATCCAAAATTAAATCAGAGTCTGAGGCAAATGATTCCTCAAAGTTCCAATTTATTAAGAGAGCCATGTTGGCAATGTTCCCTCTAATTTTTTTTCAGTGTGAGCGGAAAAGTATAGTGTTTGAGCGGCACATTTTCATGCCTGAGCACCTGAATTTTTTTCACAGATGTCACCTAAGACAACAACGAAATCAGTATTATTTGAAACTCAAAGTTATGTTTATTCAAGGTACCCGCTTAATTAAAAGTGTTATATAATATCAGTATCACTTAACAACGGTCCTGCTTAGCAACCAAAATGTTGGCTCAGAAACTCTGGCATTGAAGCGTGCAAGTCTTAAAGCTGTCAAGTTACAAGACCCTCGCACCCCTAACCCTTTAGGAAAAAAACCCCAGGGGTCTTCAAACCTGACAGCTTTAAGCCTTGTGGACTTCAACTCCCAGAATTCCTCCTCCAGTCATGTTGCAGCAACGTCATCTGCGTGGATCTGCTCCATCTTCGGTTTTTTCACAGGAGGCAGGGCTGCTGCTGAAGATGCCAACGAGCTCCCGCCGCCACTAGAATATGCATTTGTTTAGCATGACATAGAATAGTCTTTCAACCAGAAGTATGGAATAAAAGAGAGACTGATAAATATTAAAAAAAATAAAACCAAAAAGCAGCTATTTATTTGAGTTCTAGATAAACATTTAGTTCAGAAGAGATTAGAATAGAACAGAGAAAGAATAGAATATAGAGAATACAATAGAAATAGAATTGGAAGGGACCTTGGAGGTCTTCTAGTCCAACCCCCTGCCTAGGCAGGAAACCCTACACTACTTAAGACAAACGGTTATCCAAAATCTTCTTTAAAACTTCCAGTGTTGGAGCATTCCCAACTTCTGGAGGCAAGTTGGTCCATTGGTTAATTGTTCTCACTGTCAGGAAATTTATCCTTAGTTCTAGGTTGCTTCTCTCCTTGATTAGTTTCCATCCATTGCTTCTTGTCCAGCCTTCAGGTGCCTTGGAGAATAGTTTGACTCCCTCTTCTTTGGAGCAACCCTGGGCCCTGAGATATTGGAAGACTGCTATCATGTCTCCCCTAGTCCTTCTTTTCATCAAACTGGACATACCCAGTTCCTACAACCGTTCTTTATATGTCAATATCATTTAGACAAAGTTGATCCCCTTATTCTCCACTCCAGAACCTTGGAGTTTGAAGTTCTTTGGTTCTCTTCTCCCACCCTCTGTGTTCCCACGAGGGGATTAGCATCATAGCTCAACTGCCCCCCTCCCACCCATAAAGACCAGGAGAGCATCGCTGCGCATAGCCAAATGCTACCATAGCAACTATGGCGTTGTCTGATGTCTTTCTTGCACGCTAAGATGGACTGACGGGGTGAAGCATAGCTTGCATTGTCCCTAGTGCGGATTCTTTTCCCAGCCTTGGTCACTTTACGAGGGGTGGACTTCAGTTCCCAGAATTCTTCAGCCAGGGAAATTCTGGGAGCTGAAGTCCTCTGTCCCTCCCTTATTCCTGTTTCCTTTTCCTTCATTATATTCAATTGTTTCAATATTAAGTGTAATTCTTCCTTCCTAACATTTTTCCATTTTTTTCCTTATATTCTTTTCCATTTCAACATTGTCTTTGTTCCTTCCATTCTTTCTTCCTTCTTTCAATCCTTCCAATATTTTTTCCTTCATTCCCTTGTCTGTTTCAATATTAAGTACATTTCTTCCTTTCTTCCTATACTTTTTTCCATTTTCTTCCTTATATTCTTTTCCATTTCAACATTGTCTTCCTTTTTTCCTTCCTTCCTTCCTATACGTCTTTCCATTTTCTTCCTTATATTATCTTTTCTGTTTCAACAGTCTTTGTTTCTTTCTTTCTTCCTTCCTTCCCTTCCTATACTTCTTCTTTCATTCATTATATTTTCTTTTCCATTTCAATATTAAGTGTAATTCTTTGTTCCTCCTTCCTTCTTTCAATCCTTCCAATACTTTTTCCTTCATTCTCTTTTCCTTCAATATTAAGTGCAATTCCTTCCTTCCTTCCTTCCTAAGTTATTTCCATTTTCTTCCTTATATAATATTTTCTGTTTCAACATAAAGTGCCTTCCTTCCTTCCCTCCCTCCCATCCCTTTCTTTATGTTTTCTTCATGCTTTCTTTTCTTTTTCCTCTGCTCTTTTTAAATCCCCCCCCCTTCTTCTCCTCCTCTACATTTAGGTTGGATTAGTTTGTACAATGGTCATCAAACTTCTGAAGTAAAAATAAATAAATAAATCATATTTAAGAAGAAGAAGAAAAAGGAAGACGTTTTTAGTTAAGTCAAACGTTTTAATAAAAGTTTCATCTTTTAAGATTTGTCCAACACATCCAATTGTAACCTTAACAGTAAAGAATATCACCCCAGCTGCTAAAGGTTCAACCAGTCTGAGAACCATTGAAAAGACAACAGTGCAAAATCCAAAAGACACAACTTCCTCACCGCCATTGCTTTGGTACCAAATCTTTGAGGAAGGGGCTCCAGAAAGGAGGAGGAGGAGGAGGAGGAGGAGGAGGAGGGAACCAAAGAGAGGCTTTTACCGAGTCTGCGCCCCACAGCCAGGACCGTCCTGGCGCCTCAAGCCGCGTTTCTTCCCCGCAAAGCCCTTCGGGCAACCCGAGAGTTCCTTTTGGCGCCAGAAGGGCTTTGCAGGAAGAAACGCGGCGTTTCTTCCTGCAAAGCCCTTCTGGCGTCAAGCGGAACTCTCGGGTTGCCCGAAGGGCTTTGCGGGGAAGAAACGCGGCTTGAGGGGCGCAAGGACGGTCCTGGCTGTGGGGCGCAGACTCGGTAAAAGCTCTCTTTAGTTCCCTCCTCCTCCCCCTCCTTCCACAGTCTGAGTGACGCTGCCGCCAGGCTGAGAGCTGCCGCTGAAACAAGTTTGGGAAGGTCCTTTGCGGGCGGCCAGTTCTAGCCGCCTGCAAAGGACTCCCCCACGTTTGCTTTGAAAGAAACCTCTGCGCGGGAGTTAGAAACCTCTGCGCGGGGGTTTCTTGCCATGTGCGCGGCCGCGCGGCCGTGCACCTTAGAGGGAACAGTGCATGTTGGTACATTTGGGAAAACCTGAATCTGAAAGCTTTCTGGTTTCCCCCACACAGTTGAAAGTTCAAGATCTTGCCCCGACACCCACAAGTCCATCACATGGTCCAATCTTCCACTGCTATGTTGGCAGTTCCACCCATCCAGTTCCGGTCAGGTGCAGAGACAAAGATGACCTTGAGTTTCTAGGAAGAATGTTGTTATGGCTACATATCATCTAACTCCGTACAATCTCCTCCCTCCCATTTTCCCACAATAGAAAATGCATAGTAGAATAATAGAAATTGTGGCAGGCCAAAGATCCAAAAGAAAAGATGGCTGCAGACCTGACAGGGGGAAAGATCTCTGGCTTTCCTTTGGCTCTTGCATTTACATCTTGAGTGAAGAACCTTGAATGAGAAGTGAAACATTTTCAAGGAAAAAAACCAAGAAAAAGTTCAGTTGCCTTTTGGAAAAAGCACCTTTGGGACAACCATGATGACCTGGATGGTTGAGAACATCCAAAGAGGCACCATACTTTCAGAAGATAAAAGTCTAGGGGCTCTGCAGTTGCTTGTCCCACAGAACCTTCTCCTGATAGCACCATCAAAAAATTTAGCAGCAAAGTGTCTGGTTTGGGGTAGACTTAATTTACAGGGTTCCTCCCCTCAAATAAAGATCAGACAGGGTGGATTAAAAAAAAAGATTTTTTTTAAAAAAATTAAAAAATTGATCTTTAGAATTTAAATCAGATTTTTAAAAATCAAACTTATTTTAATAAAATGCTTTTGGAGTAAAAATCTATCTAAGGATACTTTTCTATTTACAATACATTAATAATTTAGTTTATTCAGTATGAAATGGAGCTTAGTTACTGCACTTTTCGAAGTATAAGATGCACCTTTTTTCCTCAAAAAGAGGCTGAAAATCTGGGTGCGTCTTATACACCAAATACAGCATTTTTTGCCTCCCAAAGCCCCACCCCTTCACCAAAATGGCCATGTATACCCCTATGGAGGCTTTCAGAGAGCTCCTGGGGGCTGGGGAGGGCAGAAATGAGCAAAACATGGGGCATTTTTGCCCCCAGCCCCCAGCAGCACTCTATAAGCCTCCATAAGGGTATGCTTGCATTATTTTTACTCGTTTGCTCATTTTTGTCCCCCCCCCCACTCCCCCAGGAGCACTCTGCAAGCCCCCCACAAGGCTATTAATACCTTTTTTCAGGGGGGAATGGGTCCATTTTTGTGAAAAATGGGCCGTTTGTGGGATGTTTGCAGAGTGCAAAAAAATTTTTTTTCCTTTCTGAAAGCTCTTTAACTGATGAGAATTACATTAATCAAGTGCTGTGCCAGCAGAAACACCTATCTATCTACTGTATTTCTCTCTCTCTCTCTCTCTCTCTCTCTCCCTCTACCTACCTACCTATCTATTTACCTACACATTCACACTCTCTCTCCCTACCTACCGACTGTATTTCTCTCTCTCTCTTTTCTTTCTCTCTCTCTAGCCTTTTCTACCTACCTAACTACTCTCTCTCTCTCTCTCCCTACCTACCTACTGTATTTCTCTCTCTTTCTCTCCCTCATTATCCCTCTATCTACCTACCTACTTTTTAAAAAAATTGTCTCTTCAAACCCTTGGTGCGTCTTATATTCTGGTGCGGTAGGTAGGATCAGGATGTATTATTCTGCAATATTTACATTTTTGGTAAACTCATTCAATGAATCCAAGCTCTCTGCAAGCTCAATAGGAAACCTTCATTTTGTTTGCAAATAATAATATTAAATATTCTAATTACCAGCAAGAATGAGTCTTTACATTTAAAGAGCATCTGTCATTTCAGATCCATCAGGACAGTGCCTGTTAGCGGGCATCCCCTTACCTGCTTCCCCCCATGTCCCTCATCTTGTTGGGTCACTGCCGCATCACCAGCCCTCCCATTAAAGTGATTGGGACTGTCGGTGAGTCAACCAGTGGGTCAGAAGAGGAGCTGCTGGGTGACAAGCGAATATAGTTGCTGTTTAAAAATTATGATTTAAATCAACTTGATTTAAATCCACCCTGAAATCAGATATACCTGTTAATCCTTACTAACACTTAAGGCATCACTTCTGAATTTCCATACCACAATGTTCTATAATGTTTGTATCATGTTTTGGCTACAACTGCAGGAAGCCTATCGTGTAATACTGCCCCATATCCATAATCTCTTCATAAATATAAATGTTTACGTTCACCTACTACTCTAGGCTGAAAATGAGAATATTGAGCTGTTGCCTGAAATGATGTAATGAACCAGGCCATTTCCTTGAGCCACAATATGATTTATTTGTTCAGGCATCGTACGTTGACATTGCATTTCGATTCTCAAGATTTGGGGTGTAAATCCGAACAATCTTATAAATTGGTAAATACTTTTTGAATCTTCCCTGGTCAGTCTCAGAAAATGCAAAAGACATCTTTGGATCTACTGTTGTTGTTAGTTGCGAAGTGGTGTCCAACTCGTCACGACCCCATGGGCAACATTCCTCCAGGCCTCCCTGTCCTCTACCATCCTCTGGAGTCCATTTAAGCTCACACTGACTGCTTCAGTGACTCCATCCATCCACCTCATTCTCCGTCGTCCCCTTCTTCTTTTGCCTTCCATCTTTCCCAGCATGAGGCTGTTCTCCAGTGAGTCCTTTCTTCTCATTAGGTGGCCAAAGTATTTGAGTTTCTTCTTCAGGATCTGGCCTTCTAAAGAGCAGTCAGGGGCAATCTCCTCTAGGACTGACCGGTAGGATGGCCTTGCAATCCAAGGGACTCGCAGGAGTCTTCTTCATCACCAGAATTCAAAGGCCTCAATTCTTTGGCGCTCAGCCTTCCTTATGGTCCAACCTTCACAGCTATACATTGCAAGTGGGAAAACCATAGCCTTGGCTGTACGCACTTTTGTTGGCAGGGTGATGTCTCTGCTTTTGTCTAGATTTGCCATAGCTTTCCTCCCCAGGTGAAAGCATCTTTTAATTCCTTGTCTGCAGTCCCTATCTGCGGTGATCTTGGAGCCCAGGAAAATAAAATCTGTTACTACCTCCATTTCTTCCCCATCTATTTGTCAGGAATTGAGAGATCTTAGTTAACTTAATGTTGAGTTTCACCCGCATCAAGAAGCTCTTTAGTTCCTCTTCATTTTCTGCCCTTAGGGGTATCATCTGCACATCTGAGGTTGTTGATATTTTTCCCGCCAATCTTAATTCCAATTTTTGATTCATCTAGCCCTACCTTTCTCATGATGTGCTCTGCATATAAGTTAAATTGGCAAAGCGACTGTATATAGCCTTGCTGGACTCCTTTCCCAATTTTGAACCAATCAGTGGTTCTGTGTCCAGTTCTCACTGTTGCTTCAAAACTAAAATATAAAGCGGGAGGGGGATTGAAAAAGGCAGTCTGTTTTTGTGCCCCCTCTTCTATTTCATTTTTTTTGACATTTTTTTTTCACTCCTTGCACACGCAGAAACATGACTAATTTTTTTCTTTTTCTTTTCTTTCTTTTTTCTTTTCCCCTAATTACTTGCATTGGGATTATTCCTTATACTATTTATGTTGTTTGTATTTGTTATCATGGACTGCACCAGTGAGGCTAAAACCATTTTTGCAATTGGATCAGAGAGAGTTTTGGCTGTTTGGGGATTCGATTCTAGTTTTCCTGCCCTATGAGATAAGATTTTGACTCAGCAAGCATGAACTTTGTTCCTCGCAAGTGATAAAAAGAGGGCAGCAATGCAATCCCATTGGAAGAAATGTCCTACTGGGTTCAGCTCCAAGTGGGGAAAAAGACACTGGAAACATGGAGGCTGCTTGGAAAGATGGTTTAATGGTGGGCAGGATCACATGGCTTGAGCTCCTGAACAGAAAAGGGGAATCATCACATGCTTCCAGATGTTGGGTGAAGAAGAGGCAAAGATGCTGAAAGTCCCTGGTTTTATGCCCTCTCTGGCCTTTGATCTTGTATTCTGATTGGTTGTCAGACTCCCATGGGGCCATGCAGGGGCAACTCTCTTGGCTGCGTTTTGAGTCCATGTTTGGTTGAGCATTGCTTCTTGCCAGGTGTCCTGTGGCGAGATGGGTAAAGGGCTAATACTACCATGCCTTAATCCTATCACCCTGGAGCTGAAGGAGGGAGATCTTTGTTATGTAGAATAGACAGACTCAGGCCTTTTAATAGCCCATTGACAAAGTTGGGGGCTATTAAGAGTGAGTCTGTTTCCTGCCTAAAAACATCTTTCTCCATTTTTTACCCAGGGAAATATAATATTCTTCCTTTTCAATATTTTCCAGGATATTTCCTTTTTCTAGGAGAGAGGAGGGTTTTGAACTTCCTACACCCCATTTCACATGGACTTGAATGTTAACGTGTGTACTATAGAGGTTCTGATGTGAATCACAAGGCTGGAAGGTCACCTTGTAAATGCCCAACGCTGGAATCCTGTTCCCCCAGTTGGGTGTCACTGCAGTTCAAGACAAACCTCTTTATTCCCAGGGATGCTATTATGGAGCAAAATTGGAGGAAGATGCATAATTCTGTCTTAACTCCAAAGAAGGAGTAAACTAACAGGCTTGGCCAGCAGCAAAGCCAAAACCAGTTTGCCAACTTACCTGATGGAAAAGAAGCACAATGCTGATTGTACGCAGCCTTGCGTTTTAAAGCCTAAATGGGATAAACAGAAAAACAGCGGTTTCAGTAGCTCAGAAACTTAAGAGATTCCTCTGGGAATCGGCCGTCATTTGGATTCATTTATGCTGTACATTCAAATGAGTATTTCAAACAGTACAGCTGTCCTGGGGCCCCATTTTAGCTCTGCAATTTTAATTTAGGAACATGTTGTTTAGAATAAATAACTCCTCTAACAGTTATTTATTTAAGCTGTCTAGAGTTTTGGTAATCGGGAGGGCTTTTCACATCAATGATGATTGAGCACCTTTTGATTGTTGTGGGTGGAATTAAGAGAAGGATAAGCTTCTCCCATTGAAAAGATGTTTGGGTTATAGTTCCTGGCATTTGGGTCAAATAGTTGGTTTGGAAATAGTTTAGCTACTGTTTCTGTGATTTGAAATGGAACAATTGGTTGGTCTCAGGTGTGTAATTACATTATGGCTGTTTGGTTCGGTTTTAAAGACAGTTCTATAAATTGTGTTTTTGTTTCCTGGAATTTAACTCTTAATATATCATCTAGAACAGTGTTTCTCCTCCCTACAATATTAAAATGTCTGGATTTCAATTCCCAGAATTCCCCACCCAGCCAACCATGCTGGCTAGGGAATTCTGGGAGGTGAATTCCAAACATCTTAAAGTTGCCAAGGTTGAGAAACAGACCTAAGAGCAGTGGCCCTCAATCTTTCTGGCACCAGGGACCAATTTTGTAGAAGACAATTTTTCCATGGACTCTTGAGAGGAGGGAGGAGTGGTTTCACATGCAACCTAGATCCCTTGCATGAGCAGAACCACAGCCCAGAGGTTTGGGACCCTGGACATAGAGAGAGATGGATGGTTGCATGAATTACTTAAATAACATAAAATACATCATCCTGGAACCTGATTGGAACATGATATATTTTTATTTCCCAACTATAAACTCATTTCATCACTTTGCATCTTCTGTGACTTACACGGTAGCCCGAGAGGTGCTTAATCAATAATATTAAGTGGTCAATAAACAGTCAGAGTGAGACTGGCCGAGCCAGGGGGAGGAGTCAAACATGGAATTAGTCTGGAATCCTTATGTGGGCATAAGAAAACAAAGTCTGTAAATTGTCAGTTTGAGAAGATTCCTGTGTTTTATAGGTTTGAGCAATAAAATAGCTAATTCACATTGGATCCGATTGTTCCGCTTGTTATAAACAGGGCTTTTTTTTTAAAAGGAATTTAATCTGCATTTCAACATTAATGTCCTGAAATATATATGAAGAACAGTTACATGAACTGGGTATGTCTAGTTAAATGAAAAGAAGGACTAGGGGAGACATGATAGCAGTGTTCCAATATCTCAGGGGTTGCCACAAAGAAGAGGGAGTCAAACTATTTTCCAAGGCACCTGAGAGCAGACAAGAAGAAATGGGTGGAAACTAATCAAGGATAGAAGCAACTTAGAAGGAGAAATTTCCTGACAGTTAATCAATCCAGAACAATTAATCAATGGAATAACTTGCCTCCAGAAGTTGTGATTGCTCCAACACTGGGTGTTTTTAAGAAGATATTGGATAACCAATTGTCCAAAGTGGTGTAGGATTTCCTGCCTGAGCAGAGGGTTGGACTCCAAGGTCCCTTCCAACTCTGTTATTCTATTCTATTCTAAATTGCCTGCATGTTTTTAGAAGACTCATTAAACCAAAAAGTCATGCATTTTTGTGATAGTATCTAACTTTTCTGTGTCCCTCTGTTGGAACTCTTCTAGTTTACACATCTCAAGAATGACCATTCTTTTATTTCGCTGCAAAAGCATGAACTTTTCCAGCTTGAGACAGAATGATAGATTCTGTGCTTGACCTTTACATTCCTCTGAGTGATGAGTTTTATAATTCTGAGCAATCTCCTTTGGGGAGGGAGTCACTTTATGACTTTCAAAGCCTTTGACATCTTTTCTGCACTGATGGATTGAGTCTTTTTTACAGTCTGGGACTAAATAACAACAGTGATGCAAATCCCAAAGTCAAAACAGACAGAAAAAAAGATAAAGTAAATCATAGAAGAATAAACTAAGGTAGACTAAGATACATAATGTGGAGATAAAATATTCAGATCCATGGATCAAAGGTAAGTTAAATAGGCAACTCCAGCATTTAAAATAAATTGTCGGCACTGATATATTGCATTGGAAAGATAAACCAAATAATGCTGTATTATACAGGTATGCCTCAACTTACAACAATTTGTTTAGTGACTGTTCAAATTTAAAACAGCACTGAAAAAAGTGACTTGATTGATTTTCATACTTATGACCAATGCAGCATCTTCATGGTGACATGATCAAAATTCAAACGCTTGGCAACAGGCAAGGTGAAGTGGACTGGGCTAAGAGAGAGAGGGGCTGGTCCAAAGTCACCCACCTGACTTTTGTGGCTTAGGTGGAACTAGAACTCACGGTCTCCTGGTGATTGGGCCAGTCACCCAGCCACCTTTCATGCCTAAGGCTGGATTAGAGCCAAGAGATGAAGAGATGGTTTTGCCAGCAGGCCAGAGACCCCAGGGCACTACGGAGCCCACCAAGGGGTGGGTTCAGTTGTTGTCGTCAGGGGTATCATGATGCTTTATCAACCATGAAAGACAGGGAAGTGCTTTTGACTACACAGGTAGTCCTCACTTAGTGACTTCGTATTCAGCAACCATTCAGAGTTACAACAGGGTTCAATAAGAAGACTTACGGCCGGTCCTTGGAAGTTGTGGCTGTCGCAGTGTCCTCACAGTCACAGGATCATGAATTGGGGCACTTGGCAACCGGCACACAGTTCCAATGGTCACACCTTCCCACAGTCACATCATCCCCACTTGTGATCTTCACTGCCAGCTTCCAATAAGTCAGGTCATCAGCCACCACCTGATGATGTGCTTAATGACTGCACATGATTCCTTAACAACCACAACCTGAACTGTCATTGTACACGGAAGATCACATTTAATTTTGTTGCACAAGATGCAATGACAGTAGAGTAAGAGTCACCTAGCTGGCTTTCATGCCTAAGGAGAATTAGAACTCAAGAGTCTTGTTGTGATTGGCTCAAAAACTCACCTGACTTCCATCCTAAGGCAGGTCTAGAACTCACTGACTCCTGGTGACTGGTCCAAAGTCTCCTAGCTGGCTTTTATGCCTTAGGTGGGACTAGAATTCACAGTCTCCTGGTGATTGTTCCAAAGTCACTCAGACAGCTTTCATGAGTAAGGCAGAACTGGAACTCATGTGTAGTTCCAGGTTTAGAAACTTGGCGCCTTAGCAACTAAACTGGCTTAACCAGGGGCTTCCAGAGATTCTCCACAAATACACGTGGTTGTAAGGAAGGGCAGATTCCCTCAAGTGGAGTCCACTGAAAGCATGTTCAGTTCAGGGGTGAAATCCTACCGGTTTGGGCCAGATCTCCCGAACTGGTAGTAAAAAAATGCTTAAAGAAAGTAAAAAAAAGTTCTGACATTTTTTAAACTTTTTTTTAGCATTTGGGGCAGAGGTGGGTTCCTACCAGTTCGCACCTATTCGGTAGAACCGGTTCGTCAAATCTACCAAACCGGTTAGAAGAGGTTCCACCAGTGGACCTGGAAAGCAGGCCACACCTACAGAAGAGGTTCCAATTTTTTTGAAACCCACCACTGGTCCTTGGATATGATTATCCTACACTATCATGCTCCTATTTATAAAACTCAGTGCCCCTGTGAAAGGTAAGGATGACTACTGCGTTTGTGGTACAATCAGAACATTGCGTGTGTTGAAGTTGTTTTAACGCAAACCAAAGATGCCTTTTAAAAAACAAGTTTACATCCTATTCTTATGCATGCCAGTGCTGTGTGTCAGGTAATTTAAGGTGGTTCTGACAAGTGTCGTCGGCATCTTCATATCCGGCCACATGGGCGGCAAGCCACTCCCATCCGGTCACATGGGTGGCAAGCCACTCCCACAAAGGAAGCCACACTCACAGAGTAGGTTTGAACAATTTTTGAAACCCACCACTGATTTGGGGTCTGATTTCATTCCCAGGAGGCTTTCCTGAGAGAAAGAAAGAAAGAAAGAAGAAAGAAAGAAAGAAAGAAAGAAAGAAAGAAAGAAGAAAGAAAGAAAGAAAGAAAGAAAGAAAAGGAGGAGGAGGGAGGGAAAAAGGAGAGGGAGGAAGGACCACAAACCTGGCACTAGATGCCGCTTCAGAGGATACTTTGAAAGAACACAGCAATCCAGGGCTGGAAGGGACCTGGAGGTCATCTAGGCCTCCTCTCCAGGAAATGACCGGGGTCAATGCTCTTCAGAGACCAGCCAGGCCTGCTAGAAGTTGCTACCTCATGAAAATAAGACCTCCCCGGATAATAAACCCAATTGGGATTTTGAGTGCATGTGCTAAAATAAGCCCTCCCCCAAAATAGTGCCATACAGCAGCAGCCATGTGGTGACTATGCTCGCCGCCTCCTGCACCTCAGAAATAATAAGATCTCCCAAAAATAAGACCAAGCGCTTATTTCGGGTCAAAAGAAAATAAGACCCTGTTATATTTTCGGGGAAGCACAGCACTCCCATGTGTTATTGTTGCAATCTATACAGGTAGTCCTTGACCTACAACTATAATTGAGCCAAAAATTCCTGTTGCTAAGTGAAATATTTGTTAACTGAGTTCTGCCCCATTTTGCAACCTTTCTTGCCACTGTTCTTAAGTGAATCATTGCACTTGTTAAGTTAGTAACATGGTTGTTAAGTGAATCTGGCTTCCTACTGACTTTGCTTATCATGTTATCAAAGGGGACCAGATGACCCTGGGACACGGCAACTGTCATAAGTATGAGTCAGTGGCCAAGCAGCTGAATTTTGATCACTTGACCATGGGGATGCTGCAATGGTCATAAATATAAATTTGAACGGTCATAAGTTACTATTTTTCAGTGTTGTAACTTTGAACGTCACTAAATGAACTGGTAGTCCTTGACTTACAATAGTTCATTTAATAACCATTCCAAGTTCCAAATTTAACAACTTCATTAATTCTGCTAAACAAATAATTCCCTCACCACTGTCAAACCATTCTCTAAGGCTGCATTACTATTAATATTAGTCTTCTCATCATTCCTATCACCCATCTCTTCCCTCTTATGACTGCAGGACTGTAACTTTGCTGCTTGTATCCTTACGATTTATATGGATAATGCTTGTTTCCTAGTTACTTATTTGTACCCTGTGACTATCATTAAGTGTTGTACCTTAGGATTCTTGACGAATGTATCTTGTCTTTTTATGTACACTGAGAGCATCTGCACCACAGACAAATTCCTTGGCCAATAAAGAATTCTATTCTATTCTATTCTAGCCTATATTCTATTCTATCCTATTATTCTATTCTATTTTATTCTATTCTATCCTATCCTATATTCTATTCTATATTCTATTCAATCCTATTATTCTATTCTATTCCATCCCATTAACAAATTGGCCAAGAAAAGTCGTAAAATGGGGCAAAACTCACGTAACAAATTTCTCACAGCAACATAAATTTTGGGCTCAATTGTTTTTTTTAAGTAAAGGACTACCTGTACTGTATATCTATTTTTTCCCCATGCATAGGCACAATCTTGTTAGTTTTAAGGTGAGACGCACCTCTAGATGCCATGGAATAGAGCTGGTGCTAGGCAGGGCATTCCCAAAAAGAATGGGGGCATCTTGCCAGGTTGGGTTGCGAGGAATCAGCGCTGTATAATTACATCTTGGAGCTCCTGCCAGTCTTACCTCACTGGTTTTGAAATAGCCAGCCCGATGTTTTCGGTGGCACCGGTTGGGCAACTCAAGTTTGGGTGACGAAGGCTGTTTATCCCTGGCTAGAAACAAACCCAGTTCAGCCAGCCAAAGCCCCCCCACCCCAAATCCCCTTTGCCAGCGTTGCTGGGAAGGGATGACCTGGCTTTTCTGAGCGCCAAGCAAAGGGGCGAGGGGTCCCCACTGCAAGGTCAGGTCGCGGGGGAGTTTTGATCCCACCGGCTTTGCTCCTCTTAAGCAAAAACTCCTATCCGGCTCTGTCCTGGGTTTGGGGACTGCTGAAGGGCTGCAAAGCCGGCAAGGGTTCCAATGGCCTCCAACACAGGGAGCACCCCCCCCCCCTTTGCTGACCCTCCTTTCTGGAGAGATCCTGAGTAAGAGCTCCCCACCTGCAAAATGGTCAATGGTCAGTACCCATTGACTGTGTTCATATTTATGTTTATACTTACACCTGTTACTTTTTACATGTCTGACAAACTAAATAAAATAAACTCCAGAGCAGGAGCTGGCCCTTCGAGGGAGGTGAAAGAATAGGATCAAAGGCGGCGGCGGGGAGGGGGGGGGAATGGCATATAGAAAGCTGGGTGGGGGGAAGGAAAGAGAGTTGACTAACGGCTTTTTTCTTTCTTTCTCCATCACTTTCTCTCTCTTGTCCTGTCCCCCTTTTTGGCCCCCCTTTGCTCCTCCTCTCCCCGCCTTTCTCTGCCCCTCCCTCCTCTTTCCACGCCCCTTCCCTTCCCCTATTTGCTGGGATTCCCCCTTGCGACCCTTCCTCAAATTCCCCCCTCCCTCCTTTCCTGGCTCCTCCCTGCCCCTTTTTCTCCCCTGGTCCCTTCCCCAAATTGCCCCTCATCTACCCTCCGTCTCCCCCTTCTTCCTGTTCCTGCGCCCCTTCCTCAAATTCCCTCCCTCCTTTCCTGGCTCCTCCCTGCCCCCCCCTTTCCTCCTGGATCCCTCCCCCCCCGCCCCTACTCCAAATTCCCCCTCCTCCCTTGTTTACGTCCTCCCTCGGCATCTTCGCCCCGCCTTCTCCCTGCGCCCCTTCACCAAATTCCCCTCCCTCCTTTCCTGGCTCCTCCCTGCCCCCCTTTTCCTCTCCCGGCCGCTTCCCCAAATTGCCCCTCTTTGCTTGCTTGCTTCGTCCTTCTCTCCTCCGCCTCCCCCTCCCTTCCCTGGCGCCCTTTCCCCAAACTCCCTTCCCGCCTCCCCTGGCCGGTCCGCCCTCCGCTCCCTCCCCCTCCTTTCCGTAGGCGGAGCTTCCCCGGCAGGAGGCGTGGCCGCGGCTCGCCCCGCCCCCGCCCGGCCGCGCGGCCCCCCCGCCATGGGTCGGAAGCGCTGCGTGGGGGGAGACGGCTCCAAGATGGCGGCGGGCTGCTGCGGGGTGAAGAAGCAGAAGCTCTCCAGCTCCCCTCCGTCGGGCTCGGCCGGCCCGGGCGGCGGCGGCGGAGGGCCGGCGGGGAGCTCCCGCTGCGGGGAGCCGGGGCTGCTGCCGTCGGGGGCCCCGTCGGGGGCGTCCTCCGGGGGCATCCCGCGGTTCAACGGCCTGGGGGGTCTGGCGGGGGGCTCCCCCGGCTGCGCCCTCTCGCCGCCGCCGCGCCCGCCCGGCTGCGGAGGGACCCCCGGCGGCGGCCTCTCGGGCCCCGCCGCGCTGCTGGGCTCCCCCGGCGCCGGGCCCGGCGGCTGCAGGAAGATGGTGGTGTCGGCCGAGATGTGCTGCTTCTGCTTCGACGTGCTCTACTGTCACCTCTACGGCTACCAGCCCCCGCGGAGCCCCCGCTTCACCAACGACCCCTAGTAAGTAGAAGCCCCCCCTTCTCCCCCCCGCCCGCCCAGGGCGCCCCCAGACTGAGCCCCCCCCCGCGATTCCAATGGACCCCAGCCCCCCCCGGGGGGGGGAAGAGGGAGAAGCCCCTCCCGAAGCCAGACTGGCCTCCTCCTTGATCCAGTCCCACTTGGGCGGGATGGGGGGGCTTCCACGTGTCCCCCCCTTTCCTCCCCTCCCTGCAGAAACCCCCTTCTTGGCTCCGTGCCAGGCTGGGTTTCTTTGCCCCCCTCCCTGTTGCTCTTTTTGGGGGGCAGACCCCTCCCAGGATTTGATGGGGCAGCTGGCTTTCCCCTTGTAGGCAGTCCCCTCCAACTCTTTGTTGTTCTATATATATATTCTATAGGTCCTGTTTGGGGGGGTTCAGGAAGCCCAGCCATCTCTAAGGCGACTCCCCTGGGGTCCTTTCTGCGCCAGGGGGTATCACATTGAGCTTAGCTTGAGTGGATCCCCTATTATGCCTTGTCTTGCTTGCTGTGCTGTGATCATTTTCCTGGGTCCCCCCCCCCCAAAAAAAAATCTCAGTCTAGGGATTTCCTAATGGTCTCCTTATCTACAGCTGGGATTAGCTTTTCCAGGTTTTCAGGGGAATTTCCCCATGATTAATATCTGGCAAGCCATATCTGGTAGGAGACCCAAACCCTTTCCATGGTTAGCGTCCGTTTTCTTCTCCACCTTTGCCTGGCTCTCTGTGTAGCTTGGCACTGGATGAATGGGGGCCCGTTTCAGCTGTCATTCATACATTTTTAAGATTTCCTCTGGCTCTTTGGCACAGTCCCCGGATGCAGCCCTTGGGTGTAACTTTGGCTTCGGGTTGTGGGATCTCTCGGGAAGGGTCTCTCTTCTTCCATACTTGATCCGCAGGGAGGGTGAAGGGCTACGAGGTTGGAGGATATGGTGTTTGTACATGCTCCTGCTGGCTTCACCAAATTTAGGGGACGTGATTAATGGCTTGATTCTAGCTGTCCATCTGGCAGGGTTTCTCCGAAACCTTCCCTGGATAGTTTCAAAACTTGTTTTTTTGCTGCATGGTCTCAGGGTTAGGGATTGAGACCTAAAACCAGCATAACGTGTGTTTGTGTGTGTGTGTGTGTGTGTGTCTGTCTGTCTGTCTGTCTATCTGTCTGTCTGTCCGTCCCAGAGTAGTTGTGGTGGAAAGTTAAAAAGAATATGAAAAAAGGAAGACGTCCTTTTTCCTACTTACTAATCTCATGCTGCTCCCTCGCCCCCATATCTCTCACTGTAACATCTCTACTACCCTGTTTCCCCCCAAATAAGACTTCCCTGGATAATAAGCCCAATTGAGCTTTTGAGTGCATGTGCTAAAATAAGCCCTTCTTGAAAACATTGCAACACAGCAGCAGCCGTGAGGTGACCACACTCACCGCCTCCTGCACCTCAAAAATAATAAGATTCCCCGAAAATAAGGCCAAGCGTTTATTTCAGGGGGCAAAAAGAAAATAAGACCCTGTCTTATTTTGGGGGAAACACGGTATCTTGGCAAATATTTATTAATAAAGGTAGTCCCAGTGGTGGGATTCACTTAACTTCCCTACCAGTTTGCAAATATGATCATGCTTACATGCTTGCTTCACTCACACGCACCGCACCTGCCTTCTGCACATGCATGCAGTGCTCACACATTACGTTTGGGTGGGTGGATGGAGCCTCCCGCAGCCGCCACTTCAGGTTTATCCGAACTGGAGAGAATCAGCTGAATACCCCCTCTGGGTAGTCCTCAACTTAACAACCGTTCATTTAATGACCGTTCAAAGTTACAACGGCACTGAAAAAAGTGATTTATGGCTGTTTTTCACTTACGACCGCTGCAGCATCCCCGCGTTCAGGTGAGCCAAATGCAGGTGCTTGGCAACTGCGTCATATTTATGGCAGTTGTCATATCCCGGGGTCGTGCGAAATCCTTTGGCGACTCTCTGAGATGCGAAATCAATGGGGAAGCCAGATTCACTTAACAACCGTGTTACTAACTGAAGAGCTGCTGTGATTCAATTAACAACAGTGGCAAGAAAGATTGCCAAATGGGGCAAAACTCACTTAATAAATGTCTCACTTTGCATTATAAAATTTGGGCGCAGTTGTGGTCGTAAGTGGAGGACTCCCTGTTATAGGGTTTCCAGAGTAGTCCTCGACTTAACAACCATTCATTTAACAATGGCTCAAATTTACAATGGCCTTGGGAAAAGTGATTTATGACCTGTCCTCGCATTAAGACCTGTGACCATGTGATCCTAATTTGGGAGTTTGACAGCTGAGCTACTAGTGGCAACCTTCTGTGGTTGCAATCTGCAACCTTCTCTTTCAATTTCCAACAAGCGATGTTAATTGGGGATGCTGGATTCACTTAATAACTGTGGTTTTCTTAATGGCTGCAGTAAAAATTGGCACAAAATCAAGTCCAGCCATGTGATGACTCACTTTATGACCAGACCGACTCAGGATGGACCACAATTGTGATTGCAAAGCTGAGGAGTAGCTGTCCTGTGATTCATTAGTGCCTTACTAATGAATAATAAGGGACACGGTGGCTCAGTGCCTAAGACACTGAGCTTGTGGATCAGAAAGGTCAGCAGTTCAGTGGTTTGAATCCCTAGCGCCCCGTAATGGAGTGCTCTCCCGTTGCTTGTCCCATCTTCTGCCAACCTAGCAGTTCGAAAGGATGTAAAAAATGCAAGTAGAAAAAAATAGGAACCACCTTTGGTGGGAAGGTAACAGTCTTCCGTGCGCCTTTGGGCGTTGAGTCATGCCGGCCACATGACCACAGAGACATCTTTGAATAGCACTGGTTCTTCGGCTTTGAAACGGAGATGAGCACCGCCCCCTAGAGTCTGGAATGACTAGCACATAGGGTATATGCGAGGGGAACCTTTACCTTTAAGGCAAGGGTGTTACTCCTGTATATAGTAGCTGCATGAATCTATATTTTAAATTCTATGTTGTTCATTCTGTGCCGTTTCCAGGGCAGTTTTTACAAAAGAATAATGCAAGAACAAGCCAACCCTAACAACATTTCTTCTATCTTACCCCAGAAGCACCAAAGGTGGTGTTTCCTGTATCTGCTCAGGACTAAAAGTTAGAGACTCAAGGGAAAGGGCTAGAAGTTAAATTTGAAAAGCTGATAGGAGATAGGGATAAAACATAAACTGCCTTGTGTTCCTGTCTGTGGACTTTTCTTGACTACAACATAGACACGGTGTTGTGTTATCTTTTTGGCCCCAGGCAATGTGTGGTCAAGTTAGTCTCCTAGAAATGGAGGTATTGCCAGTGGGAAGCGATATCTCACATTCCCATATATTCCTAACCCAGGAGTTGGCAACCTTAAATACTCAAAGAGCCATTTGGACCTGTTTCCCACAGAAAAAAAAACAAACACCAGGAGCCACAAATCCCTTCCCGTGCCTGACTATTTCCTGAGCGCCCACAAAACTAGCATTTGTATTTGAATTAAAGCTTCTGTTTTCTTCTGAAACTTTTCGTTTCTTGGATTAATCAAGGGTTGGCCTACTGGGAGTAAAAAAGCTCAATAAATCGTTTGCTGGCAAGTGTCGCACATTGGCGATTGTGATGCATAATTTGAGCGACAGTGAGCCACAGCAGAGGGATGAAAGAACCACATGTGGCTGCAGAGCCGCAAGTTGCTGACCCCTGTCCTAACCTAAGGTGACCCTCATGCATTGCAGCGGTGAACACAGTTCTTCCTTCAGCCACCCAGCTACGCATCCCGTAAACATAAACGAACGCTTAGAGGTGGAACAAGAACTAGTCAAAGTACAGTCCTAATAGCCATTGAAGTACAGTCCTAATAGCCAATCCATATTAAGAGGTGATTTAACATCTATCTTTATATCTAGGTAGTGTCAGAGCCATACAATTTGCATTACAGTAGACTGATCTATAGAGCTTAGGAGAATCTAAGAGTGCCTGGACTATCCATGACCAGGAGAGCCACAGCTTAATTCAAGAAAGGTGTTCTATGTCACAGAAGCTACGTTGGCCTTGAGTGAAAGACTGATCTTGACATCAAGACTAAGCATTTCAAGAAAATGCAGTTTCACAGCTAGACCTAAGAGTAGATCCACCCATATGAACATGGCACGTGACAATCAACCATTTCTTGAAAACTAAATTATCAGAATAGTTGCTCTAAATTAAAAATGGGAGAATGCTTCCTTCTCATTCTTCCTAAATTTGTTGATAGCTTTTGTCAGCCAGAAGTCTTTTTTTTAAATATTAATTTGCTTGCAGATGTTGTCTCATAAAGAAGTCACTCTTAGACTGTGTAGTAAAGCAAATTGATCGAACAGTTCTTTCTGGTTACAAAACGTGCACATAAATAGTCTTTGAGCCAGTCAAGGCCATCTAAAATGTTCAAAATTTGTAACTGAATTCCCTTGGGGGACACTATAAATTGACCATTAAAAGGGAAAAAAAGATCTGAGAAGGAATGACAGAGACCCAAACGGTGTAAAGATTTCCTGAAAATTGCTGATTTATCGGATTACAACATTTTTGCCTGTCTCTACCTTACCTTTGATTGGTTTAAAATTGGTTTAAATATTCTTCTCTTGGCTTGTGGACAATTTGTTGTGTAACTATAAAATTGTGATATTTAAGCCCTGATTTTTAGAAAGAGCTTGGCTTATTAATGCCATGAAAGTAATTTCTCATTATACAATTTTATTTTGCATAGTTATATGCACTGACAATTTATTTCTAATGAGCAAATAGGGGTATATGCATCCGTGAATGTTTAAAGATGCAGTTTTACAAAGCTAAAATGGTGTCTTCCAGGGTACCAGCAGTTTCTATATTTGCTGTGTTCCTTGGTTCTGAGAGAAAGAGATTTGATTTTCTGTATACTGGCACATAGATTCCAAGGGTGTGCGGTTTTTTTATTCAGTTCCAAAAGTTGTTTCAGAAACCCTGGAACCATGAATGTATCATCAAGCTATGAGAAAAGACATAGCTGCTTTAAAGAGTTGTACACAGGTCCAATGCTGGCTGTTTTGTGTTTTCCAAAACACCTTTTGGAATGGAACACAAAGGCTCTAACAATTGCTAGATTCTGCTTCCATACATCACTTCTCATGAAGATATATGGTTTCTACCAGCATTTAGGTTAGGAATACAATCCACATAATATAAATATATTAATCAACCCCTGGATAAATTATAACAGGAGAAAATAAGGACAACAGGATTGCATCTTACTTAGCTTTTAAATTTGCACAAAAAAGATAAAAGTACATTAAGCATAAACATTCATTTGGTGGGGGGGGGGAAGAAGACATTCTGAATTCCTCAAATGTACTTGTGATCTTTGTACAGCCTACAAAATTTCAGCTGCCATATTGCAGCAATTCTTATGCAGCACCTTTTATCACTTCTCCCACATGGGAACCCTATTTTAATATTCAGCAGTCTCCCCCCCCCCCCCCCCCGTGCATTAGTTGCCTTATCCTATTCCTAATCCAGTTTATTGACCTCATTGCTGATGCTCCCTCATGTGCCAGGCTGAGCACATTAGATTTGTTTCCTGTAACAGTGAATTCAAAATGGAAGGCAGAGCAGTTGGAACAAAAGGTGCTGGAGAAGATAAGGGAGATTCCATCATGGGTGGGCAAGGATCTCGAAGCTTGCTGATGTACAAAACGTTTTTTTTTAAATGTTGAAGGCAAAAAAAGAAAAATGAAAAAAGGAAGGATATTCGGTAGCTTTGAAAAACTGAGCATGAGGATGTGGAGATGGCATATACTCCTTTTTGGAGAATAGCAGCTGGTTGGGAGGGTCTCCAGCTAAGGAATGAAGTTGTGGGCACAAGTCTTGTGGTTGTGTCACTAGAAGACACAGCTGGCAGATCCACCCTGAATTCTTCACATTTATTCTGTGGCTCTGTGAGTTAATTCCACTGCCACCAGTGTGAGTTTCCAGTGTGCACATGCATTCCGCCCAGCTGGTCTTCGCGTGTGCCTGAGTACCAGAAATCCAAAGACCAGCGGGCCGGTGTGCGTGCATATGCCTCCCTGCTGGTCTTCGGGTTTTCGGCGCATACACGCACGAACGTTCCAGTTGAGCACTCAGTGCCGAAAAGATTCGCCATCACTGGGCTAGGTCTTTTAGAAGAGTGGGCGGGACCCATCAGTGCTGGTCTTCTGCATGGCTACACCGCCTCTTTCGCCAAATCTTCCCTTAGGGATTCCTCTTCTCTAAGCACATTTCCGCCTAGGCTGCAATTCCATAGGTGCCCTGGCCAGAGTTGGAAGGAAAAAACGAACACAGGTAGTCCTCGACTGAACAACCACCGTTGAGCCCAACATTTCTGTTGCTAAGCGAAACATTTGTTAAGTGAGCTTTGTCCCATTTGATGACCTTTTTCCCACAGTTGTTAAGTGAATCACTGCGGTTTTTTTAACATGGCTGTTAAGTGAATCTGGCTTCTGCTTGTCAGAAGGGGATTGCACAACCGCAGGGCACTGTGACCGTCATAAATAGGACTCGTTTGCCCAGCACCTGGATTTTGATCACGTGGCCGCAAGGATGTTGCAATGGTCGTAAGTGTGAAAAATGGTCGTCAGTCCAGTGCCATTGCAATTTTAAATGATCACTTAAGGGAACTCTTGTAAGTCAAGGACTATCTGCAATAAGAAAAACGGTTTGGTGTAATAGTTAAGGCACCAGGCTAGAAAGCAAGAGTCCATGAGTTCAAGTCCCATGAAAGCTGAGTGGATGAGCTTGGGCAAATCACCCTCTCTCAGCCCAGCTCACCTCACCGGGTCGTTGTGGAGAAAACAGGAAGAAGGAACATTACTGTATTTTTTGGAGTATAAGACGCAGCAAGGTTTTGAAGAGGAAAATTTTTTTAAAAAGTTTTTGCACTCTGCAAACCTCCCCCAAATTGTGAGTTTTTCGCAACAACGGGCCTGTTTTTTTTTTTTTTAAAGGGCATGGATAGCCTTTAGGAAGCTTATAGAGTGCTGCTGGGGGCTGGGGGGAAAAACGTTTTTTGCTCATTTCCGCCCTCCCCAGCCCCCAGGAGCACTCTGGAAGCCTCCTAAAGGCTATGCACGGCCATTTTGGTGAAGGGGGCGGGGTTTCAGAAGGCAAAAAATGCTGTATTCAGTGTAGGATGCACCCAGTTTTTCAGCCTCTTTTTTGAGGGAAAAAGGTGCGTCTTATGCTCCGAAAAATACGGTAGATATGTTTGCCATTTTGAGTTGTTTATAAACATAATAAAAGTGGGATATAAATAAACAAAAGAAATAATAGCCTATTATGAGCTGAAAGGTATGGTTTGAAATAACCAGGAAATGCCTGTTGAAATTCCCAATAGTGAATATAATTTTGGAGGGTAGGAGGGATGGAGATAACTTTCTGTTCTTTGTCCTTTGCTGATATATATGACACCAGATGCAAAATAGTGTAAAGAAATGATTAATCTGTTTGTGGCCAAAATACCATTCTGCTTCTATGTGTCCCCTCTTCTGCACACTTAATCTTTCATACCATTAAAAGAATTCCCTTGCAAAACTCACCAGAGCTTCCCTGGGAGAACATTTAGGCTAACTCAGCTACTCTGTGTTTCTTGACAGGCTGCAAAGATTTGGTTTTTATCAGGAACACCCGATTGACTATTGCGAATGTTTATTTTGAGCGACGCGGTGGCTCAGTGGCTAAGATGCTGGGCTTGTTGATCAGAAAGGTTGGCAGTTCGGCAATTCGAATCCCTAGCTCCGCGTAATGGAGTGAACTCCCGTTACTTGTCCCAGATTCTGCTAACCTGGCAGTTCAAAAGTATCTTAAAAAATGCAAGTAGAAAAATAGGGACCACCTTTGGTGGGAAGGTAACAGTGTTCCCTGCACCTTCGGCTTTTAGTCATGCCGGCCACATGACCATGAAGACGTCTTTGGACAGCGCTGGCTCTTCGGCTTTGAAATGGAGATGAGCACCGCCCTCTAGAGTCGGGAACGACTAGCACATATGTGCGAGGGAAACCTGGGCACAACTTAAACCAGATCACCAGCTCTTCTGGTTTCTGGCATTGCCACATGTGCAAAGGACAGGTGATCATTGCGCACGCATGCGCACCAGAAACCCAGAAGAGGAACGGGCGATGCACATGTCAGCTGACATGGCTCTGTGTGCCGCTTCAGGCACGTGGCCCATAGGTTCACCATCACGACTCTAGCCACTTCTTTTGGGTAGAACCCAGTTGTATCTCAGTCAAGGTTGAAGGATAAGTTCTGATAAGCAGGTGCTCAATGTCTTGGAAGAAGCAAATGAAGGATGACCTAAGTCATTGGGGACTTACCACCTAGTCTGTATTCATGTTAGATTTGGATAACATTTGGAAAAGGCTTGGAAATTTCATAGCTAAAGCAGAGAATTTTTGATTTCATTTTCATTATATTAAGGAAATACTGCATCTGTCTTTCTCTATTCCTTCCCTCCCTCCCTCCCTCCCTCCCTCCTTCCAGAAATGCATGAATTCTGGAATACTAAACAGCTTTTTAACCAGCCACCCCCAAAACACATATCTGCAGTGTCTTGAATTCTCAATGTAATCTAATTTACCAGTAGGATAACTGTAATTGGATGAACACAAAAAGAGCTGAAATTGGAATAAAGGCTGGATTCAAAAGAAACTTCCAAATGGGAAAGCTTCATTCAAATATTCTAAGTTATTGTGTTCCTTGCCTTAAATTCTCCAGACCTACATTCTTGCCTGCAAGACAAAACTGTCTTGAAAGTGTGGTAAGATAATTTTTAGATATTGTATAAGAAAAAAACAACGTAAAAAGGTTGGATTGTTTTAACTTAGAATGAAATTTGCACCTACAGTTTTAATAAAACCTTAAATCGCTTGAATGCCATTGAAGCTTGCCCTGCCTCCCCCTGTTGCTTTGCAGACTTTAATTTGCAGTAAATGCTTGGTGATGCAAAACTACAAACAATTTGCCTGTGAACATACTAGTCCAATATTGTCACCCTGACTATACAGCTTTCTGAAATTTTATGCAAAGGTCACTTTCAGCCTACCCAGATAATCTTCTTACCAGGAGATGCCGGCCTTTGAGACTTTCTGCCTTCAACGTGTCTTTTTCGGTGGAATTGTTTCTTACTAGGACACTGGGAAGGGTTTTGTGGCGGGGGGAGGTATTTTGGGTCATTAAATTCATTCTGCTTTTAGGGCAGCTCGTCCACCTTTGGTCCCCACCTGTCACTCAGCTCTCACCTGTGACTCCTAGTAGCTATAGCATGCACAGCAGCCACACCGCAGGCTACAGTTTCGACAGGCTGGCCAAACTAGGTTGAGAGTAGCCTTTGGGTCATTGACATTCTCCATAGTAAGGGGAGGAGTATCCAGGATGGATTGACCTTATCCTCTCGTTGATTGGACTGAGTCAGATAAGCTCTTGGGATACGCCCCTGGTCCACCAGGCACCGCCCAGTTATAGATTCAGTTCCTCAACTGGACGCTTTGCCATCCTGGATCTCCGATAATTTTGATGAATTTTAAGGAAAGAAAAGGATAATCATCTCCCAACAGCAGCAGTCGCAAGCGAGCTGAACAGCTCCCCGAGTGGAAGAAAGCTCTGCCAAAAGCCCCCTTGGGGGCGGCATGCTGCCCAGGCGTCTGAGTGAGACAAGTATCACTCAAAAAAGGAAATCTGCCGGGCAAGCAGGAAACAAAGGGCACAAGCCTTCCAAAGGCAAGCCCTCCCGCGTAGGTGCCAGTGGCGCTGGAGCGCTCCGCCGTTCCCCACAGGGTTGAGCGGCGAGCCGCAGCTTCCTCAAGTGTCGCGGGGCGCAAATTGGGCCACCGTCAAGCGAGGGCGGCGCTGAATCTCCACCCAGAAGGTGGTCCTCACCAGAGGAAACTGCCGGGCACCGGAGCACTCCGCTGCTCCCCAATGGGTCGAGCAGGGAACCGCAGTGTCCCAAATGCCACGGAGCGCCCGCGCCATTCTCCACATGGCCCACCTCATTGGAGGGAATCCACGGGCAGAGCCAAGCCTATAGAGGCGCCAGAAAGAAGCAGAAGAAGGAAAAACCGGAGGCGGAGGCACACGTCAGCTCCTCGGAGCACAAGCTACAAGAACAGGAGATTTAAAAGAGGCGCCCTTTGTCTCCTGGCGCTCACTTTAATCCAATTCACACGCAGGTCTTGACGTACCCCAATTCCCATGAACCTTCAAAGTCCTGTGGCGATGGGCGAGCGTTGAAGCAGCCGGTGTGGATACACTGGGAGCTGTAGCCGCAGGACCTGCACACAGGCGACTCAGGTCTAATGGTACCCTTGGGACTCACTTTGCTTTGGCACCTTTGGAGGAGCATCAGCTCTTGCCCAGAGAAACATCACCAGGTGTATGCCTGAAAGTCGAGTCATGGCAACGGGACTTATTTTCTTGTTGGTTCCATACATTTCGTTGTCCATTCAAGCAGCTTCTTCAGTCTGAACAACATGGTTAGGGGAATCTGAGTAGGCAGAGAGTCGTTGGAATATGCCAGTTCCTAAAATTTGAACTACCACCTGGATTCTAACTGGATGACTGTGAATTGTCATTGACATACCATCAGGTGTACTTTCTACAAAAAGGGATGGGTTGAATTCCTGCTATTGCCCTCCAGCGCTCCAAAATTCATTCTGTGCTATATTTTAGTACAGTAAGACCTTTCTGAGGGATGCGGTAGATCAGTGGCTAAGACGCTGAGCTTGTTGATCAGAAAGGTCGGCAGTTTGGCAGTTCGAATCCCTAGCCCCACGTAACGAAGTGAGCTCCCATTCCTTATCCCAGCTTCTGCCAGCCTTGCAGTTTGAAAGCATGTAAAATGCAAGTAGAAAAATAAGAACCACCTTTGGTGGGAAGGTAACAGCGTTCTGTGAGCCTTTGGTGTTTAGTCATGCCGGCCACATGACCACAGAGACATCTTTGGACAGCGCTGGCTCTTCGGCTTTGAAATGGAGATGAGCACCGTCCCCTAGTGTCGGGAACGATTAGCACATATGTGCGAGGCTTTACCTTAAGACCTTTCTGCATGTCTTAACCTTGCTAGGAAATTATAAAGCATTGGGGGAAAATACTGGAATTCAGTGTAACAAAATATTGAAGCTAATCATCTCTGAAGCTCTACCTTCACATGTATTTTGGTTATAATTGTTTAATAGGTTTACAGATAGTAGTCCTCGATTTGTAACTTCTGACCAGTCCTTGCATTACGACAGTGGTAGACTCCCCATGGTTACATGATCAAAACTTGGGTGCTTGGCAACCAGTATGTCTGTACAACAGTTGAAGCATCCTGGGGTCATGAGATCATCATTTGTGACCTTCCCAGGAACCTCTGACAAGCAGCGTCCATGCTTAAGTGATTCACTTGACAATGCAACGATTCACTTAACGGCATGGCAAAAAAGGTTTTAAAATTGAGCTTGAGGCAGTTAACAACCACCGTTTAGCAATGGGAATTCTGGCCCCAATTGTAGATGTAAGTCGAGAACTTGTTGTTAGTTGCGTCGTCGTGTCCGACCCATCGCAACCCCATGGAAAACGTTCTTCCAGGCCGTCCTGTCCTCTACCATCCTCTGGAGTCCATTTAAGCTCACGCAAACTGCTTCAGTGACTCCATCCAGCCACCTCATTCTCTACTATCCTTTTCTTCTTTTGCTCTCCATCTTTCCCAGCATTAGACTCTTCTCCAGGGAGTCCTTCCTTCTCATTAGGTGGCCAAAGTATTTGGGTTTCCTCTTCAGGATCTGGTCTTCTGAAGAGCAGTCAGGTTTGATCTCCTTTAGGACCGACCGGTTTGATCACCTTGAGACTCACAGGAGCCTTCTCCAGCACTATAGTTCAAAGGCCTCAATTCTTTGGTGCTCAGCCTTCGTTATGGTCCAACCTTCACAGCCATCCATTGCAACTGGGAAAACTAGAGCCTTGACTTGATGCACTTTTGTCGGCAGGGTCGAGAACTACCTGTATATAATAATAGAGAAGTCACGATTCGTTTTGTGGGTGAAGTTACAGAGAAATTAGTAGGAATATAAACTGAGATCCATGGCCATCTTTCATTAGCTTGGTCTTGTCAGTTCTATCCTCATGCCCCAATTTCCGCTTCCCAAACATAACAATCTCTGATTCTGGGTTAAGTGTTCTTTGATATAGTCTTCATTTTTAGGGGAAAGGGGTACCATTTGTGAAGCCACATTTCTAACTTGTACCCTCAGGTTAAGGGTTCCCAGCCCCTAGACTGTTTGGGAGCTGGCTGTGAAAGCAGTGGGCGAAAGCAGCTCTGTTTGCGTGAGCGCACATACCCGCCACTCATGCAAATGGATTTGTGTGTGTGCTTGCCACTCACACAGAACCATTTTCTCCCCCTTTGATGGTCTGCCTACCCGGAAATGTTGGAGACCCCTGCCTTATTAAGGGTTTGTCCACAATGTAGAATAGAATAGAATTCTTTATTGGCCAAGTGTGATTGGACACACAAGGGATTTGTCTGTGGTGCAGATGCTCTCATTGGACATAAAAAGACAAGGTATATTTGTCAAGAATCATAAGGTACAACACTTAATGATAGTCACAAGGTACAAATAAGCAATCAGGAAACAATCAACATCCATATGAATTGTAAGGATACAAGCAACAAAGTTACAGTCCTGCAGTCATAAGTGGGAGGAGATGGGGGATAGGAACAATGAGAAGACTAATAGTAATAGTAATGCAGACTTAGTGAAAAGTTTGACAGTGGTGAGGGAATTATTTGTTTAGCAGAGTGATGGTTTTCAGGGAAAAACTGTTCTTGTGTCTAGATGTCTTAGTGTGCAATGCTCTATAGTGTCGTTTTGAGAGTAGGAGTTGAAACAATTTACATCCAGGATGCCAGGGGTCTATAAATATTTTCATGGCTCTCTTTTTGACGCATGCAGTATACAGGTCCTCAATGGAAGGCAGGTTGGCAGTCATTGTCTTTTCTGCAGTTCTGATTCTCCTCTGAAGTCTGCGTCTGTCTTGTTGGGTTGCAGAACCAAACCAGAAAGTTATGAAGGTGCAGATGACTGACTCAATGATTCCTCTGTAGAACAGAATCAGCAGCTCCTTGGGTAGTTTGAGCTTCCTGAGTTGGTGCAGAAAGAATATTGGAGGCTGCCCAGGTAGAACAAACCTTTGTCAACTGAAGTCCTTTGTCAAATGCTTCAGCTAAAGAGCTTTACTTTTGACTCTGCATTTAATTAATGTGTCAGAAATTAATTCCACCCACAGGTTAGTTTGTGACTAATCAGAGAATATATTCCCCATGGAACTCCTTTCAATAAACTATGTAGAGGTTTCTTCCTGGCCTATCCTTATTTGTTTGTTACAGTTATTTGCCACCTGTCTTCGATGTGGAGCTACTCTAGGCAGCTTACCATAATAAAAAGGAAGGAAAATGAAAGGAGTGTAAAGAGAATAGAAATAAAATAATAGAACAATAAAATAATGCCAAAGGAACACAATGAAAATAAGCAAAGATTCTTGCTAGTTCTTTGGGGAAAAATATATGCTTTCTTCATACATAAATGTTGGTTTTTAGAAAAGATCTGGTGCAACTTCATGGGAGTCAAACCTTAAGATTACGGTTATTCTACCCTGTTTCCCTGAAAATAAGATCTCCCCAGATAATAAGATCAATCAGACTTTTGAGCGCATGCACTAAAATAAGCTCTCCCCGAAAATAGCACAACAGCAGCCATGAGGTGACCAATATATTGGATATAAATCCAATAAACCTAAACCTAATCCAGCAACTCAAAAATAATAAGACCTCCCCGAAAATAAGGCCAAGCGCTTATTTCGGGGATCAAAAGAAAATAAGACCCTATCTTATTTTCGGGGAAACACTGTATATTTGAAGAAGTTTGGGGCAAACTTAGGCTGAGCCTCATTAATCTAGAATAGTAACAGTCATCACCATCTAAGCCAAAGCAAGATTTTCTAGCACAGTGGTCTCCAACCTTGGCAACTTTAAGACCTGTGGACTTCAACTCCCAGCTTTGCTGGCTGAGGAACTCTGGGAATTGAAGTCCACAAGTCTTAAAGTTGCCAAGGTTGGAGACCACTGTTCTAGCAAAACTGCTTTTAGAAGTTCTTTTTCAGTCTCCTGCATTCTTTGATGTTTCATCCGCTGTGGTGATGCAACCTTTTTTTGGGTGAAGGAGCTGAACAGATGAGTGGCTGGCATCTGGTGCTGATGTGATTACAGGCATACCATGATGCCTGAGAAGATCCGCAGTCATGATGGTTGGGAATATGGAGGTTAAGTCCAGTGTATCAGGAAGCAGATCATTTTGGGAAAGGCTGGACTCTTCATGTGTTTTGGGAATCCTTGCTTGCTCCAGAAAATGGTTTTGCAGTAGCAGATGGTAAATTCTTCGCTACTCAAGGATAGTCCAGATGGTGCTTTCTAAAAAAGCAACTAGATTTTGTTTCTTCTTGAAGAGGTTTCGCTTCTCATCCAAGAAGCTGCTTCTGTTCTGAGAGCTGAAGGTGAGAAGTGAATTTGGTAACACCAAGCTGTATCAAAATGCATCCAGGTAAAATGATTTTATTAAAGAAGTCATACTACTTGGAAATGGTTTGGAGGCACAAATTGTAGAGATCGGCTACATTATGAAATGGAGACTTATAACAGCAGAATAATTGTGAGTGGAAAAGTGATACCTGATGCAGAGGTACCGTATTTCCCCAAAAATAAGAAAGGGTCTTATTTTCTTTTGACCCACAAAATATGGCTTGAGCCTTATTATCAGGTGAGGGCTTATTGTTTTGGGGTTGCCGGGTAGCTGCTCCATTGCTCACTGGCTCCCGAAGAGCCGGGCACAGCCTCGGGGGAAGCGCAACAGGCGCTCACACAACTCCCCTCTCCAGCCGGGCAGAGCACCATTCACTGACCTAGGGGGTATCCCTAAGGCTCCAAGACACGTGGCGATCTGCCCGCTCCCCAGCTCCCACGACTTGGTGCCTGTTCCGCCCTCAGCAAGCATGCCTCCCAGCCTTACCATGCCCTGGCCCAAGCTCTCTCTGCAGGGCCAGAGTACCGCCACTGCCGCGCTCCGAGCATAACTTCTTTTCCGGCTTCCAAACTCCAAAACCGGCTGCTGAGTCTTCCAGCAGTGGCCGCTCTAGGAGTGCGCTCTATGGTTATGGGCCGGCTGCCAGACAGAGGGTCTTCCGGCAGCTATCCCACAACCGTAGAGCGCTCTCCTACAGTGGCTGCTGCTGGAAGATTGGTGAGGCTGGGAGGCATGCTTGCTGGGGGCGGAACAGACGCTCGCGCAACCCCCTCCAGCTGGGTAGAGCTCCATGCACTGACCTAGGGGGCATCCCTAATGTGCCAAGCCGTGGGAGCTGGGGGGCAGGCAGAGGGCCACGTGGCTTGGTGCCTTAGGGATACCCCCTAGGTCAGTGAATGGCACTCTGCCCAGCTGGAGAGGGGGTTTGCCAGGCGGCTGCTCATGAGCATGGTCACCTCATGGCTGCTTCGCCCCTGAGGCTGTGCCCTGCTCTTCAGGAGTCTGCTCACAAGGGAGCAGCCACCCGGCAACTCCCCCATCCGGCCAGGCAGAACGCCACTCCCCAACTTAGCGGTATCCTGAAAGCACCAAGCAACATGAGCGCCTTCAGGATACCGCTAAGTCGTTGAGCATTGCTCTGCCTGTCCGGAGGAGGGCGTTGTCCAGGGGGCTTATTTTTGTCCGTGGGCTTATATTTTTGCCCACCCGAAAAATGTAGCAAGACCTTAGTTTCAGGACAGGTTGTATTTTTGGGGAGAGATGGTATTTGTGGAGAAAAGTGGGAGTTTGGCAGAGATGAGTGTAAAATGAATGTGAGAAAGGGATTCTTTGAAAGTCTGCAGTGTGGTTTTCATTTTTCCTTCTGTGGCATCTTCCTTTTAAGTGTTCTCTGAACACAGCGAGAAATTTTTTCCTAAAATAATGGTGAGGCCATTTGGGGAAAGCATCCCAACTGGTGATTTCCACTGATTGTTTCAGAACAGCATTGATAGTTATTTCAAGTTATTTTGTGGGAAGATTACTTTACGCTAATGATTAGCTTGTGCATTTGCCTACTCACATTATTGTTTTCTTTCTTCAGTTGAGGTTTTTGTCTCAGCAGCAAATTATTTCTAAGAACACTCAAGTTGCTTGGGTTGGGTTGACAAACATTCAGGGCTTTAGACCTCTTTGTTCTCTGGTATTTGGATGCCAGCGTTCAAAGCAGCTCCGATAAAATAAGCTAATCGCGATAAAGAGAGAAATCTTTGGCATGTTTCATTTTTCCACTGTTGAGTGCTGGGCAAAAATAAGTCTCAAACAACCAGCAAATTGTGCAAAGCTCTTTAATTCAGTTCAAGGTAGGAAAATTAGTCATAGGGTTGGGCAGCCTTCTCCACCCAAGGCCTTTCTGGATTGCTGACTTACAGTTCCCAGAATAACCCATCCTGTTGGCTGAGTTTTTATGGAGATTGTGTCCCATCAGTGGAAGGGCCCTCAGTGGAAGGAGACTTGGCTTCTGTGCAGTCTCCATTTTCTATGTACCTTGTTTCCCTGAAAATAAGACCTCCCCAGATAATAAGCTCAATCGGGCTTTTGAGTGCATGCGCTAAAATAAGCCCTTCCCCAAAATAAGCCCTCCCCGAAAATATTGCAACACAGCAGCAGCCATGAGGTGACCACACTCACCGCCTCCTGCACCTCAAAAATAATGACCTCCCCGAAAATAAGACCAAGCACTTATTTTGGGGGTCAAAAGAAAATAAGACCGTTTCCTATTATCGGGGAAACAGGGTAGCATAATTAGGACTTTATCCCTATGTCAGAACCTGCTAAAAGAATTAGCAGAATTTCCCTTCGAAGCAGAACTAGAAACCCACTTGGATTAGTAATTTCTAATTCTGGTTTAGAAGGGGATTTTGTGCTGTAACTTGCCAGTTTTAACATGACGGTCATTTGAGTTCAGAGTTGTAACAGCAGGGGGTCGTCTGTGGGCGTGCCCACACCCGTAATGCTATGCCGGCGCGCCCCCCCGCATGCATGCACACACAACCCCCGCCTTTCCCCCCATTTTTGGTGCACAATGGACCCATTTTTCGCCCTCCCCAGGCTCCTGAGGCTTTCTAGGAGCCTGGGGAGGGCGAAAACAGTGTCGTGCCCACCCCAGGCCTTCAGGAGGCTTCCCTGAAACCTCTGTAGCGTGAAAAATGGCCCTACGGGCAACCCGGAAGTCACTTCACGCAACGCACAAATCGGAAGTCCGTTCCCGAACTTCTGGTTTGCGCATTGGGTTGTTTTTCCCCCTCCGAAGGCTTCAGGGAAAAACGGCCTTAAAAGAAGGCCGAAGTCAGCTGGCCAGAGTGCGCATGCACACTGGGGCTGACGGCAATGCCTCACATGCCCTAACAAATGGCTCCGCGTGCCGCCTGTGGCAAGCATGCCATAGGTTTGCCATCACGGCCCTATACCATTTCAGACAAATGGTGTCGTCTCTTAAAAGCCTCCAGTGATGGACCACCCACAAAGCAAGCCATTCCACGGTTAATTGTTCTCACAGTTAGAAAATTTCTCCTTAATTCCAGTCTGCTTCTCTCCTTGTTTAATTACTATCCATTGTTTCTTGTCTTGCCTTCTGGTACTTTGAAAAATAGGTTGATAGGTTGACCCCTTCTTCTTTGTGGCAGTCCCTCAAATATTGGAACACTGCTATCAGGTGTCCCCCTAGTCCAGTGATGGCGAACCTATGACACGCGTGTCAGTGCTGACACGCTCCTGCACGGCCGCCGAGGATGAAAGAATCTGTGCTGGAGGAACGGGGGCTGGGGGGGCGGGACGTGTGATCTCCCCTGCCCACACTCACTTACTGTATCGCCACCGCCCCTTTCTGAGCGCAGGGGCTGCTGGTAAGGCGTGCGTGCCGTGCGCACACACGTCATCAGCGCGGCGAGGGAGGACCCGCAGGAGAGGAGCGGGGGAACAGTGCGCGCCTCTCTCCAGTCAGGCCGGCACAGAGAGTCTACTCCTGGGACTGTCGGTTACGACCGCACCACAGCAGTGGAGTGCCAACGGGAACTGTGAGCGCCATTTTTGTAGTTTAAACTATAAATTGCGCAAAATTATGTTTTTGTCGAAGTGACACACAACGCGAGTTATGCTCGATTTTTTGCCGATTTTTGACACACCACGCCAAAAAGGTTGCCCATCACTGCCCTAGTCCTTCTTTTCACTAGACTAGGCATGCACAATTTCATATATTTTAGTCATCAATCCCCTAATCATCTTTGTCATTCTTTTCTGCACTCTTTCCAGAATCTCAATATTTATTTTTTATGTTGTGGTGACCAAATATATTGTGGCAACCTGCACCATTTGCAGGTGTCTATAGAGAATGGCCAAGGTATATATTTGCTAGAGTTTCTTACAACCCGCCTTTCCTCCAGTTGCTCAAGTTAGCTTACACGTTGGTCAATCTCCATTTTTAACCCCAGCAAATTTATAAGATAGGTTAGGTTGGTACTGAGTGACTGGCACCTGATGAGTTTCAGTGGTTGAAGAAGGATTTAAACTTAAATTTTCCCAGTCCTCATCCAACAGTTTAACTATTAAATTTTCTGTCAACAAGGATTTAAAAACTGGCTCATGATACAGGAAAAACACACAACAGCCACAATAATAATAACTATCTAATACCCTAAATGGAGAAAATCTTATGTGGTCAGTAGGAGTTAAAAATGACATGATAGCACATAACCAATCTAATATTGTACAGCTGTGGTCCCCAATCGTTGCGGCTTGGTGGCCCAGCTGGGGGGAGTGGGGGGAGCCAGACCATGCAAATGGCAGGCTGGCACGCACACCCGCAGTTCCACTCACACAAGAGAGGAGTTTTTGGAGCATCACTCACACGCATGGAGCTGCATGTGTGCACCAGCCTGACCCTTGCATGGCCCAATTCTGAATAGGCCGTGGACCAGTAGTGGGCTGCAACCCAGAGGTTGAGGACCCCTGCTGTCGATCAGTCTTCTCAAACTGATCTGGTTCTAGACCAGTGGTTCCCAACCTTTTTTTGGCCATTCCCCACCTAAACATCTCTAAAATCCTGATGCCCCCCCTGTGACATATAATTTTTACTTTACTCAAAAAGTGAACTCTACTCAGGCAGAAGAAGCCTAAAAGGCCATTTACTTGGTTTAAACAAGGTTCAGATTGCCCCCATTAAAAATCAAATTGCCCCACGTTGGGGACCACTGTTCTCTAGAATAATGGCAGAGATATTGAGAAAATACATGGTTTTTTAAAAAAGCATCTTTCTTCAGTAGGTGAAGTATTCTCCTCCGTTTTGCAAGTTGAGAAATATTCCTTATAACGGAATATTTGAAATGCTCGAGGGAAGAAGTCATGCAATTCTCTTTTCCCCACATATTTTTCTTGTAAACATTTAAGATGATTTGCAGAATTGGTAATGCTTTAAAAAGTAGCATCTTTAAGCGTCTCCTGAATGCTGTATATGGAAAGAAATAGCAGTGTGGCGCTCAGCAGGAGTTTCCTCTTGCGAGGATCATCAATGAATGGATTTTGGCAATGAGAACCAAGAAGAAATGAGGATCAGAAAGTTACTGAACAAACCGTGCCAGCTCTTCTTGAATTCACTATTTTTTCCCCCTGGAATAATTGGGGACAAAAGAGATGAGTTGCTACTTGGGTTCTGAATTCAGGGCTATTCACCCAGCAGATTCAAAGCGGAACACTTGAAAATTAATATGAAGAGTCCCATGACAAAGAAACATCACACCGATTATGCAAATGGTGAAGTCATCTGATGTTGATTTTGACTTGTGGTGGAGGAGATACTACTTGAAATCTTCCTGGCAGAGTTTTAGAAGATTTCTTAGCTACCCAAGTGGGCAGTTAATGGAAGAGCCCCTCAACTATTGGAAGACTGCTATCCTGTCTCCCCTGGTCCTTCTCTTCACTAGACTAGCCATGCCCTGCAACCGTTCTTCATATGTTTTATTCGCCAGTCCCCTAATCATCCTGGTTGCTCTCCTCTGCACTTTTTCTAGAGTCTCACACTATAAAAAAGATATTGAGACTCTGGAAAAAGTGCAGAGGAGAGCAACCAGGATGATTAAGGGACTGGAGAATAAAACATATGAAGAAAAGTTGCAGGAACTGGGCATGGCTAGTCTAGTGAAGAGAAGGACTAGGGGAGACAGGAGAGCAGTCTTCCAATATTTGAGGGGCTACCATAGAGAGGAGGGGGTCAAGCTATTTTCCAAAGCACCTGAAGGCCAGACAAGGAATAATGGATGAAAACTGACCAAGGAGAGATTCAACTTGGAAATGAGGAACTTTCTGACAGTGAGAACAATCAACCCATGGAACAGAAGCCTTCGGAAATTGTGGGAGCTCCATCACTTGAGACTTTCAAGAAGAGATTGGACTGCCATTTGTCAGAAATGGTGTAGGGCTTCCTGCTTGAGCGTGGGGGTTGGACTAGATGACCTATAAGGTCCCTTCCAACTCTGTTAATCTGTTAATCTGAGATTGCAAAGAGGGGTCTGATGGACAGCACCACTGTTCTAAATGTCACCAACCATATATTTTTACTGTTGTTATTTTGAGGAGGTTTGCCTGATTAGAATTATGCTTCTATGCTGCAGTGACTTTGAAGCATTCTAGACGGACAGTTCCATAAAAGATGCTGAGAGGAGCTACTTAGCATGGGGAACAGGATATCAGCCTCCCTTGTGTGAGCTAATTCAATCTGGTAAACCTAGTTCTAAGTAATCAGATTTCATCAATCCACCACGCTCACTCCTGGAACCCTGAGATTTAATCACAGAAGCATGTCTTGGTTGGTTACCCCGAAACCAGCTGTAACAAGCTGGGCTGTGAAAAAATAAAGTGATTTTGCTCTCTCTGTCTCTCTTTGTCTCTCTCTCTGCCTATTTCTCACTGATGGCCTTGTGTTTTGGGAATTTAGGGCCTAGTAACAGGAAGGTTTCATTCTTCTTTCTAGTTTGCTTTTAAATTTTTTTTATTACAGAAGCTTTTAACAAAAACACAGATTTTGGGGGGGATTGAAAAGAGGATGAATAGAGAAGAGTCACAAGAAAGCAAGAAAGAATTAGAAAAGAAAGGGAAAAAAGCAATAAAGAAGTGATTTCTGTTCTTCTTTACATTTATAAATATATTGATATTTTACCCTCTCTCTCCATCATAATCCTCCTTTCTTTGTCTTCCATGGTTTGCTTCTTTGTCTTTATTCAAATGGGTATTTGCTTTATACTTTTTAAAAAATTAAACTATTCTGTTTTAGGGTTTGTTTTATGAATGGGAAGATAGGGCCAGTTAACTAAATAACTAGCTAAATGAATGAATAAAGCCATTTCTCCCTCCATTCAATTGTTGAATGCAAGCACACTCCACCCATTGCATGTCATTGCTGCAATTTTTAATTACTGAACCTCCATTTCTTTGATTGTCTCCAGACTGGGTTACACCCAAACAGCAGATGCAAATCTTGCTTCAAGACTTAAGCAGAGATTAAATTGGAAAGCAGCATTAGTGGTCCTACCTTTCTAAGCAGCAATTAAGAATTAACACTCCCCCCACCCCTCCTTCTCTTTGTGAGATTTTCCCAGAGCTGCCTTCATTAAAGTGCTAATGCCTCAGGGTTCAGGCAGCCTTGGGTGAGAGAGGATAATTTTTGTGTCTGAGACATCCAACTGGAGCCTAAGAAGGCTAGCTTGCTTTTATCTCCTGTCTGTCTCTGGCAGGGCTGTTTTGGATGATTTATGCTGAATTGTGCTGATGAATTTCTTCATAGCAGCCATTAATTACCTGCTTTATTTCCTTTCTTCTTTGTGTCCGAACTGCTATATTTTTAAGGCAGTTCTATGCTTGAGCTAGCAGGTTAGCATTTCTCTCTGTCTTCCTCTTATTCTCCTCCTCTCCCTTTCTCTCTCCCCCTCGCCCTCTCCTTTTCCCCACTCTCTCCCTCTTCCATTCCCTCCCTCTGTCCCTCTCTATTCCCCCTCTCCTTTCCCCTACCCTTTCTCTTCCTCCTCTCCTTTCTCCTCACTCTCTCCCTTTCCCTCTCTTTCCTTTTCCTCTCTCCCTCTTCTTTTCCTTCCCTCTCTCCCTTTCCCTCTCCTCTCCTCCACCCTCTTTTTCCCTGTCCTTTCCCCTTCCCCTTTCTCTTCTGCCTCTCCTGTCTCCCCATTCTCTTCCTTTCCCTCTCCTTTCCCCTTCTCCTTCCCTTTCCCTCTCTTCTCTCTCTCCTCTCCTTCCCTCTCTTCTCCCCCTCTCTCCTCTCCTTCCCTCTCCTCTCTCTGTCCATCTCCTCTCTTTATTCCTTTCCTATCTTTTCTTCCCATCTCATCATCTGATTTCCTTCTGTGCGATTTCATTCCAAAAGGAGATCAAACAATTGAAGTCAAACATTTTTTTAATAAAAAACAACATTTGAAGTCACGATTGTAACCTTTTGGCCCACGAAGGATAATCAAACGTCAAACAAAACTCCACAAGGGGTTCATTAATCATAGCAGTTCCACTCACAGGATTTTTCTTCAGAAACCAGGTTTGAGTGTCTTTTCTAAAACAAAATCTTAACATCTTTTTAAAAGATGCTTTTATATTTACAGTGCGGTTATTCAGTCCAATCAGTTGGAAACTGATTGGACTGAAAGGCATTGCAACCTACTTTCCCAAGGAATATCACAGAAACTATAATTGTCAAATTTCTACAAGTAGTATTCAACTTCCGACCAGTTTGCTTAATGACTACTCAAAGTTACAATGGACTCAAAATTAGGTCCTGTCCTCGGATTACAACTGCAGCATCATCATTCCTATTGTTACATGATCAAATTTTGGCCACGTGGCAACTGGCTTGCATTTATGGGCGGTTGCAGAGTCCTGTGGTCACGTGATCGCATTTTGTCATGTGATACGATTGCAACAATTTATGGTTTTAATTCTGATCTGTAATTGGGGTCGTAAGTCAAGGCATACCTCTGTAGGACTCTCCTGAAAAGAAATTGCTTAGTCTGCTGAAGTGCCCAGTTGCACAGAAGAGGGTAGGAAGACAGACAGAATTCCATACTTGTTTTGTCAGCTGAGCTTTGTCCAGTAATATATTGCACTTATACATTTAATTAGAATAAAAACTATTATTGTTCTTTCATTGTATGGTTGTTCTATATCAGTGATAGTTAACCTTTTTGTCCTTGTGGGCCAAAAGCATGTGTGCATGTGCCCAGACCCATAATACAATGTGTGCGCTCCCCCAAAAATCCCCCTGTGCATGCGCGCGCAACAATCCCCCCCAAACCTATTATGGGCCTAGCAGGCCTCCCTGAAGCCTCCTGGGACCAAAAATGGGTGTGTGTGTGCATGTGTATGCTGTTACAGGAGTTACACTATATTGCCAAAGTATTCGCTCACCTGCCTTTACTCACATATGAACTTACTGTAAGCGACATCCCATTCCTAATCCATAGGATTCAATATGACGTCGGTCTACCCTTTGCAGCTATAACAGCTTCAACTCTTCTGGGAAGGCTGTCCACAAAGTTCAGGAGTGTGTTTATGGGGATTTTTGACCATTCTTCCAGGAGCGCATTTGCGAGGTCACACACTGATGTTGGACGAGAAGGCCTGGCTCTCAGTCTCCGCTCTAATTCATCCCAAAGGTGTTCTATCGGGTTGAGGTCAGGACTTTGTGCAAACCAGTCAGGTTCGTCCACACCAAACTCTGTAATCCATGTCTTTATGGATGTTGCTTTGTGCACTGGTGCACAGTCATGTTGGAAGAGGAAGGGGCCAGCTCCAAACTGTTCCCACAAAGTTTTGGAGCATGGAATTGTCCAAAATGTCTTGGTATGTTGAAGTATTCAGAGTTCCTTTCACTGGAACTAAGGGGCCAAGCCCAGCTCCTGAAAAACAACCCCACATCATAATCCTCCCTCCACCAAATTTTACACTTGGCACAATGCAGTCAGACAGGTACTGTTCTCCTGGCAACCGCCAAACCCAGACTCGTCCATCAGATTGCCAGATGGAGAAGCACGATTCGTCACTCCAGAGAACGCGTCTGCACTGCTCCAGTGGCGGCGTGCTTTACACCACTGCATCCAATGCTTTGCATTGCACTTGATGATGTATGACTTGGATGCAGCTGCTCGGCCATGGAAACCCATGGAAGCTCTCTGCGCACTCTTCTTGAGCTAATCGGAAGACCACATGACGTTTGGAGGTCTGTAGCGATTGACTGCAGAAAGTTAGCATATTTAGGAGCGAAGAAATTTCACGACTGGATTTGTTGCACAGGTGACATCCTATCACAGTTCCACACTGGAATTCACTGAGCTCCTGAGAGCGACCCATTCTTTCACAAATGTTTGTAAAAACAGTCTGCATGCCTAGGTACTTGATTTTATACACCTGTGGCCATGGAAGTGATTGGAACACCTGATTCTGATTATTTGGATGGGTGAGTGAATACTTTTGGCAATATAGTGTATGTCGGCCTTGTATGCAGCTTTTTATTTCTCTCTAGCATTCATCTCCATTGTTCAGTGATACATTTCCTTCCTCTCTAGGATTTACCTCTCTCTGCTCCTGTGAGGCACTTCCTGTTCCTGTTGGATGTATATCGATGGCTTGTATAGTGTTTTGCAGAGACCTGAAAACCAGCTGGCTGGTGGTGCATGCTTGATTGAGCTCAGTTGGGGCTTGCATGCTAACAGCGAGGCCTCCGCGTGCCACTTGTGGCACCCGTGCCATAGGTTCGTCATCACAATTCTATATTCTTGCTCACACAGCCCTGTTGTTCTGCTTAGCTAATGAAAACCAGTGAGAGCGATCACTTTAATAGTTATAGAGTACAAAAGAACCAACATTTAGTGGAAGTGAAAAGTATTCTGGTTTTTTAAAATGACCAGCAGTTGACCTTAGATGGGGGAGAACAATTCATTCCTTTTTATTATTATTATTATTCTGAGGAAAAACAAAAGGAAAGCACCAAGGACTAGATCTAATTTGGAATCTCCTTCCATGTTAGGTGTGTTTCTGCTGGTGGTTTCAGTAAAGCTGGATAAGCCCAGAAGTTTACCCAGAGGTTAATACTGGTTCCATAACTCACCCTCCAGACAATGCAATAGATCAGGGGTCTCCAAACTTGGCACATTTAAGACTTGTGGACTTCAGCTTCCAGAATTCTGGTTGAAGAATTCTGGGAGTTGAAATCCGCAAGTCTTAAAGTGGCCAAGTTTGGAGATCCCCTTCAATAGTTGATTCCTACATGGAACAACAGATTTCAACTCTGATTTCCAAGATCCCTTTCAGTGCTTTCTTTCTATGGTTCAGTAAGAACAGAGCAGATTTAGCTCCATACTCTACCTCTGTGCCCATCTTTCCATTTTCTTTACTTACGATGGAATTCTGCTAACGTACATGGAATAAATAAAAAATGTCCTCGGAGAAAACAAAACCTCATTTATAGCAATAGCAAATTTATATACCACCTTACAGTGCTTTACAGCCCTCTTTAAGCGCCTTACAGAATCAGCCTCTTGCCCCCAACAATCTGAGTCCTCATTTTACCCACCTTGGAAGGATGAGTCAACCTTGAGCCTGGTAAGATTTGAACTGCCAAACTGCAGTCAGCTGGCAGTCAGCAGAAGTAACCTGCAGTACAGTATTCTAACCACTGTGCTGCCACGGCTCTTGATGTATCTCCAAATGTCTTCTGTGGAGGAGTTATCTCCAATTCTGGTTATCCCCATCAAGACATATTTACTTTCTCCATATAATCCACTAGGAGCCATCAGTCTGGTTGAGCTATAAGGCTGTCTTAAACACACCTGCTCTGTCTTACAACTTTGCCCGGAATGGCAAACTTATGGCATGTGTGCCAGAAGTGGCACAGTCATCTCAGGGCACGCGAGCTGTTGTCCATTGCTCTTCCAGGTTCCGGTGCGCTGACCAGCTGGTCTTCACGCATGTGGGAGTGCCGGAAATTGCGGCTGCCCAGTGTGCATGTGCACACCAGGAAGATGACCTCCCAGTTTCTGGCGCCTGCATGCGTGCTGGCCAGCTGGTCTTCATGTGCATATGCGCACCAGAAACCAGGAGGCTGATGCACATGCACGCACAGGAAACTGGAATATCATTTTCCTGGCGCATGCATGTGCATCGGGCGGCTGCTCTTCCGGTTTCCAGCACACACACGCTCCCATTTCGGCCGAAAAGGTTCACCAACACTGCCTTATGCAAATCCAAACAATTGCAATTTGTTCAATAAATGAGTTTATTGAACTAATGGTCACACATTCCATTAGAAAGAATTTCCCTGAGGATGGGCTCCAGCACAAGTCAGAGAGCTCAGAAGACTCAACCTCTGGTCCCAGTGACCGACCCAGATTGGATCCTGCAACATTAATCCTGGGACATGTTTGTTCACCTTCATTCATAATGATAGTTTAGCATTATAGGTGGACTAATGAATTTAATGAATAAGGTAGCTTTATTCCCTGTCCCAAATGTGCTTTTTCAAGAGACAGCTGGAGTTTCTTTATTTTTCCTTGAAGACGTTTCACTTCTCATCCAAAAAGCTTCTAGTTCAGATCAGTTCTCAGAACTGAAGAAGCTTCTTCGATGAGAAGCAAAACATCTTCAAGGAAAAACAAAGAAAGCCTAGTTATCTTTTGAAAAAGTATCTTTGTGACAAGGTACAATACTTAATGATAGTTATAGGGTAGAAGACAGAAGAGGTTAAGCGGCGAGATTATGCCGGAGTCAAACTTAGTGTTTTATCTTTCTTTAACTTTTTTATGGATGGAACTTTTACAAATGCCATTTACTTTTTAAACTGGACCGGTTTTTATTTTCTTCTTCTATTTTTCTTTTTTTAATACTTGTTGATTAAGACTTTCTCTCTTTTTTTCTTTTCAACGCTCTATTGATTTTTTTATCTAAAAACTTTTCTCCTTAAGTTTGGAATATAAAGAGGGGAGTAAAAGCAGAGGAAAAGAAGTAACACTGCCACTTGGAGGCTTGGAAATATTGTTTTTCTTGTTTTCTTTGAACATTTGATCTACATTTCAAGGTTTCCGAGCTTGTTTATTGAAAATGATAGTGGGAAGAGCATGGACTGTTTATACAGGTGCTCCTCTAGGGTACTATCAGTAGCTGGATTGGAGTGGAAAGAAAGCCTTGACTTGAAAGAATACAGTGAACTTGTTTGGAATTTAATAAAAAAGCTTTGGATGATATAGTGGCAGTGTTTACTATCTGGAGGAATGGTGCAACATGAAAAAGAAAACGAAGTAACATTACAAATGATTATGCAAGAAATTCAAAAAATACAAGTAAGAACAGAGAGTATTGAAAAGAGAATGGAAAACATTAAACAAAGAACAGAAAAAATAGATGAAAAATTGAGAATATTTACCAAATGATGATGAAATTTGAGAATAAGAGTTTAAAAAAATGAAGAAAAAGATGAACAAGGAGACAAGAAAATTGGTGATATTGACAGCAGATTGAGCGTGGTTGGAAAAGACAGGAGTGGAATATTGAAATGGGAGATTGACATATTGGAACTTTACCTCAGACTCCAAAACAGAGAAGAAGAAAAGGGAGAAAATTTGGCAGAAGTAATGAGAGAAAGTTTGGTAGAAGCATTGGTGATAACCAAAGGGAAGTTGATGAAAGGAACAGATGGAGGGTTTCGAGTGTTTATAAATATGCAATGAAAAACAAGTTGCCAAGAGAAGTCCATATAAGATCTACCAAGAAAACAATTAGAACACAAATATTACAAATGGCAAGAGATATAAGATTGCACTACTTTTTGAAGGATACAGGATGATGTAATGAAATGCTATAATAAAAACTAATTAAAATTTAGTTAAATTTAGAATTTTACCCATAAAATGAAGTAATAACAGTTATAGTCAAATAAATGATTAACAATGATAATGCATATATATATATATATATATATATATATATATATATATATATATATATATATATATATATATATATATATATATATATATGATTGATAATAAGAAATTTTATATAAATTGTAAGTGAGGATTATGGAGAGCATGCTCAAAGGTTTTGTAACCAAAGATAAACCATTTTATGTAGAATATAATGTAAAGATGTAATATTACTGGATGATTTTAGGATGATGAAATGAAATGCCAGGAGGAAGTTATTCATAAAATAATGGAAGGTTCTGAAATGAGTAAATTGACATTTGAAATTAGAGAACAAGAAGATAAACAATTTTATAAGACATAGGATTTATTTTATCAATGGTTAGATAAAAAAACATGGAAATGAAAGATAGTAGGGAATGTTATCAATACAAGAATAATAGAATGATACTGAATATAACATAAAGATATATTATTGGATAGATTGAAAATGATGTAATGAATTGTTATAATATAAATGAACCCAATATTTAGTATATCTCATTTAAAATGAAGGAATAATGGTGATAGTCAAACAAATGAGGTATAATGATAATAATGTATAAGCATATTCGATTTGATATGTGATTATATAAAATTGCAAGTGATGACTATGGAAAGGATGCACAAAAACTTTGTAACCAATCGATACACTGTATGTAATGGAAGATGGTTTTATGTTTTATGTCTTGTTTGTCTGTGTAAAAATATTTTTTTTAAAAAAAAGATAGTCATAGGGTACAAATAAGCAATCAGGAAACAATATCAAATCCATATGAATTGTAAGGATATAAGCTACAAAGTTACAGTCCTGCAGTCATAAGTGGGAGGAAATGGGTGATAGGAATGATGAGAAAACTAATAGTAATAGTAATGTAGCCTTAGTGATTAGTTTGACAGTGGGTAGGGAATTATTTGTCTAGCTTAGTGATGGCGTTTGGGGGGAAAAACTGTCCTTGTGTCTAGTTGTCTTGGTGTGCAGTGCTCTATAGTGTCGTTTTGAAGATAGGAGTTGAAACAATTTATGTTCAGGATGCGAGGAGTCTGTAAATATTTTCATGGCCCTCTTTTTGTACTTGTTTAGTATACAGGTCCTCAATGGAGGGCAGATTGGCAGTAATTGTTTTTTCTGCAGTTCCAATTATCCTCTGAAGTCTGCGTCTGTCTTGTTGGGTTACGGAATCAAACCTGACAGTTATGGAGGTGTAGATGACAGACTCAATAATTCCTCTGTAGAATTGTATCAATGTTGTCATAGTTTTGATGTGTGCTCCTGGCATAATTTAAAGTAGGTGTAGATTTTAGTATCTGCTGTTCTACAGTCATACAGATGTGAGCAAAATCTGTTGGTTCGCATAGGTTTTCCTATTGAGAATTTCCAAGTTCATAAAAAAAGGAATTGCTTCACATTCTCTCAGAAGAAACAAATAGTTCCAGTATTCAGTACATGCTGTTATTACTTGGTGCTGCAAAAAATTACAGCCCGGTGAAACTTTCACTTCCCATAAATATCCAATAATAACTGTCCGTAACGTGCTACCATGTTGATTATGTCATAATGAGACCAGACATGACGTTCTGGAGGAAGGAAAAGTAGAACAAGCAATGTGGGTCCTAGTTTTGGGTATCAGAGTAGTTTTTCTGGTATTCTCAGATTACACAAAAGTTTCTTTTATCAGGTAGAGCCCCTTTTGTTTATAAATTGCCATCGGAAAATAGCTTAAGAACATAGAATCAGCATCTTCATAAACAATTTAGGTGAGGGGATAGAAGGGGAACTCATCAAATTTGCAGATGACCCAAAACTGGCTGGAGTATCCCGCATACCAGAAGATAGGCTCAAGATCCAAATGGATCTCCACAGACTTGAAGACTGGGCCCAATCTAACAAAATGAAATTCAATGTAGAGAAAAGTGAGGTTTTACACTTAGGCAAGAAAAATCAAATGTCCAGGTAGAGATTAGGTGAAACCTGGCTCAATAGCAGTAACCGTGAAAGGGATCCTGGAGTCCTAGTGGACCATCATTTAAAAATTAGCCAACAGTGTGCTGCAGCTGCCAAAAAAGGCCAATGCAATCCTAGTCTGCATTAACGGATAGAATCAAGATCATGTGAGGTGTTCATACCACTTTATCATGCTTTGATAAGGCCACACTTGGAATACTGCATCCAGTTTTGGTCACCATATTATAAAAATGATGTAGTGGCTCCAGAAAGAATGCAGAAAAGAGCAAGAAAGATTATTAGAGAGCTGGAGGCTAAAATATAAAAAGAATTACAGGAATGAGGTATTTTTATTCTAGTGAAAAGAAAGACTAGGAGTGACATGACAGCAGCATTCCAAGATTTGAGGGGCTGCCATAAAGAAGGGGGTCAACCTATTTTCCAAAGCATCAGAAGGCAAAACAAGAAACAATGGATGGAAACTAATCAAGGAGAGTAGCAACCTAGAACTAAGGAAAAATTTTCTAACAGTGAGAACTAGTGGAACGGTTTGCCTTTAAAAGTTGTGGGTGCTTCATCACTGGAGGCTTTTAAGAAGGGACTGGACAACCACTTGTCTGGAATGGTATAGGGTGTCCTGCTTGTGCTGGTAGTTAGACTAGAAAACCTCCAAGGTCCATTCCAATCCTGTTATTCTGTTATGTAGGATGATGACATAGTAGATATTTCTCTGTCTAGCTCAGAGCCAGTAATGCTCAGGAACTGTTGTTTCCCAACGATGTAATATCATGGAATGACACCTTGGCTGTGTGCTTCCAAATTATATGGTCTGCCTTCAATTTTCTACAGTTGCAAAATGGCTAGAACAATTCTTACAACATACACAGAGCTGATAATTTCTCAATCTATTAAATCCGATTGCATAAAAGCTAGCATCGCAGCTTGATGGCAACCCCTAACAAGCCTTGGTGGATTAGAACAGATTAGATTAGATTAGAAAATAATAGAATAGAATTCTTTATTGGCCAAGTGTGATTGGAAACACAAGGAATTTGTCCTTAGTGCATATGCTCTTAGTGTACATAAAAAGACAAGATACATTTGTCAAGAATCATAAGGTACAGGAGAGGCGGGGCTGACGTGGCAATGATACGACATGCGATCTTGGATCACCGTCAATATCTCTGCTGCTGGATGGTCTTTTTGGACCTCACCGTTACGTAGAGACAGTGATAGAGAAGGGCACATCCTGCCGATCCCAGAGACACCGCAAAGTCCCCAGTAGATCCAGGAGAAGCCCTTTTTTCCGGCCACAGAGAAGCAGCCATTGAAGCTGCTGAAAGTTGGAACAACTCCAGAACGGGAGCAAAGCGGAAGAGGAAGTGTGTTGAATTGGTGAGATAATTTTTATTATTAGAGTACACCCAAAAAGATCAAAAGTAAAGTTAAAATTGAAGACAGAAGAGGTTAAGAGCGAGATTAAGCCTGAATCAAACTTAGTGTGTTATTTTTTTCTTTTTAATATTTTTATTGATGGCATTTTTACAAACAGTTGTTACTTTTTAAACCAGACTGTTTTTTTTCTTCTTCTATTTTTCCTTTTTTAATACCTATTGATTAAGATTTTTTTCTCTTTTTCTTTTTTCAATGCTCTATTGCATTTTCTCTTTAACACCATTTCTTTTTCTCCTTAAACCTGGAATATAAAGAGTAGAGTAAAAGTAGAAGAAAAGAAGTAACACTGCCACTTGGAGGCTTGGAAACATTGCTTTCTTTTCTTCCTTTGAACATTTGATCTACATTTCAAGGTCTTTGAGGTTTTTTTATTGAAAATGATAGCGGGAGGAGCACCAAAGGGAAGTTGATGGAAGGAACAGACGAGGGGTCTCGAATCTTTACAAGATATGCAATGGAAAACAAGTTGCCAAAAGATGTCCATATAAGATCTACCAAGAAAGCAATTAGAACACAAATACTACAAATGGCAGGAAATATAAGATTGCACTACTATTGGAAGGATAAAGGATGATACAATGAAATGCTATAATAAAAATTAATTTAAATGTAGTTAAACTTAGAATATTATGCATAAAATGGAGTAATAATAGTTATATTCAAATAAATGATTAACAATGATAATAATGCATACACACACACGATTGGTAATATGAAATTTTATATAAATTGTAAGTGAGGACTATAGGGAGGACACAAAGGTTTTGTAACCAAAGATAAACAATTTCATGTAGAATACAATATAAAGAGGAAATATTGGATGGTTTTAGGATGATGTAATGAAATGCCATAATATTTTATTTTATTTTATTCTAAATTTAGAATATTTCACATAAAAGGAAGTAATAATAGTTATAGTCAAATAAATGTTTAATAATTATATGTATGTATGTATGTATGTATGTATGTATGTATGCATGCAGGTCTTGGCATATTCGGGTCTTTTCCCATGTAAGATTAATAGTATCTTGGCGACGTTTCGATGAAATCCCACTCGCCATCTTCAGGCTGGTGCCTTTGGCTTCATTCTTTAGCACGAAGCCAAAGGCACCAGCCTGAAGATGGCATGTGGGACCTTGTCGAAACGTTACCAAGATACTCAATTTTACACGGGAAAAGACCCAAATGCGCCAAGACCTGCATACCTGTACCCATGAAAATCTACGAAAACATATATATGTATATACATACATACATATATTAGATTGATGATATGAGATTCTATATAAATTGTAAGTCAAGACTACAATGAAGAATATTGGACTAAAATCCACACCTGGTGGGGAAAAAAAGAGAAAATACCATGCAGGAGGAAGTTATTCATAAAATAATGGAATGTGCTGAAATGAGTAAATTGACATTTGAAATTAGAGAACAAGATGATAAACAATTTTATAAGATATGCGATTTATTTTATCAATGGTTAGATAAAAAAACATGGAAATGAAAGATCCTAGAGAATGTTATCAATATAAGAATAATAGAATGATACTGAATATAACATAAAGATATATTATTATTGGATAGATTGAAAATGATGTAATGAATTGTTATAATATAAATGTACCCAATATTTAATATATCTCGTTTAAAATGAAGGAATAATAGTGATAGTCAAACAAATGAGGTATAATGATAATAATGTATAAACATATTTGATTTGATATGTGATTTATATAAATTGCAAAGGATGCACAAAAACCTTGTAACCAATCGACACACTGTATGTAATGGAAGATGGTTTTATGTTTTGTTTTATGTCTTGTTTATGTTTGTCTAAAAATAAAAAATAAATTTTATAAAAAAAGAATCCTAAGGTACTGTCAGCGCCTCTTAATGATAATCATAGGGTACAAATAAGCAATCAGGAAACAATCAATATAAATTGTAAGGATACAAGCAGCAAAGTTATAGTCCTGCAATCATAAGTGGGAGGAGATGGGTGATAGGAACGATGAGAAGACTAATAGTAATAGTAATGCAGACTTAGTGAATAGTTTGACAGTGGTGAGGGAATTATTTGTTTAGCAGAGTGATGGCATTCAGGAAAAAAAATGTTCTTGTATCTCGTTGTCTTGGTGTGCAGTGCCCTATAGCGTCGTTTGAGGGTAGGAGTTGAAGCAATGTACGTCCAGGATGCCAGGGGTCTGTAAATATTTTCACGGCTCTCTTTTTGACTCATGCAGTGTACAGGTCCTCAATGGAAAGCAGGTTGGCAGTCATTGTCTTTTCTGCAGTTCTGATTCTCCTCTGAAGTCTGCGTCTGTCTTGTTGGGTTGCAGAGCCAAACCAGACAGTTATGGAGGTGCAGATAACAGACTCAATAATTCCTCTGTAGAACTGTATCAGCAGCTCCTTGGGCAGTTTGAGCTTCCTGAATTAGGAAAGCTAAGCAAAGTCAGACTTGATTCCTACTTGGCTTGGAGATCTCAGAAATCACCAGGTCTATAGGCTAGACTGAGAAGTTGAAAAGAGCACCTGAGAAGAAAGAAACAGCTATCCACTTTTGTATACTTGCCAAGAAAACAACGTGAATAAATCCAGGAAGTCAACCTGAAGTTGAGTTAACATCAAAGCAGACTTTATTCTTGAATTGATCAAAGCTTACATTGGTAGGTGATCTGAGTGAATTTAACTCTCTGTCATAACAATATTTTCTGACACTTCCTGTAATTTTTGGCTGCCAAAGATAAACTGGTGCAAAGTTTATCTAATGTTGCAATTTTTAAAAAACATAAAGCAGGCTTGGCAACCAGGCCTGAAGAGTCTTCATAGATTAAGCAATCTTTTGTGAGCACCCAGTCATAATTAACTAGCAAACCATTTGCTTCGTTTAAAAACTTGGTGGAGCAGAGGAACAAGCTTTAAAACTTTGGTTGTACGATAGTCTCTGCAAGCCTCAATTGAGTTCATTATATTTCTCAGTTGCATCTTCCAACCTAGAACATCAAAGCAGAATAGGCAGTCTAAAGCCTAAATGGATTACAGCACCTGAATAAACAGCCATTTCTATTTCTATACAGATTGTGGAAAAGCCCTAGGGGTGGAAACCTAGAGAACGCTAGGGAAGGGATAGAGAATTACGTGTTTCGCTGAAAATAAGACAGGGTCTTGTTGGCTGGCAAGAATGTGCCAGAAACAGAGACACAACTTCCTGCCCTCTCTGGATTAGCTGATCCATGGGCCGAGGTTAAGAGGCCTCCTGCACCTCAAAAATAATAAGATCTTCCCAAAAATAAGTCCAGGTGCTTATTTTGGGGGCCAAAAGTAAATAAGACCCTGTCTAATTTTCGGGTAAACACGGTAGAGCTGTGATGGCGGCTTGCGGAGCCATTTGTCAGGACACACAAGGCGTTGCCTTGTCAGCTGGCCCGCACGCGCCTCCTTTTGAGGCCATTTTTCACCCTCTGGAGGTTTCAGAGCCTTCAGGGACTCTTCCTGAAGCCTCCAGAGCACGAAAAACCAGCCCTATGGGCAAACTGGAAGTTCAGGAATGTACTTCCGGTTTGTTCGTAGGGCCGGTTTTAGCCTTCAGGAGGCTCCAGAGGGCAAAAAACGACCCTATGAGGATTGCTCGTAGAGTCATTTTTTGCCCTCCAGAGCCTTCAGGGAAGCCTTCTGAAGGCCCCTGAAGACTCCGGAGGACGAAAAACGGCACTACAGACAAACCAGAAGTCACTTCCGGGTTGCTCGTAGGGTTGTTTTTTGCCCTCCAGAGCCTTCAGGGAAGCCTGAAGGCTCCAGAGGGCTAAAACTGGAAGTCCGTTCCTGAACTTCTGGTTTGCCCGTAGGGCCGTTTTTTTGCACTCCGGAGGCTTCAGGGAAGCTCCTGAAGTCTCCAGAGGACCTCCAGGGGGCACGGGGAGGCTGTTTTCGCCTTCCCCAGGCTCCCATAAAGCCTCTGGAGCCTGGGGAGGGCAAAAAAAGCAAGCCAAAAATGGGAGGGAGTGCTGGTCCCACGCGCACACGCGCTGGGTCATGCACATAGAATTATGAGTGTGGCACGCCCACACACAACCCCTCTGTGCTCCCCCACTTTTGGCACGCGAGACACAAAAGGTTCATCGTCAGTGGGTAGAGTATTGAATCCTTATTCATTTTTTTGTGTATTCTCTCAAAATCTCATTTGTTTTCTAGTGGATTTTGGTATTAGCAGTTTCATTTATCAAAGGCATTTTATTGTAACGAGTAGCCAGCAACTGAAGCTTTGGGGTGGGATACAGATCTCAAAGTGGTTGGGTTGGTTTGTAAAGGGAGGATTATGTTTGAATTCTTAAAAATACATTTAAATGGTATTTTACAGCTTGGGCTGGAGGTTTAAAGTAGGTGCAGTTTTTATTAGACTGATTTTCTTTGCATAGGCCTTCCCCCATCTCTAGGAAGGAGCCCAACTGCCAATTTTCCTGTAAATAGATATTTCTGGCTATCCTGTAATCTTCTGGTTTTCATTGTTTGGCCTGCTTGGACTTTGCTTCTTGACCACGAAAGAGCAAATGCCGGTGTGTGTGTGGCGTGAATTTCTTAGTCTTTGGCTGTGTCTCATCATATTTCAGTCCAATCTGTTAAGGAGTTGCATCATTGCCCTTTAATTTATTTATTCATAAATCCGCCCGACTCTTTAACTATTCTGGTTAGCAATTTTCTTCATTTGCTGAGTTAGCTGGTGAAGCACAGCTACCACGAATGTTGGTTTGCTTCCAGTCAAGGAGGAGAAAACACTTTCAGATCGTAATGTCTTGGGGATATGGCATAATGATAGCTATAATACAGGTAGTACTCAAATTACAAGCAAAGTTGAGCCCAAAATTTCTGTTGCTAAGTGAGAAAGTTGTTCAGTGAGCTTTGCCCCATTTTACGATCTTTCTTGCCACAGTTGTTAAGTGAATCACTGCAGTTATTAAGTTATAACATGTTGGTTAGGTGTAAATCTGGCTTCCCCATTGACTTTGTCAGAATGTCGCAAAACATAGTCATATAACCCCAGGAAATGCAACTGTCATAAATACAAGTCGGATGCCAAGCATCTGAATTTTGATCAGGTGGCCATGAGGATGTTGCAGTGTGTGAAAAATAGCCATAAGTCACTTATTTCAGCGTCACTGTAACTTTGAATGGCCACTAAATGAACTGTTGTAACTCAAGGACTACCTGTACCTGCATTTTGTTGCCTTTTAAAATACTGTGCCATGTTTCCCCTAAAATAAGACAGGGTCTTATTTTCTTTTGACCCCCCCGAAATAAGCGCTTGGCCTTATTTTTAGGGAGGTCTTATTATTTTTGAGGTGCAAGAGGGGACGAGCGTGGTCACCTCATGGCTGTTGCTGTGTTGCAATATTTTCAGGGAGGGCCTATTTTAGCGCATGCACTCAAAAGCCCAATTGGGCTTATTATCCGGAGAGTTCTTATTTTCAGGGAAACAGGGTAGTATTATATATTACTAGGGACGTGGTGGCTCAGGGGCTAACACTGAGCTTGTCAATCAGAAAATTTGGCAGCTTGGCAGTTCAAATCTCTAGCACCACATAACGGAGTGAGCTCCTGTTACTTGTCCCACCTTCTGCCAACCTAGCAGTTTGAAAGCATGTTGATTGATTGATTGATTATATTTCTATGCCGCCCTTTTCCCCGGAGGGGACTCAGGGCGGCTTACAAACCAAGTCAAGGGGGGGGGGGGTGGTTATAAATAAGGGAAAGAAAAAAGCACAAAACAAAACAGTACCACAATTTAAAAGCACACAGCAATCATACCATTCGAGAGGGGACAAAAGCTCGTTAGCCCCAGGCCTGTCGGAAAGGACGTTGGTCTTACCTGAACGTCTATTTTCTGATGGGAGGAGGGAATGGTCACACGTGGGTTTTATCACAGCCTGATTGGTCCAAGGCTGAGAGGAAATCTATAAATACCGGTGCCTGTCCATTGCTGGCCCAGATTCTCGAACATGAATGGTACAACTGAAAAACAAGAAACAACACAACAAACCCCGGGAAACACCCCCCGGGCCCTCCCCTTGGCCCCAATAGACGGAACTCAGGGCGGGTTGTGACCATTCCCTCCTCCCATCAGAAAATAGACATTCAGGTAAGACCAACGTCCTTTTTCCAGAATGGGAGGAGGGAATGGTCACACGTGGGACATACCCAAGCTAAAGTCCCAGGGAGGGAGAACAGGAACTCTAGGGCCCAAGGGGAGCCTCAGCCGCCACCCCCTGTAGGACCCTATGACCGAAAGACGCGTCCGCCGACGCGAAAGCATCCAGACGATAATGCCGGATGAACGAGGTTGGAGTGGCCCAGGTAGCCGCCCGGCAGATGTCTTCAAACGGGGCCCTCATGGCCCACGCTGCTGAGGTCGCCGCGCTCCTTGAAGAGTGCGCCGTGATGCCTGACGGAACCGGCCGCCCTGAGGCCACGTAGGCCTCCGAGATGGCCTGACGCAGCCAACGGCCGATGGTAGCCGAGGACACCCTCGAACCCAGAGCTCCAGGTAGGAAGGAGACGAACAAGGCCTCAGACTTGAGGAAATCCTTGGTCCGCCGGAGGTAGATCCGCAGGGCACGGCGGACATCCAGACGATGCCAAAGACGCTCCCTGTCAGTGGACGGACTCGGGCAGAAGTCGGGCAGGACGATCTCCTGAGCCCTGTGAAAGGGGGTATTTACTTTGGGGACGAATGCCGGGTCAAGGCGAAGGACCACTCTGTTCTGGTGAAAATGACAGAGGTCGTCCTTACAAGACAGGGCGCCCAGCTCGGATATACGCCGGGCGGAAGTGATGGCCACCAGGAAGACCATCTTCAGTGATAAGAAGCGCAAGTGCACCGAGCGGAGAGGTTCAAACGGAGCTCCCGTTAAGGCCTTGAGGACAAGCGGAAGATCCCACGTGGGGAATCTATGAACGGGGGGAAGCCTGAGATTAGCCGCCCCCTTGAGGAACAGCTTGACCAGAGGAGACTGGGAAAGGGAAGAAGACCCCGCCCCCCCCAAGACCGAGGACAGAGCCGCCACTTGACGTCGCAAGGTGTTTTGTGAGAGCCCGTCCTCCAGGCCCTTCTGAAGGAAATCCAAGACGTTGGGAATGGTGGCTCTGTCGGGAGAGATGCCCTTGGGGGAGCACCAGCGGGCGAACGCCGCCCAGGTGGAGTTATAAATGCGGGTCGTCGAGGGGCGACGTGCCGCTTCGATGATGCGAATGACCCCGGAAGATAGTGTCAACCATCGGGAGCTGAATTGCCTGAGCAAAGGTTTGCTCCATGTTATAATGCCGACGGTCGGTACTGCCTGGAGAAGAGAAATTAGAAGGTTTAGCCCACTGGTCGGTCAGAACCTCTAGGAACAAGGGAGGGGCAGGGATCTCTTCCTTGTTGGTGGCCGTGGCAGAGAACATGACCATGTCGGGATCCCTTGGGGGGGGGCACAGAAGGATCCCCAGTTCCGACCTTGGTGGTGTGCCTCGCCTTATCCAAGAGAACTTTAAACAAGGCGGGCATAAATAGGACCTTAGAAGAAGGTTCCTCCGAAACAGTGGTATTCTCATCATCTGAGAATCCCATCTCCTGGGGTAACTCCCCCCCCCAGGAAGGAAGTCTCACTGATCATGGAAGGGGAGGAAGCCCGAAACTGAGCCCTGTTCAGCCCCCCATGCCTAGAGTAAAGAGAGCCTTTGTCCCGCTGGGCAATACCCCGAGTGATGGCTGCAGAAATAAGCCTCTTAATCCCTTCAGGGAGATTATCCAGATCCTCCACATCCCCATAAGTAGAAGCAGGGCCCTGAGGGGCCAACCTTTGGGGGGAAGAGGGGCCTCTGGACGTGCCCTCCAGAGGATCATCTATGGGGGATGGAGAAGGCCCCCTCCTGGAGAAGGCCCGCGACCTACCAGGGGAGCTGCATGAAGAAGCCGGGCTAAAACCTCTAAGTAGAGACCTTTCTGAAATGGGCCTAACAGGGGACCTGGATCTGTCCCTAGATAAAGACTTGGAGGACTGGGCCTGCCTTTCTGCCCTGGCAAAGGTCCTTTCCAGCGCCCTATGGCGAGCTGCCTCATCCCTAGAGACAGAACTGGAGGGGCGCCTTGAAGAAAGGGGTCTCTGAGGGGGAGCCCTCCCCCCCACCTCCTGATCCAAGGCCTCCTCACTCCCAGTAGGGCCTGCCCCCTGCCCCTGGGGAATCTCCGCTCCCTCGTCCATGCCCCACTCACGTGTCTGACGAAAGGAGCAGGAATCGGCCTCCAAAGTCCCACCTGAGACCAGGGCCTAAAGCCTGTGGGGAGACCTAGGCTCAAGGCCTCTCACTAGGCCGCACTAGGCCCGTCGAGAAGGGCCAGGCCTCACGCACGTGGCAGCCTCCAAAATGGCCACCGGAACTCCGTGCGCGGGAGAAAAGGGCTGGAAATAATCACCAGCAGCCCAGCCAGGCTTTTCTAGCCGGCGTTACTTTAAAATGAGCAGGGAGAGCAGCTCTCCTCCCCCTGCTCTGTCTCCCTAGCAACACAAACAAAAGAAGCCTGCAGCGAGGCCCCTCCGGAGCGATCTGCTCGCACGAGCCTCGAGGCTTCAAAGTTTCACTTTAACTTTCCTGCTGCAAAAACAGCCGCTTCAAGGCAGTTTGAATGAAGCAGTTTGAATGGAGCTCGCACCCCCGCACCCGGGGACGGGCAAAGGCTCCTGGCCTGCGGGGGGGAGACTAGTGCCCCACTGGGCTCTCCCCCAGCCGCCCGAGGCAGAGATCTGTCCCTTGGGGCCGCAGCAGATCAATTTAGAATTTAAAAGGATTTAAAGTGCCCAATTAGCCAAATAGGAATCAGATTGAATAGAACTCACCCAAAAGGAGAAAACAAATAGAAACCTATCAAACTACTCTACAGCTTGGACCAGGCTGAGAGAGAATCTGGGCCAGCAATGGACAGGCACCGGTATTTATAGATTTCCTCTCAGCCTTGGACCAATCAGGCTGTGATAAAACCCATGTGTGACCATTCCCTCCTCCCATTCTGGAAAACAGCCAGGTTTTAAGGGCTTTGTGGAAAGCCTGGAGGGTGGTAAGGGTTCGAATCTCCACGGGGAGCTCGTTCCAGAGGGCCAGAGCAGCCACAGAGAAGGCCCTCCTCCGGGTGGTCGCCAATCGGCATTGGCCAGTGGATGGAATTCGGAGGAGGCCTAATCTGTGGGATCTAATCGGTCTATTGGAGGTAATTGGCAGCAGGCGGTCTCTCAAGTACCCAGGTCCAATACCATGAAGGGCTTTATAAGTGACGACTAGCGCCTTGAAGCGTATCCGAAGACCAATAGGCAGCCAGTGCAGCTCGCGGAGGATAGGTGTAACGTTGGTGTACCGAGGTGCACCCACAATCGCTCGCGCAGCTGCATTCTGGAAAAAAATGCAAGTAGAAACATAGGAACCACCTTTGGTAGGAAGGTAACAGCGGGCCATGTGCCTTTGGTGTTTAGTCATGCTGGCCACATGACCACGGAGACGTCTTTGGACAACGCTGGTTCTTTGGCTTTGAAACAGAGATGAGCACTGCCCTCTAGAGTCGGGAATAACTAGCACATATTTGCAAGGGGAAACTTTACCTTTGCCTTTAGTATTCTGTAAAAGTAAATTCATGGTGCAGAAAGAGGATATGCACAGTGATATTAGCTCTGGAGAAGAGGTGATGCATTATGTGATTGTCACTTACTCTCCTAACCTTCCAAAAGCTCATAAAAAGCTGTCTGTTTCAGAGGTCCTTTGGGACCTAAGTACTGTAAAGCTCAAGGAATTGTCCATTAATGGCAGTTTTTACATTATGTCAAAAATTTGCAGAATGATATTTCTGTTACTATGTGTTTACTGTATCTCACTGTTATTACATTGGCCACATTCCATGCCTCTTAACACGGTTTAAAGTAGCCTCCCCTGAAGCAGTCTATAAATTCATAAATAAATAAACTTGTAAGTTTATTTTAGCCAATAAATGTTTCCAAGACAAAAAAATATACATAATGAACTTGGAAATTGGATCCCTCATCCCCTGTTGTGTGATATAAAGTAATGTCATAACAGAATCTAGGTCTGAAGAAGCAAAATAAAAGAGGCAAATAAAGAATGAATATTATATATCAGAAGTTCAGCAATTTGGCGGTTCGAATCCCTAGTGCCACATAACAGAGTGAGCTCCCGTTACTTGTCCCAGCTTCTGCTAACCTAGCAGGTAGAAATGAAAGTAGTTGGCTTTGAAATGGTGATGAGCACTGCCCTCTAGAGTCAGGAACGACTAGCACATATGTGCAAGGGGAACCTTTACCTAAATCAACATATCCATACAACATTCTCTATGGACATGTGCAGTCAACTAAGTACTAGGAAGCAATTACCGATTTAATAAGGAAGCATGATTTCCTAATTCCTTCTGCCGAACCATAATCTCTACCTGCCAATCACTTCAGCAAAACAGTAACTGTTTCTTGATGTCATTGACCATTAAGGCAAAGAATCTCTTAATCTGACCTTTAGAAATACGACTTAAATACTTCTCATGCCGCTATTAATACAGATCTTTTTGACTTACAACAGAAAAAGCATGAATAAAATGTCATTTGTAGGATTGAAGTTTCTTTTAGATACATGATGATTAAGTTGGTATTTCATTAAATTGGGATCCATTCCATTTACAAACTTTTATCATCATCATATTTTTTTTAAATTCTTGTTATGCCTACTAAGAAATCAAATGAAAATAACCATGAACCTTCAGCAGAGCAAGACCCGTTACTTAGAAACAGGGGTCCTCAACCCCCAGCCCATGAACCAGCATAATTTAATGTATTTTATATAATTTACATAAGTTATTGAAAATTAAATACTAAAGAAACTAATCTTTTAATACTTAGCTCAGCTCAGAAATTGGAAGGAGAATGGAAGTGTTTTATTGTAAACTGTGATTCTTCAAATGAAGCTTGGAAACTATGATGAAGGCATAGGCCCCTGATGGCGAACTTATGGCACGCATGCCACAGGTGGCACACAGAACCCTCTCTGCAGGCACGCCAGCAGTCGCCCCAGCCCAGCTCCACTGTGCATGCGCACATGTCTCCAGCTGGTCTTTAGGTCTCTGCCGTGTATGCATGGGGGGGGGGCTTCCCCGATCTCCACAGGTCCCCCCCCAGCATGCCCTACTTTTCTACTCAATTTCTGTCATCCGCACCAATCTGGAAACCAAAATGGGGCGCAGGGGCAGTGTACAAGGCCACCCCGTGTCCCTTTTTGGGCCTGGAAAGCCTCTTGCACCCTGGAAGCCAAAACGAGGCATGGGGTTGCCTTGTGAGCCGCCCCCTGTGCCCCGTTTCGGCTTCCAGCTTAGTGTGGGCACCAGAAATGGAGTAGAAAGGTGGGGGGCGCTGGGGGGGGGCAGCAGGCCCTACCTCAGAAAGCCCAGAAAGAGCTTTTTTTTAATCGAGATTAAAAACGGTACCTTGGAAGGAGTCAGCCTGTAGCATTTACGCACGAGATGGGCTCCTGGTCCTGTCTCCCTTAAGGTCTGGCAAATCTACCAATTTCATTGTATTTAAGTACAATGACAATAAAGATTATACTTATACTTCTCTCTTGTTTAATTGGCTATGCAGATGAAAAAGTACCTGTTATTACAGAAACGCCTAACCTTTTTGTGCTGCTAAGCCTAATTACTTCTAAATGCCATAGTCACATATACCACCTGTCTCTGCTACTTCTTCATCACCATTGTGTGTCATCCTCATATATTGCAATTCATTTATGGCCGTGACGTAACACTCACTTCGTGAAGTGCAGTGCGCATGGATGGCACTCTAAAGTGCTCAAGTTTATTTATTACTAGCAGTTCTCTCACAGCAGGAACCCTGAAAATTAGCACCTTAAACAGATTACATTACCCTATAATTATCTACAGTAGTTTCTCAGGGTGGAAACTTACTGTGGCCTGCTGAATAATAGCCTCCATGCCTATATTTGCAGTCTTTCTTTCTTTCATCTTCTCTGAGCACGAGACGACTGCTTGCTTGCTGCTAATAGATCTTGCTATACCTGTTCTGTGGCAAAAGGGTCAGTTATATATTGTTCTACCGCTCTAGGATAGAGTGACATACATGGTAACCAGTAGAATAGCTGTGTCAAGCCGGCCTCCCTCAGCAACCAGGAAAGAAACCACTTATCTCCATTTTGCCGAATTAAGAGTACTTTTACTGGTTATGAAAAGATAGCAGCTAAGCAAAGCAAGATCTGAGGCAAAAGCACACGAAATCATACATATCAATATGTGACCAAACACCCCCCCCCCCGTAACCCTGATCCCACTGTCCAATCTGCAAATCCCTCAGGTGTCGTGTGGTTTTCATCTTCAAGGAGCATCATCAGGTTGGTGTGCAGGATGACCAACATCAAGCATCAGTCTCCAGCATGTGCAGTAGACGATGAGAACAAAATTCCCTTTTTACAATCTCTCCTGTACTAAAACTCCCCCCCCCCCCCAATACCAAGCCCTCACACACTGTTCCAATAGCAACCGAAAACAAATAGCGAAGCAGAGACTGACAGGCTGAAGTTGTGGGGGCTTCATCACTGGAGGCTTTTAAGAAGAGACTGGATAGCCACTTGTCTGAAATGGTATAGGGCAGTGATGGCGAACCTTTTTTTTACGGCGTGCCAAAATTGCGCACTATCATGCACGTACACATGCCCACTCAATCCTCCCTGCCCATCTGCGTGTGCATGCACAACCCACCCCGTGCATGCGTGGACACCTCGCCAGGCTTTGGAGGCTTTCCTGAAGCCTGGGGGTGGCGAAAGCCTCCCCCACCTCCCTGGAAGCCGGAATCCAGAGGCTTTCCTGAAGGCTGGGGAGGACAAAAATGGCCTCCCCTGGCCCTCCAGAAGGGCGAAAAATAAGTTGCCAGGCGCACACATGTGCCACCAAATATGGCTCCACATGCCAACTGTGGCATACGTGCCTTAAGTTTGTCATCACGGGTATAGGGCCTCCTGCTTGATTAAGGAGTTAGATTAGAAGACCTTCAAAGTCCCAACTTCTGTATTTTGTATGATAGATACCTTATAAAATCAAATAGAACTGGATGTGCTTAGCCCTAGAGATTTGAGGTTTTAATTATTTATTAGGGTTTTGTTTAATCCTGCCATTATTCTTTACAAGTAACTCAAGGGAACAAACATACAAATACTTCCTCCTCCTCCCCCTATTTTCCCCATGACAACCTGTGAAGTGGGGGGAGCTAAGAGACTGACCTGCCCAAGGTCATAAATAGGCTTGCATGCCTTAGGCAGGGCCAGAACTCACTTTCCTGATGTTTGGCCCAGAATCATCCAGCCAGCTTTCATATCTAAGATAGGACTAGAATTCACCATTTCCTGGTGATTGGCCCAAAGTTAGCCAGCTGGCTTTCATGCTCAAGGTGGCACTAGAACTTACCATCTCCTGGTTTCTTGCCTGATGCCTTAATCACTAGACCCGTGATGGCGAACCTATGGCAGCCGTGCCACTGGTGGCCAGCAGAGCCCTCTCTGTGGGCACACAAGCCGTTGCCTCAGCTCAGCTCCACTGCGCATGTGCGCGTGCCCCCTACCAGCCAGCTGATTTTCAGGTCTCTGTCGCACATGCGCGGGGCTCAGGGGCACATGCAGGAGACACATGTATGTGTGTGGGCAGGTGGGTCATGTGAAAATGCACGGGGGCGAGGAGAGTAAGGAGGGGTGTGGTGAGCCCCCCCCCCGCCTGTTTTATGGTCTCAGGAGGCTGCAGGGAGGCCTACTAGGCCCAAAACGGGGCGCGGAGGGGAATGCATGCATGCGCAGGGAGGCGGGGGTCACACACACATGCACGGGAAGGTGAGGCGCAGGGGGTTGTGCTTGCATTGCATTATGGGTGTGGGCATGGGTGAATGCTGCTGTGTGTGCATGCACACTTTCAGCACACGACAACGAAAAGTAGGCCATCACTTCACTAGACCAAACTAAAGTTCCAATCACTGTTGACATCCAGCCTTTCTGTGAAAACCTATCAAATAATCCAGTTATAGTATTTTAATCTATGCCTAATAATTGGGGGGATTTGGCATGAGAAAAAACGTTTCCTCCTGTTTATGGCCTTGGTTTGCAACATCTGGTTGGCCCTCTTGGAAACAGAGAGCTGATCTTTGATCTGATCTGGGAAGCTTTGGGCATTTTTATGCTAACAGCCATCTGCTCATTACAATAATATGTGGGACACCCTGTTCCACATTCATTAAAAAAAAAAGGAAAGTGAACTGTATGTGAATAGTAGAAGGAAAATGCTAATATTTATCCCAACTCCACCCATTGGCCCTTGAAAAGCTTAGTTTCAGCTTCCATTAATTGAAGCCAAACTGTAAATGGGACAGTAATAGAAAATTATTAAAAATATGGGATGATGTAATCAATGTCCTTAGATTGAAATGAATTGGAATCAAATATGCCGTGTTGTCCCAAAAATAAGACAGGGTCTTATTTTCTTTTGACCCCCAAAATAAGTGCTTGGCCTTTTTTTTTTTTTTTTTTAAGTAAGATTTTATTGGTAAAACGAAAATACAACATCCATAACTTGTAAAAAACAATACAACTACATTTCGAGATATTCCCATACTATCAAATCATATAAACATCAAAGGTTAGGTATCTTATTCCTTCCCTCCCTCTTCTCTTCCCTCATTTCTTTCTTTTCCATACCCTTTTCTTCCCTCCCCCCCTTACTTCCTTCTCCCCTGCCTTCCCTCCTTTCTTTTCTCCTTTCCTCCTTTCCTTCCCCCTCCTTGGCCTTATATTCAGGGAGGTCTTATTATTTTTGAGGTGCAGGAGGCAGCAAGCGTGGTCACCTCATGGCTGCTGCTGTGTTGCAATATTTTCGGGGAGGGTTTATTTTAGCGTAGGCACACAAAAGCCCGATTAGGCTTATTATCCAGGGAGGTCTTATTTTCAGGAAAACAAGGTAATTTTGGTCTTGTCTTTTGCCCTAAGAGCAGTGGGCTCCTTTTACACTTATCAAATAAATATTTTTGCCCAGAGCTGGTTGTGAAACATTCCCCTTTTGTTTTTCCCACAACAACAACAGCAATAATCCTGTGAGGTGGTTTGGGATGAGAGTGATTGGCCCAAGATCATCCAATTGGCTTTCATGGCTAGGATGGCACTAGAAGTCCCGGTCTCCCACTTTCTAGCCTGGTGCTTTAACCATCTAGCACAGGGGTCCTCAAACTTGCATAGCTGGCTGGAGAATTCTGGGAGTTGAAGTCCACAAGTCTTAAAGTTGCCAAATTTGAGGACCCTTGAATTAGACCAAACTGGCTCTCCATAATGCTCTGTCTACTAAGCCATTCAATGAAGAAGGCAATCAAAGGTCAAGGAAAGCAAGAAAATAGGTTTAAAAATATCTATTTTCCGCACACCGATATTAACCAACCCAGACAAGCAGGAATCATCTCCAGATAACCAAGAACAATCACCGAAGAAAGAATACCACGCTCAAAAAGCAACCAGAAAAGAAACAGTCCAATAAAGCTAGTAAAACAAACTATATATATGAACAGCCAATAAATTCCACTCCTACCCTCACCGGTGATGTTACCTAGTCTGGTGATGAAACATCTTCAGGAAAACTAGCAATCTTATAAAGCACTAAGACAAATATTCTAAAGAGTTTAGAAAAGGGTGCGTGAAGCCAACATTAGAGATGTCTTGGTAATTTGGGAAACACCATTTTATAGGCACAGTTTGGCTTTTTGGGATAGTAGCACCAGAGGTGGCATTCAGCAGGTTCTGACCAATTCTGGAGAATCGGTAGCGGAAATTTTGAGTAGTTCAGAGAACCAGTAAATACCTCCTCTGATTGGTCCCGACCCCATCTATTTTCTGCCTCCCAAGTCCCAGCTGATTGGGAGGGAATGGAGATTTTACACTATCCTTCCCCTGGAGTGGGGAGGGAATGGAGAGTTTACACTATCCTTCCTCTGGAGTGGGGAGGGAATGGAGATTTTGTAGTAACCTTCCCCTGGAGTGGGGAGGGAATGGAGATTTTACAGTATCCTTCCCCTGGAGTAGGGAGGGAATGGAGATTTTGCAGTAGTCTTTTCTGGAGTGGGGTGGGAATGGAGATTTTACAGAATCCTTCCCCTGGAGTGGGGAGGGAATGGAGATTTTGCAGTAGTCTTCCCCTGAAGTGGGGAGGAGATGGAAATTTTACAGTATCCTTCCTTGGAGTTTGGAGGGAATGGGGATTTTGCTGTATCCTTCCCCTGGAGTGGGGAGGGAATGGAGATTTTACAGTATCCTTCCCCTGCCACGCCCACCAAGCCATGCCCACCAAGCCACGCCACGCCCATCATGCCCACATGACAACTGGTAGTAAAAAAAAAATTGAATTCCACCGCTAGGTAGCACCCTCTTCATTCTTCTTTTTCTCTCATTTCACAGCCCGCTCTTCGTAACGTGGAAGATTGGTCGAGATAAAAGGTTGCGTGGATGTATAGGTACCTTTTCTGCCATGAACCTGCATTCAGGACTCAGGGAGTACACACTTACTAGGTAAGACTTGGTGGTTGTTCTCTTCACTTTGAAGAGGGTTGTAATTTATTGTCACTTCTTTTGTTAAATTGGCCCACTGGAATTTTTGAGCTTTTGCTCCCCACTAGGATTTTTCCAAGCATTCCTAAGTCTTGTTACCTGGGTTTGTTTGCTTAATCCTAAATGCTGAAGTAGCCTGGAACTTGAGCATTTACCGATTTCTAATGCTTCTTTGCCCAAAGCAGACAACTTCAGTTCTATTACATTTTTTTTTAAGACAAGTGGAAGAAAGTTAAAGTCTGTGGGGAAAAACCACCCAAGTGGTCCAGCAATCCAAAATGGCTGGCGTTATCTCTATTTCTCCAACCAGGACTTCTTACCAGCTACATTTCATTTAATTTGCTTCATTCTTATTCCTCATTGTTCTTTGGTTACATTCTTGTTCTTGAGCGGAAACCTGTTAAATTAGGGAAGCAAATAGTCAGAGCTCTTAATGATCATCCAGAGTCTTCCTGGACTGCATCTGAACTAGTTCATTGTTGTGGTCTTCTTGTTGCCTTTCTCGGTGTAGTGTTCATCAACACATCACAACACAGTTAGAACAATTAACCAGTGGAACAGCTTGCCTCCAGAAGTTGTGAATGCCCCAACATTGGAAGTCTTTAACAAGATGCTGGATATCCATTTGTCTGAAACGGTATAGGATTTTCTGCCTAGGCAGGGGGTTGGGTTAGAAGACCTCCAAGGTCCCTTCCAACTCTGCTATTGTATTGTATTTTACATCAAAAGGTAGCTGGTGTTGCATTTTGGGGGATGGAAGAGAATTTGATAGGGGTGGTGTATTCTGCACTAGACTGAAGATAGTTAATCATTTATCCAAGTCCTCATTTTAAAATCCAAGGACTAGAAGTGTACAGGTAATCCTTGACATACAGCCATTTGTTTAGCAACCATTCAAAGTTAACAACGGCACTGACTTATGACCATTTTTCACACTTAAGACCATTGCAGCTTCCCCACAGAGGTGTCAGGGTTCCAAATAGCATCCAAAAGTAAATCAGAGTCCAAAGCAAAGGATTCCTCAAAGTTCCAATTTATTAAGAGAGCCATGTTGGCACATCTGGGAAAACCCCGAATTTGAAAGCTTCCCAGTTTTCCCCACCCAGTTGAAAGTTCAAGATCTTGCCTCCCACACCCACAAGTCCATCACACGGTCCAATCTCCCACTGCCATGCTGGCAGTTCCACCCATCCAGTTCCGATCAGGTGCAGAGATGCAAAGAGAAAGGATGACCTTGGCTTTCTAGAAAGAATTTTGTTATGGCTACATAGCATCTCACTCCTACAATCCCCCCTCCCATTTTCCCATAATAGAAAATGTTTAGTAGAATAATAGAAAGTGTGGCAGCCAAAGATCCAAAAGAAAAGATGGCTGCAGGCCTGACAAGAGAAGGTTGGACTGCAAAAGTTCCTATAATCCAAGTCAAGATAGGCCTGGCCTTTGGAGACATCTGGCCAGACAGACTTACTGTTACTCAATAGTAGTAACTGTAAGAGGGATCTTGGAGTCCTAGTGGACAACCATTTAAATATGAGCAAGCTGTGTGGAACAACTGCCAAAAAAGCCAACACAGTTCTAGGCTGCATCAACAGAGGGATAGAATCAAGATCACGTGAAGTGTTAATACCACTTTATAATGCCTTGGTAAGGCCACACTTGGAATACGGCATCCAGTTTTGGTCACCATGATATAAAAAAGATGTGGAGACTCTAGAAAGAGTGTAGAGAAGAGCAACAACATTAGGGGACTGGAGGCTAAAACAAATGAAGAACGGTTGCAAGAACTGGGTATTTCTCCTAGGCGCTGCTTGGAGTGTCCAAGCACGGGTTAACTTCAGCTTGCTGCCCAAGGAACTGAGTTTTAAAACTATTGTAGCTCCGCCTCTTGCTTGCCTCAGAGGCTCAGTTTCAAAAAACTCAGTTGCCCCACAGGATGTTTTTTCTGGGGCTCCCGTACTTGGGCAACAAGCTGGACCCCGATCCTTCTAGTGTAGTTTAGTGTAGCTCCCTTTTAAATTTCATTTCTGTTTTAATTTCCTCAGATAGTGCATGTAGCCTTTAAATTCCTGCCTATTACCTTCCGTTTGTTCCGTTTGCCTCTAAATCGTGCGGACAGGCTTCCTGGAGCGCTGCCAGCCCAAGCACTGTTTTGGGCAGTTCTTCGCGTCGGGACTCGTTTGGCGGCCGCCTGCGAATTCGAGGGGTGAGGTAGGCAGCTAGGATTCCCCTCGCAAGGAGCACTAGGCTCCTCAAAGCCCTGATGCTGCTCCAGGTGCGCACGAGCGAATGGCCGCCATTTTGAATAGCATTTTTGGCTTCCTTTTGCTTCCCAGCCTCCAGTCTTGCCGCACAGCCTGTCAGACTCAGCAGATCGCCGCGGAGGGCCGCCATAAGCATAGGGCCTCACTCTGGGTGGCCAGGCAGGCTCTCTCCCTCCTTCTCCAGCCACTGCAGGGAATCTTGGCCTGTCTAGCCACTCTACCTGCCTCAGCGTGGATCTGTGGGTGTTCAGCTATCTCTCCAATCAGCCTCCCCTTGCTACCGCTCCTGGGCCCAGTACCACTGGAGGCCCAGCGCTTGGCCTAGGCCCATCCTCCCACAGGCCTGTACCTCTGCATACCAGCGCCATGGAGAAGCAAGCAAGCCCTCATTGCAGCATCGGGGAGAGGCAAGAGGACATCCAGACGGGGCCCACTCCCAGTAAATGCAGTAGGCCCAATCCTGTGGCCAAGGGTATTGGGGTGGGCTCCCCCTCCAAAGGGAAACAGCCCAAACCTGGGATGGCCTCTAAGGCTGAGGAAAAGATGGCTGTGAGATGCCAGAAGGCCCTGGAAAAACAATTCCAGAGGGCTCAGGCTGCACAGCGTGAAACTTCCATGGGCTCCAGTTCTAATGAAGTGGGGTGTGGGTCTTCACTGCATAACCCCCAGCAGGAGTATTCTCCTTCAGGCCCAATTAATGAGGATTTTGGGTTTTCCTCCAATCCCTCCAGGGCTTCTCTGGGGTCCCCGATCCATTCCATGGCTGAAGACTCCCTTGAGGATATGGATTCAGGGGCTGAGGAGAAATCCTTGGCTCCTTCTGAGTTAGAACCTCCCCCCCTCCCCCAGGGTCAGGAGGTCCTGTTATCCAAGGCCATGGAGGATGTAGTGGCTCGTGCCATATCACGAGGCATATCTGATGGCATGTAACAGCTGGCAGCTAAACTGCCCGTTGTAGCGACCAACCCTAATGCGAGTTGCAATGCAAAGCCGAAGGTACCTGCAGCTAGGGAGGCCTCTCCAACACCCACGGGGATCAGTGAGGTCTCAGATTTGGAGGAGGCCAAGCTAGAGGACCCGGTTCTCTCTGATGATGAGAACACCGCCCCTGAGCAGGCCACCGGTTCCGATCTCTTTAATCCCGCCATGTTCAGGGCCATTCTCACCAAGGCTCGGGCAGCGGGGCCCCAAATGGGTCTTCCAGCCCCAGCGGCCAAAACCCCTTCAGATCAGGGCACCAGCGAGACCATAGGACCCCAGGACCCGGGTGCAGGAGGTGCCTCCGCCTCTGGACCTGGTCCCAGTCCCCCAGCTGTTCCTAGACATTATACAACAGCAATGGACCCAACCGGGGTCCATGGCAAATCCTAGTGGGACGGATAGGAAGCTCTATACTATGGAAGCCCCCCTGGAGGAGCTGTTGAAGCTCCCCTAAGTGGATGATCCTATTGTGTCCCTTACTTGTCCATCTTCTCTCCCTGCAGATTTGCTGGAAGGACTTAAAGCTGAGGACAAGAGAGCAGAGTCAGCAGCTCACAAGACCCACCTGGCTACTGCCTGCGCCATGCGGGCCTCTTCGTCCTCTTCCTATTTCAGCAGGGCAGCCCTGTTCTGGCTTCGAAAATTGCTGGCAGGGCTTCCAGCAGGGGATACCAGAGCCAGGCAGGACACCATTAAGATAATTGCGGCTGTGGAGTACTCCGCTGACGCCTCTATCACGGCCACAAAGTTTTCCTCCAGGGCCCTGGCTTCTAATGTTACCTCAAGGCGCCTACTGTGGCTTCGCCACTGGCAGGCGGATGTGAAGGCAAAGTGGAAGGTGACTTCCACTCCCTTCAAAGGGGGGGAACTCTTTGGGGAGGCCTTGGACCCCTTTCTAATTGAGTCCAAGGATAAGCGCAAGGTACTCCCCGCGATCACTAAGAAGCAGGAGCATAAGGGTCAATCCTTTCGTAGGAATTCCTTTCGGAGTAATGAACCCTCTACCTCCTCTGGAGGTTGCAGTCACTCCTACGTTCCGCCCCAGGACCGTTCCCAAGATAGGTCCTCATTTAGGGACAGGGGCAGGCAGCAAGGGAAATCTAACTGATCCTTTTGGAAGTCTAAGTGACCGTCACAGAGCTCCCCCCCATAGGCGGCCGTCTCCAACTTTATGCCGCCCAATGGGAGGAGTCTACGACGGACAGTTGGGTCCGGAACACGGTCCGTCATGGGTTGACCCTGGAGTTCTTGTCCCTCCCTCCGAGAACCTTTATCCCTTGTCCCATTCCCAGGTCTGCCCATAAGCTCCAGCTTATGAGGGTGGAGATTGACCATCTACTGGAGATAGCAGCCATAGAGGTCCACAGGAGTCAGGAAGGCAGGGGGTTCTATTCCATCCTGTTTCTGGTCCCCAAGTCATCAGAGGGGGTGAAGGTGATACTGGACCTCAAGAAACTCTACAAGCATCTGGCATACAAGCGCTTCAAGATGCAGTCCCTTCAGACCATTCTGGGCTGCGTCAGGCAGGGCGATCTGCTGTCTTTTATCGACCTGAAGGAAGCATACCTGCATGTTCCAATCCTCCCGGCGCATCGCAAGTTCTTGAGGTACCAGTTCGCCAATCGTCACTTCCAGGACAGGGCCCTCCCCTTCGGTCTCTCATCGGTCCCACGGACATTCACCAAGCTACTGGCCGCCATCGCTGCGCATCTCCGATCCCTTCCCATGAGACTGGAATGCTACCTGGATGACATCCTCATCCACTCGTCGTCATGGGGGCAGGCCCAGAGGGACTTGAACACCACCATCAAAGTCCTGCAGCTCCACAGATTCTCGGTCAACCTCGCCAAAAGTCACCTGACCCCGACCTGCAGAATCCAGCATCTCGGCACGGTGATCGACTCCGGGGACTGCAAAGTCTTCCTCATGCAGGAGAGGGCGGACAGCATCAGGGCTCTGGTGAAGACCATTCGCTCGGCCAGATTAGTGTCGATTGTCTCCCTCTCCCAGCTGATGGGGAAGCTAGTGTCACGCATTTCGGTGGTCCGTGGGCACGGTTGCATACGCGGGAGCTCCAGTGGTTCCTGCTCCCTCTACAGAGACACAAGGCCAGCAACTCCAGACGGGAGATTTGGGTCCCCCTGAAGGTCCTCCATTCTCTTAGATGGTGGCAGTCAGAGGCCCTTCTGAAGGGCAGTTACTTCAGGGAACCGGAGCGCCTGATCATAACTATAGACGCCAGCCTCTTCGGTTGGGGTGCTCACCTACGAACTCTGGTGGTCCAGGGCAGATGGTCGCAGGCGGAGCTCACCCATAACATAAATTAGCTAGAGCTTTGGGCGGCCAGGCTAGCCTTGCACCACTTCCTCAATCAAGTCAGGGGCCGCAATGTACTGATTTTGACCAACAACATCGCCGCCAAAGCCTACATCAACCATCAGGGTGGTACGTGGTCCTTGGCTCTAATGTCAGAAGCGGAGGCTCTGGGTCGCTGGGCGGAGAGACACCTGGCCTCGATACAGGCGGATCACATTTCCGGCGTGAACAACGTGACAGCAGACTGGTTAAGCAGAACCACCATCCAGAACTTCGAGTGGCGTCTCCATCCAAGGTTATTCCACCAGCTGTCCCGGAGTTTTGGCCCGTCAGTAGTCAACCTGTTCGTCTCACCGACCAATACGCATCTCCCCAGTATTTCACCAGGTTCCATTGCCCCGGAGCGGAAGGCACAGACGCTCTTCGGTCCCGCTGGCCACCCGGTTGACTGTATGCCTTCCCTCCTCTCCCACTGATTCCTCTGGTCATAAGGAAAGTTCTGGAGGAGGGAACGGAGGTGTTGCTTGTGGCTCCTCACTGGCCAAGGAGAACTTGGTTCGCCAACCTGGTCAGCCTGTCAGTGTCCCAACCATGGCGCATACCTCAGGAGCAAATCTCCCTCAGCCAGGGGGCCGTTCAACATCTGGAGCCCCAGTTGCTGCAATTGGCCGTCTGGCACTTGAGGGGGACCTCCTGAGGCTTCACAGTTTTTCTGACAGGGTCATCCAGACTATTCAGGCGTCTAGGCGGCCTTCCACTGTCAGAATCTATGAAGCGACTTGGTCGTCCTTCTTACAGTGGTGCTTGAGCCATCAGATCACCGCTTCCTCCGCAACCATACCACAAGTTCTGGACTTTTGGCAAGACGGCTTGGACAAGGGTCTTGCGCCCAACACGCTCAGGCGGCAGGTGGCCGCCTTGAACACCATTCTATCCACGGAATCTCAGTTACCACTTTCTAAACATCTCCAGGTTTGAGGCTTCCTTAAAGGGGCTTCCAACATCTGTCCACCCACAGTCCACAGATACCCTACCTGGGACTTGGCTATTGTTCTACAGTCACTCTCTGCGGCCCCCTTTGAGCTACTCTGGACGGTGGGTCTGCGCCACCTGACTCTAAAGACTGCCTTTCTCGTTGCCATCACCTCGGCACGCATTATATCGGAGTTGGCTGCCCTCTCGGTTAGAGGCGACCTTTGTATCATTCACTCTGACAGAGTCATCCTAAGACTGGATCCTGCCTTTGTCCCAAAGATCAACACCATTTTTCACAGAGTGCAGGAGATGATACTCCCGGACTTTTGTCCACGTCCCAGGCACCCGAGAGAGGTAGGGTGGCATAAGCTGGATGTTCGCCGGGCAGTACTTATTTATATGAAGCGGACTGCCCCATTTGGTATTTGGTATTTATTCGATTTGTAAGCTGCCCTATTCCCCGAAGGGACTCAGGGCGGCTGAACAAAAAACAGGGGAAGGGGAAAAACAAATACAGAAAGTAAGACAAACAGGCCAGTGATACAAGAATTTTAAAAAGCACAGCAAGCACAGCAAATTCGAGTAGGGGGGGGACTCAACCCCGGGCTTGCTGGGACAGCCAGGCCTTAACGGCTGTCCGGAAGGCCTGAAGGGTAGCGAGGGTCCAAATCTCCACGGGGAGCTCGTTCCAAAGGGCCGGAGCAGCCACAGAGAAGGCCCTCCTCCGGGTGGTCGACAGCCGGCATTGGCCGGCAGATGGAATTCAGAGGAGGCCTAATCTGTGGGATCTAATGGGTCTATGGGAGGTAATTGGCAGGAGGCGGTCTCTCAAGTACCCAGGTCCAATATCATGTAGGGCTTTATAAGTAATAACTAGCACCTTGAAGCGTATCCGGAGACCAATAGGCAACCAGTGCAGCTCGCGGAGGATAGATGTGATGTGGGTGTACCGTGGCGCACCCATAATCGCTCGCGCGGCTGCATTCTGGACCAGCTGAAGTCTCTGAACACTCTTCAAGGGCTGCCCCATGTAGAGCGCATTGCAGTAGTCCAGTCTTGAGGTCACAAGGGCATGAGTGACTGTTGTAAGATCCTCCCGGTTCAGGTAGGGACGCAATTGGTGCACCAGGCGAACCTGGGCAAATGCCCCCCTGGTCACAGCCGACAAATGGTGATCTAAGGTCAGCTGTGGGTCCAAGAGGACTCCCAAATTGCGAACCCTGTCTGAGGGGCGTATAATTTCTCCCCCCAGCCTGAGAGATGGAATACCTTGCCAATTTGTGGGAGGAAAAAGCACAAGCCACTCGGTCTTGTCAGGGTTGAGAGCCAGCTTGTTAACCCCCATCCAGACCATCACATCCTCCAGGCACTGACACATCACGTCAACTGCTTCACTGAGCTGGCACGGGGCGGACAGATACAATTGAGTATCGTCCGCATACTGGTGGTATTTTATCCCGTGCCGTCGGATGATCTCTCCCAGCAGCTTCATGTAAATGTTAAACAGGAGGGGGGACAAGACCGACCCCTGCGGCACCCCATAGTTAAGGGGCCTAGGGGTCGACCTCTGTCCTCCAACCAACACCGACTGCAACCTGCCCGAGAGGTAGGAGGAGAACCACCGAAAAATGGTGCCTCCCTTACTTTTGTAAGTCGGAAGCATTCTTCGTGTCCTTCCAACCCGCTTCCATGGGCAAGAAGGTCATGTCTTCCACCATAGGATGCTGGCTTAGAGCGAATATCAAGATGGCTTACAAACTTCAGGCCAAGCCGGTCCCTCCTCGCATTACAATGCATTCAATGAGGAGCGCCGCAACCTCGGTTGCTTGGGCTACTCAAGCGCCGATTGAGGAGATTTGCCGTGCCGCTACGTGGTGAAGCCCGTCCCCATTCATAAGGAACTACAGACTTGACATGTTCACCTCAGCTGAGGCGTCGTTTGGGAGGAGAGTTTTGCAGAGGGTCATAGCGAACCCCACAGCCCTGGACTGTCCTTCTTCCCTCCCGAGTTCGACATAGCTTTGGCATGTCCTGTGCTTGGACACTCCAAGCAGCGCCTAGGAGAAAGACTGTTTGCTTACCTGAATGATCATTCTCTAGGCACTGTGGGAGTGTCCAAGCACTTGAAGTGGGGCCGCGAGTCCTTCTACCACTGTTTGGGGGTTGGACTTGTTCAAGTTATAGACTATTGGATCTTGTTTATTTTTCAAAACTGAGCCTCTGAGGCAAGCAAGAGTCGGGGCTACAATAATTTTAAAACTCAGTTCCTTGGGCAGCAAGCTGAAGTTAACCCGTGCTTGGACACTCCCACAGCGCCTAGACAACGACCATTTAGGTAAGCCAACGGTCTGTCTAGTTTAATGAAAAGAAGAACTAGGAGAGACATGATAGCAGTCTTCCAATATCTCAGGGGTTGCCCCAAAGAAGAGGGAGTCAAGCTATTCTCCAAAGCACCCGAGGATAGGACAAGAAGCAATGGGTGGAAACTAATCCAGGTGAGAAGCAGCTTAGATCTTAGGAGAAATTTCCTGATAGTTAGAACAATTAATCAGTAGAACAACTTGCCTCCAGAAGTTGTGAATGCTCCAACACTGGAAGCTTTAAAGAAGAAGTTGAATAACCATTTGTCGGAAGTGGTATAGGGTTTCCTGGCTGAACAGTGGGTTGGACTAGAAGACCTCCAAGGTCCCTTCCAACTCTGTTATTCTATTCTATTCTATTCTACTCTATGCTCTAAACACTAAAACAGATCCAGGTGCTTCCAAGTTCTACCAGTATACAATAGTCCGTTCTCTTTCCTATCCCAAATCTCCCCACTTCCTTTTTATTTCCTTTCCCAACTGGCATCTCAGTATGCTATGCAGAACTTGGAAACAGCTGGGCCTTTGCCAGATTGTTTAATCAGTTGTTATTACTGGTTCCAGACCAGAAAACTTGCCAGGTCATTTGTGAATAATTCCTTGCAGTTTTCTTTTAAATGTAGAAATCATGTTTTTCTGTCTCCGGGAGCCTCCTTGGGCATAGAAACTATGCCCTTATTTTGGGGTGTTTTGTTTCTGAACCAAGTGCAAATGCCTGGTGTTCAAATGCCTGTTGAGTGGCGATGACGTTCGGGCTGCTTCAGGCCAAGCCTTTTGTGACACTTTTCTATGCATGAGCCATGCTTGAAAAGTGTGTCCTTCGGCCTAGCTCGTGAATCATGGGCTGTAAGTTTTAACGGCACCTTGATTAAATTGGCTGGCTCAGTGGGAATACAGAAAGACAGAATGTTTTGAAATGAAAGGTGAAATGAAAGAATTGTTCTGTGGCTTAGCTGGGGTGCCTCCCCTTCTCGGGCTAAATTAATTCTTGAATGGGAACATTAGGAGTTCAGCTCAAGCAAGCTAAAAAGATCTTTTGGTTTTCCTTTGAGCTCTGAAGAACAGAGTATGAAGCCAGGAAGAAATTCCAATAAATTTTGTACTTGGAAATACAGTTTTCATTCTTGAAAGTATCTATGGAGATTCTCAGTCATTTAGGCCATGGTTGTCCCAAAGGCGCTTTTTCAAGAGGCAACTGGACTTTCTTGGTTTTCTTTGAAGACATTTTGTTTCTCATCCAAGAAGCTTCTTAGCTAGAACTTGCAAAAGCCCCTTTGAGACATTCTTATAAGTGCTTAATAGATCTAGAACAGGGGTCCCCAATCCCCCGGTCCGTGGACCAGCACCTGGCCGTGGGATGCCAGAAACTGCCCCACACAAACAAGCGAAGCTCCATCCATGAGATGCAGGCAGCACACAAAACCACACCCACTCCAGTCCATGGATACCCCTCTCTGCACGGAGCTGGTCCTTGGTGCCCCCAAAGGTTGGGTACTGCTGATCTAGAATAAATAGATCTAAAATTGACTCCTTGGAGTAAAAAATACTTTATGTTTGCAGTAATAGAGGCTTGTTGGATTTGATTAATACCTCTTACTCTTGGTAACAATGATAACCATAATAAGTAGTCACTCGTCTGGTAGCAGGTATTACAAAAAAAATACATGTACATAGGTCACATGGTATTTTTTTGGCTTGGTTTTATTATCATTTTTGCTTTGGACTCATAAAAGAATACCAATTATCCTTGACTTACAATCAGAATTGAGCCCAAAATTTCTATTTGCTAAGAAAGGAAGGCAGTTTATTACAAGTATTTGCTCCATTCATTGTATGATCTTTTATGGGACATGGTGGCTCAGTGGCTAAGACGCTGAGCTTGTCGATGAGAAAAGTCGGCAATTTGGCAGTTCGAATCCCTAGCGCCACATAACGGAGTGAGCTCCCATTACTTGTCTCAGCTTCTGCCTACCTAGCAGTTCGAAAGCATGTAAAAATGCAAGTAGAAAAATAGGAACCACCTTTGGTGGGAAGGTAACAACATTCCGTGCACCTTTTTGCTACAGCTGTTAAACAAATCACTGCAGTTATTAAGTGTGTCACACAGTCATTAAACAAATCTGACTTCCCCATTGACTTTGTTTGTTGAAAGCCACCTGGGAAGATTGCAGATGGTAATCACATGAACCTTGGACAGAAAACAGGCATAAATACAGTCCAGTTGCCAAGCACCCAAAAGTTGATCACATGACTGTGGGATGCTGCAATGATTGTTAGTGTGAAAAATGGTCATAAGTCACCTTTTCAGTGCCCTTGTAACTTCGAACAGTCGCTAAATTAATGGTTGTAAGCCGAGGACTACCTGTACAAATTTGGGACAGAGCATGATGTTTTTTTCCCTCATTCTACATTATGGAGTGAGATTAGGAATGCAACCCAACCATGATGAGAGCAGTTGTCACCAAGGGAAAGTAGTAATAGTTGAAATCCACTGTATTCTTTCGCTCACGTTGGGGCTGCATCCACATGTAATGGTAAGCTAGAATTTTAGAATTGCATGACTAAGAAGGAACTCGTGCAAAGCCTTTGTCATTTATATATGAGTGAGTAATTGTTGTTTTAAAAAGCTCTGCAGGCCTCACAAAAAAAAATCCGAAACGATTTGCTTGCGGATGAGTTTGTTTTAAAATATAATTCCAGATATGCACACAAGTTTGAACCAGCATCTGCTGTTTTGACAATAGATTTTGGTATATTCCCTCTTATAGGTGTGCCTTGACTCTTGTTGGCAAATTTCTTCGCATCATATAACTAAATTACTTGCCATTTTGTGCAAACTCCTTTATTTTGATAGGTTGGTTTTCAGATATGAAACTTTATTTTATTTTTAAAGTTTTTAACTCTGGGATGTTACATTAATAGAAAGTATTAGAAATAACCATTCCCCCCTTCTAATCATGTAAAGAATGGTACTATTTTAATTAAATGTAAAATATCTCTGATTAGCCATTGAGAACTTCTGAATATTATGTTCCTGTCTAATTCACGGAAAGTAACAAGAATAGGTGAGGACACTTCTAGATTAGTGTTAAAATGCTTATAATTGCTTCAGATTTAGGTGTTAAAGAACAAGCAAATAATAATTTCTCTTCAATTATTTGGATAATTCTTGGTTATTTGTTTATTTAAAGATGGGATATTGCAACTCACGAGGTAAGGAGCTCTAAATCAGGAAACCAACTCCATGGGCAGGCTAGAATTACTTTTATTAGGATTGGCTACATTTAACAGATAGGGTTGCAATGGCTCAAGGACTAAGACGCTGAGCTTGCCGATCAGAAACGTTGGCAATTCGGCGGTTCGAATCCCTAGTGCTGCATAACGGAGTGGGCTCCCATTACTTGTCCCAACTTCTGCCAACCTAGCAGTTCAAAAGCAGGTAAAAAATGCAAGTAGAAAAATAGGAACCACCTTTGGTGGGAAGGTAACAGCGTTCCGTGTGCCTTCGGCGTTGAATAATGCCAGCCACATGACCACGGAGACATTTTCAGACAGCGCTGGCTCTTCGGCTTTGAAACGAAGATAAGCACCTCCCCCCCCCTAGAGTTGGGAACGACTAGCACATATGTGCGAGGGGAACCTTTACCTTTATAATTAACAGAATCTTGCAAGTCTGAATGTGCTGTATTTCTTATTTTTCCTTACATACTAGCAAATTAGGGAGGTTTCTGTCTGAGCCATTGATGAATGTTGTCTGGACATTATGCATTTAAATAATGTTTTAGCCCAGGGGTCGGCAACCTTAAACACTCAAAGAGTCACAAAGGTCTTAATCGGAAGCCCCCTGTTCAATTCTGGAGCTGACCAGAAGTTCAGTTCCCCCACCATAGAGTCTCCCCCTAGCGCGGCATCTTTTTTCCTCTACCTGTCCTAACTGAAAGCCCTATCAATTGTGAAGCCAACTGGTGACAGGGAGCCGCAACAGAGGGATGAAAGAGCCACATGCGGTTCCAGAGTCGCAGGTTGCTGACCCCTGATTTAGCCCTTTTGCTAGGCAACAGTACCTGCGTATCTCTATCAAAACCATCTTTCTCATACAGGTAATCCTTACGACCACAGTTGATTCCAAAATTTATGTTGCTAAAAGTCAGAAATTTGTTAAGTGAGTTTTGCCCCATTTTATGACCTTTCTTGCCACAATTAAGTGAATCACTGCAGTTGTTAGGGTTAGTGACATGGTTGTTAAATGAATCTGGCTTCCCCATTGACTTGTCGGAAGGTCGCAAAAGGGGATCACGTGACCCTAGGACATGGCAACTATCATAAATATGAACCAGTTGTCAAGCACCTGAATTTTAATCATGTGACCATAGGGATGCTGCAATGGTCGTAACTGAGAAAAATGGTCATAAATCACTTTTTTTCAGTGCTATTGTCACTTTGAACACTTGTGTTGTAAGTCGAGGGGCACCTTTATTTAAGAACCAAAATGTTCCATTGAGTGGGAAATTATGAACATAGCAAAGCATACGACAGGTTTCATATCAAAACATAATTCTGCTCTAATAAGTGCAAGCAAGGAAGCCTAGCGTTTTACATGGTCCTCGTTCCATAATATAATTGGTTTCAAAGTGCATCTTGCTTTTAAGTAGACACATCTAAAATACATTGCTAAGGGTTATCCCAGTGCAAGGTTATATTGTAAGTTTATACCCACCACTTGCTTTTTTTGCTGTCAGGTGTACGATGAGCCAATTGTCAATTAAAAGATTGGGCAGTGCTAAAACCCTAAGAACAACAGCAAGAGACACTTTTACTGGCCTTCTGAAAATCTTCCATAAATTGATCGACTCAGCCTCTCTTGGAACCAGTCTTTACAAGCATGAAACCAATTTTTTTTTTAAAAAACTAATAGAACAATAGAGGTCTTTAAATGGGAAACATAATTCTCTTTTGTCCCTGGGCATAACTTTAGTCTATGTGCAATGTTCCCTCTAATTTTTTTTCAGTGTGAGCAGAAAAGTGTAGTGTTTGAGCGGCATATTTTCATGCCTGAGCACCTGAATTTTTTTCACAGATGTCACCTAAAACAACAACGAAACCAGTATTATTTGAAACTCAAAGTTATGTTTATTCAAGGTACCCACTTAATTAAAAGTGTTATATAATATCAGTATCACTTAACAACGCTTCTGCTTAGCATCCAAAATGTTGGATCAGAAAGTCTGGCATTTGAAGCACGCAAATCTTAGAGCTGTTGTTACAAGATCCTTGCACCCCTAACCCTTTAGAAAAAAACCCCAGGGGTCTTCAAACCTGACAGCTTTAAGACTTGTGGACTTCAACTCCCAGAATTCCTCCTCCAGTCATGTTGGCTCAGAAACTCTGGCATTGAAGCATGCAAGTGTTAAAGCTGTCAAGTTACAAGACCCTTGCACCCCTAACCCTTTAGAAAAAAAACCTCAGGGGTCTTCAAACCTGACAGCTTTAAGACTTGTGGACTTCAACTCCCAGAATTCCTCCTCCAGTTATGTTGCGGCGACGTCATCTGTGTGGATCTGCTCCATCTTCGTTTTTTTCACTGGGGGCAGGGCTGCCGCTGAAGATGCTGACGAGCCCCACCACCACCAGAATGACTGCTGCCGCCTCCCCCTCCTCCTCCAACAGCACCACCACATTTGCTGCCCGGCACTGCAGCTGAGGGGAAGCCGCCAAAGCTCCCGCTGGCACCCCATCCACTCGGAGCACGTGAGTTGGGCACTGCATTTACCCCTGCTGCCGCCTCATCCTCTGCCGTGCTTTTGAGAAGACATGAGGCCTTTTTTTCCTGGTCTCGCCCCCTCCGCCGCCTTCCTACTGGCTCCCGCGGCCTCATTGCTCCTCAAAAGCACTGCGGAGTAGGAGGGGGGAGGGATAACGCAGGGCCCAGCTCAGGTGCTCCGCGTGGAGGGGGAGGCATCACTGCCACAGGCGGGGGTGCTGACGGGAGCTTTGGCGGCTTCACCTCAGCCGCGAAATCGGGCAGTGCTGTTGGAGGAGGAGGAGGAGGCAGCAGATATTCCGGTGGCGGCAGGGGCTTTGGGGTTTTACTTCAGCCGCAGTGCCGGGCACAAGTGGCTAGGATTGGCCGCCCACAAAGGACCTCCCCGGGCTTGCTTTGCTGAACATGGGGGCGACTGATGCTAGTTTGAGCGGCCGCCACAAACTACCGTCAGTCGCTCTGTGCTCATCAAAACAAGCCTGGGGAGGTCCTTTGCGGGCGGCCAGTTCTAGCCGCCTGCAAAGGACTTCCCCACGTTTGCTTGGACAGAAATCACTGCGCGCAGTTAGAAACTGCTGTGTGGGGTTTTCTTGCCACATGCGCGGCCACGCAGCCGCGCACCTTAGAGGGAACAGTGCCTATGTGTAGTTTTTACTAAAGGGATGCAGTGGCTCAGTGGCTAAGATGTTGAGCTTGTCCGTCAGAAGTTCGGTGGTTTGAATCCCTAGCACCGTGTAATGGAGTGAGCACCCATTACTTGTCCCAGCTTCTGCCAATCTAGCAGTTGTAAAGCACGTAAAAAAAATGCAAGTAGAAAAATAGGGATCATTTTGGTGGGAAGGGAACAGCATTCTGTGTGCCTTCGGCATTGAATCAAGCCAGCCACATGACCACGGAGACGTCTTCAGACAGCGCTAGCTCTTCGGCTTTGAAACAGAGATAAGCACCGCCCCCTAGAGTCAGGAACAACTACCACATATGTGCGAGGGGAACCTTTACCTTAATTTTTACCTGTTTTCTAATTTCTCTAGACCTTGGCCACTTTAAGAAATGTGGACATCAAGCCCCAGAATTCTCACAGGATTGTAGGTGAGGATTAGGTTGGCGTCTCAAAGATCATAGGTGTTGTGGGGATCAAATCTCCTTTAGCCACCCTTCAAAACAGGAGTCTCAGCTCTTATCACCTGTCATTGTCCAGTAATTTATGAATTTAAGGAAAATCCCCTCATGCTAATGAGATCACACACTGGCCCACTTGGCTGATTTGTGACCAGTTTGTGGTTCTCTTGGGACTTTCATCATCTCAGATGAGGAGCTGGGTCAGTGAAGAAGCTGCTTTCATACTACCGTATTTTTCAGAGTATAAAACACACTTTTCCCCCCCTCAAAAAAGAGGCTGAAAATCAGGGTGCATCTTATACACTGAATACAGCATTTTTTGTCTCCTGAAACCCCGCCCCCTTCACCAAAATGGCCATTCATAGCTTGTAGGAGACTTTCAGAGAGCTCCTTGGGGCTGGGGAGGGCAGAATTGAGCAAAAAATGGGCCGTTTTTTGCTCAATTTTGTCCCAGCCCCCAGGAGCATTCTTTAAGCTTCCTAAGGGTTATGCATGCCCTTTTTAAAAAAAATGGGCCCGTTTTTGTGAAAAATGGGCCATTTTGGGGAGGTTTGCAGAGTGCAAAAACTTTTTTTTTTAATTTGCCTCTTCAAAACTTTGGTGCGTCTTATACTCCGGTGCATCTGATACTCCGAAAAATACAATAACTTCCACTACTGTGTCACTTAACCTGAATTCCCATTACAGGTAGACCTTGAGTTACAATTATTTGTTTAATGGCCATTTGAAGTTACAACAACACTGAAAAAGTGACTTATGATTGTTTTTCACACTTACCATCATTACAGTCATGTGATCAAAATTCAGGCACTTGAATATTTTGAAAGGAATATTTTAACTAAAGTGTACATAGGTAGTCCTCAACCTACAACAGTTCATTTAGTGACTGCTCAATATTTCAAAGGAACTGAAAAATGTGATTTATAATCTTTTTGCGTGAGTTATGGCCTTGATCATGTGATCAAATTCCAGATGCTTGGTAACTGGTTGATATTTATGACAGTTGCTGTGTCCCAAAGTCAAGTGATCAACTTTAGCGACCTTATGACAAGCAAAGTCAATGAGGAGGCCAGAGGGGGCCACTTAACAACCATGTTACTAATTTAACAACTGCTGTAATTCACTTAACTCTGGCAAGAGTGGTTGCAAAATGGGTCAAAACTCACTTAACAACTGTCTTGCTTTGCAACAGAAATTTTGGGCTCAATTTTGGCCATAAGTTGAGGACTATATGTGTTTCTTTTCCAAATATTCCATTTTCTTATGATTCCCTTCTAATTAAAGTCTGAGGAACAGGATCTTTTTAGGAAGGGAACCGAATTCACTGATTCTAGTAGATTTTTTTACATTTTGCTCCTCTGTAAGGGTGCACCTTTAGTGTAGTTCTCTCAACCTGTGTTTTTCTCTTCGTCACCCTTGCTTTGTTAATTTGAGACCAGGTTTTCAATCCCTTTAAGCAAGAATCCTGACTTAAGGGACTACAATATAGGTGCAACCCATTCTTCTTTGTGACTTCTGCTTGGGTAAGTCAGAAAAACACATCATGTGTGGAAACCTTCTGCAACATTTCGACCTTGCAGCTTGGTTTATTGCAGTATTTCCCAAAATTGGGTAAATTTCCCAAAATTGGGCAAAAGTGGTTTTTCTTTGGGTAAACAACAGACAAATTCGTTACCCAATCACAAAGTGTTTTATTTACATTGGCTAAAGAGGACTTTCTGATAAGGGGTTTTCAGGGAAACATTTGGGAAACATTGGTTCATAGCAACCAAGTACCATGTTTCCCTGAAAATAAGACAGGGTCTTATTCCCGCCCCCTGAAATAAGCGCTTGGTCTTATTTTCGGGGAGGTCTTATTATTTTTGAGGTGCAGGAGGCAACGAGCATGGCCACCTCATGGCTACTGCTGTGTTGCTATATTTTCGGGGGAGGACTTATTTTCGGGGGAGGGCTTATTTTAGTGCATGCACTCAAAAGCCCAACTAGGCTTATTATCCAGGGAGGTCTTATTTTCAGGTAAACTGGGTAAGTGTGCAAAATCGTCATGAGTTACTTTTTTCAGTGTGTTGTAACTTTGAACTGTCACTAAACAAATGGTTGTAAGTCAAATACCGCCTCTATATTCCTAGCTATTTATTAATTAAATCTTTCTTTGTCCTCCTGCCAGAACTTCCTCGCTGGCAGGTTTGAAGGAGACAGAAAGAAAATGCTTTTTCAGAGGCTCCCGTGGGATTTGAAATGTTCCTTCTGCCTTGAATCTACCTCTGCCCTTAATTCCCACGGGACAGTAGCAGCTCCCATTTTTCTTTAATTAGTTTTGCTAAGTCATTCTATATATTAAACATTATGCTGGCATATGCATGAATTTTTATGTTGCAAAGATTTTTTTTTTATTGTTTAATTTATCCAGTGCCTAGAAAGAAATTGTGTTACCAAACATCGAAGAAATCGGATGTCACAATGAGTGGATCAAAGCTGCACACAGCAGCCTAAAATTCTGCACATTGTGATTTTATAAAGCTAGAATTCAGAGTCTAAAGTGAAGCGCAACTGTAATTCATTTGGTAATTGGTATTTAAAGGATTAAGTTCTCTTCCATTTTTGACAGGTTTATTTTATCACATTTTAAAAATTCCTGTAACTCAGAATGTAGTCATTTTTGTGAACAGCTAGAATTCACAATTCACTGTTCACATTTTTGTGAACAGCTAGAATTCACAAGGGAGAAATGTGTTTCTGTGAGGTGGGAACCCATTTGTTTTTCTCTGTTGTGGATCCCTAAAGAGATGAGCAAAAAACATTGGGTGATTTCACCTATCACTACAAAAAGATCTGAATTAAAGAGCATCCGTGATCCGTTGGAATGATTTCCAGTTTGAGAGACTGTTTTATCCTTCCTTTGATACTAATGGATTAGTGATTTAGGATTGATACTAATGGACTAATGACTATAAAATAGCAGTGTTAGAGAGTAACTGTCCAGTTCTTTGATTTTTTGTTTTTCTAAGTCCAGTTTCTCTGGTCTACAAACTTCTGCAGTTAAAAGCAACTGTTCTACATTATAAACTGATCTATCGTTGCCATCTTTTTGAAGATGCTTCTGCTTTTTGGGAAATTATGTCTCAGAGTTTGTATGGATTCCAGGTATTGCAACCTCCATAACTTCTAAATTCCAGATAAAACCACAACTGAGTATAGCTTCTTCAGCTTTCAGAACTGAAACAGACTCATGTCCTTGTTCGTGTCGGAAACGAGGAGCTGGAGAAAATTTAATTTTGTATACAGGCAGTCCTCGACTTATGACTAGTCACTTAGCTGATTGAAATTAAACAGAGATCAAACAAAGGTACAGGTAGTCCTTGAATTACGACCAAACTTGAGCCCAAAATTTATGTGTCTTAAGTGAGAAATTTGTTAAGTGAGTTTTGTCCCACTATATGACTTTTCTTGCCCCATTTGTTAAGTGAATCACTGCAGGTGTTGCATTAGGAACACAGTTGTTAGGTGAATCTGGTTTCCCCATTGATTTTGCTTGTCAGAAGGTCACAAAAAGGGATCACATGACTCCGGGACACTACAACTGTCGTAAGTGTGAATCAGTTGTTAAGCATCCGAATATAAATCACATGATGTCTTAAGCGCGAAAAACGATCATAAATCATTTTTCAGTGCCCTTGTAACTTTGGTCGGTCACTCAACTAACTGTTGTAAGTCGGGGACTGCCTGTACTTATGACACAGACTTAAAAGTTCTAATGGCTGCCCCTCCCCTTCACCCCAGGGTCAAGCCGAGCAACCAGCCCTCATGTACGGCCATTTATAGTGTCCCCAGTTACATGACTACAATTTACCAATATTCACTTCCAGTTTTGAGGACAATGGATTCACTTGAAGACCCTCGTGATTCACTTGGCAGCTGCTGCAAAAACAGTCATAAAATTAGATCACTCAGATGATAACCTGCTTAATGACCCACACAATTTACAACCCTAATTCCGGACTTAATTACTATCTTAAATCGAGGACTACTTTATATCATGTGAATAAGAAAATCGCTACCTCTCTATCTATCCCATGTTCCATGAGCTCTTCGAAGCACCGATTCAGTCATTTATTCTTTTTCTTTCCTTCATTTATACTCCACCACCACCTCCAATTTCAAATTGAAATTCAATTTAAACTTGAATGGATGCTTGATAGATACGGCTCAGCTCCCCTTCACCTTTGCAATTCAAAAGCGGTAAATAGGAATTTGACATTGGGTTCATATTTGGGCCGGGCAGGACATTGGGAGTCCAGTAAGCCTCCTTTTAGGATTTCCCTGATCGCCTGAATACCGTAATTCCCCCCAGAAACATATAGAGAAATCTGTTTTAAATTTTAGCTCCTGGCTGTCTTTCCATTCTGTGCTCACGTGGATCCTATTTATTTTTGCATAGAGTCGGTATAGATGGTTGTTTTAGGTCTTGCTGGGAACATTGGCAAAGCCGCATTAGTTTTTGGCAAATGACAGCAGATGTTCTGTCCCAAAACTGGCACTTATAATGACACTTCCATTTTCCCCCCACCTTTGGAAATTCATACTTTTGAACTCCAATACAGAGATATTCTGTATTTTCCTACAGAGGAGGTTTGCTTCAGACTCCCTGCCTTTATTCTCCGTTCCTTCTCTCCTGTGGCTTCTTATGTTAGACTTTGTAATTGTGGAATAACAAGGCAATTCTAAAATTAAGTGGTTTTGCTAGTACAGTATCATTTAAAGCGAGAAGATAATCCAGAATGTACAACAGTCTAGAGCCGTGATGGCGAACCTATGGCACACGTGCCAGAGGTGCCATGCAGAGCCATAGAAAATAGCCCAAAACATGTTCTGAAAAGAGCCCCAAAAACTGCCTGAAAAGGGCTCAGAAAACGGTCTGGAAACAGCCTGAAAACGGGCAAAAAACAGGCATGCGCGTGCTGGCCAGCTGGTCGTCGGGTTTCCAGCGCATGCACACGTGTCCTGGTTTGGGCACTCAGTGCTGAAAAGGTTTGCCATCACTGGTCCAGGTGAATGTTTTTCAAACTTGGGCACTTTAAGATGGAGGATTTCAACTCCCAGAATTCCCCACTCAACATGTTGAGTGGGGAATTCTGGGAATTGGAAGTCTTCCCCCTCCTTGCCAAGTTTGAAAAACTTCTCTAGAACATTTCATCTCATTAGTTTACAAAGCAATGCAAAAACCAATTTTTTAAAGATGAACTAGCACTGAGTTGTTTTTTGAAACACATTTTTAGCAGCCCTAATAGCATTTTCTGAATAATGAGCAATTTAGGCACTGTTAACTGTCCACATCTGCTCCAATTATCTGAAGGAGTTAAAAAAAAGTATTCTCTAAGCCTTTTTAATGTGATTTTTTTCCCCCTGGATGGGTAAAACATTCCCTTTTTACTGTGCTATACAAAAGCATAATGACATGTGAGGGAGAGAAAGCAAAACAAAACAAAATTCTCTATTTCCAAAGAACACCCCCCCCCCCAAAAAAAAAACCCCATCAATGCATTTATTACCCTTTGCACTTCAAGAAAATATACTTCAGCTCAGGATGTATGGTTTGAGATGGAATGTGTAAAAACAGAGCAATCTGGATCATTAAAAAAATGCCTTGTGTTTTACAGCTTCTTCAAGAACTTTCTGAACTTGGCAGAAGTTTACCACATCATTTCACAACAGGTTGACAAATTATTTTTCACATCTTGTCGAGCAGTCGTTCTTAAGGTCTTAAATTCATTCTACAATTCTTAGAATTGCTGTTTTATTGGATGAGTACATCTCCCCCCACGAGTAGTTCTAGTGTCCCTGCTTATCAGGTCATAAATGCCTGACGAGAGCCTGTTTGGTCTAGACTAGAGGTCAAAGCACTAGGCTAGTAACCAGGAGATGGTGACTTCTAGTCCTGCCTTAGGCCTGCATTGGGTAGCTTTCGGCCAATCACCAGGAGATGGTAAGTTCTAGTCCCACCTTAGGCACGAAAGCTAGCTGGTTGACCTTCCTCTCAATCCAATCCACCTCACAAGGCTGTTGTTTTAAGAAAAACAGGAGGTGGAAGTTCTGTTGGATATATTTGCCACCTTGAGTTATTTGTAAAAAATAATAAAAGCTGGGATATAAAATAAATAAATCATCTTCTTAGTGGCATCTTCAGGGAGATAGGGGCTGCAAGCAACTGGCTCACCTTCCAGCCTGCGCAGGCCTACTGCCTTCTTCCTTTACCTTAAAACGTATTTGGAATAAGCAGGTAGGAGTGGAGAAAAGGTCACAACAGAGCTCTGATTGATGCCTCCCTGTTGGGGGTCCTTAGGAAATTTTAGTTTGGGATGTCTCAACGGCCTTTTTCAGAAATCCAAGTGAAATAGTGCTAAGGTCTAGCAGGCATTCTGCAAAATAACCTCTCTTTCATTGTTTGACAAAACTGGACCAGGAAAAAAGATGCTGGCTACAGGTAGTCCTTGAGTTACGACCCTAATTGGGACCTGAATTTCCATTGTTATGCAAAGCCGCCGTTAGGCAAAACTTCACATGACCCCATCACCTAGCATTGGCAATTTGGATAGTTCTGGTTGTTGTTACGGTGGGATTTCATGCTTCTCCCTGCGCTGCCATGGTCATCTCCACTTCAACCTCCCCCCCCCCCCCCAATCTGTATCCTTTGGGCTGCGCTGCACTCCGCTGCCCCCTGGCATCTTTGCCATCTTGTTGGTGACAAGGCCTGCTCAATCAGGCAGGCCTTGAAACTGTCTTGGGTGGACACATCTCATTAGCAGTGAGGAAGAAGATGGTGAGGGTCGGGGGAGGGGGGGCTGGAGATAACCTGTTTCCCTGAAAATAAGACCTCCCTGGATAATAAGCCCAATCAGGCTTATGAGCCCGTGCGCTAAAATAAGCCCTTCCCTGAAAATAAGCCCTCCCCGAAAATATTGCAACACAGCAGCAGCCATGAGATGACCGTGCTCGCTGCCTCCTGCACCTCAAAAATGGTAAGACCTTCCCGAAAATAAGGCCAAATCCTTATTTCAGGAGTCAAAAGATAATAAGACCCTGTCTTATTTTTGGGGAAACACAGTAGAGATGGAAGAGGCCAGAGAGGGGAGTGCACCCTGCATTTGTAAATGTGGGGCAGGCTGCCAGGCATCTATAGTTTAAGTCACTTGGCCTCAGGATGCAGCAATGGCCAGAATTTCGAGGACCAGCCATAACCGCTCAGCCCTACTGTGACTTGGAGCAGTCACTGAACGAAAGTCGCCTGACACAGGTAGTCCTCGACTTTTGACTGCAGTTGAGCCCAAGCTTTCTGTTACTAAGTCTGATATTTTTCGTGAGTTTTGACCCATTTTGCAACCTTTCATAGCCACGGTTGTTAAGTGAATCACTGCAGTTGTAAAGTTAGTAACAGGTTAGATTGTTAAGTGAATTTGGCTTCCCCATTGACTTTGCTGGTCAGAAAAGGGGAATCACATGACCTTGGGACCCTGCAACCGTCATAAATATGAGTCAGTTGCCAAGCTTCTGAATTTTGAGGGATGCTACAATGGTCATAAATGTGAAAACAGCCAGAAGTCACTTTTTCTCAATGCTGTTGTAACTTCAGGTGGTCACTAAACAAACTGTTGTAAGTCAAGGATATGGAAGAAAGGAACTGTTGCCAGTTAATTCATTCTGAAATCGACCCAGCAATTTGAGAAGAAATGGGACAGCACACAACTTTAATAAGGATAATAATAATACCGCCAACATGTTTGGCTCAAATTTCTCTCCTGCTCTTGGACAAGAGCCTTGTTGTTAGCTATGAGTCCTCAAGGAAGTATATTTTTTCATTAGTTTAAAGCCTCATGAGCATAGTTGGTGGCCATTGATATTTATTTATTGAAAGGTGGAGTTTAGAGTACCCGAGCCCACAAATCTTGGCATAAACTAAAAATATAGTGTTTACCCTCAGCGTTGCTGGTCCGTTTCCATGGGGAAAAAAATGGAAGAGAAGCATAATAGAAACTAGCAATAATGTGCGTACTCTGTACTGTTAAATGACATGCATTTTGAGGTAATTGTGCTTCTGCTTATGACAGTGGTTCTGACATTTAAACAGTCATAAACAGTTTTTTTAAGATTCTTGCTTGAAGGGAAAAGTATCTGTCTTTAGAAATGGGTTCAGAAAAAGAATTTCCTTCTCATCCAAATAATAGTTTGATTTTCCATAATAATCGTTATGAGCTCCAGCATGTTCTGCTTTATTTGCATGCTTGATCGCTATGAGTCTGCATGTTGTGAATGAAATACTACAGGACGTCCTCAACTTAACGACCGCCAATAAGCCCAAAATTTAGGTTGACAAGCGAGTCATTTGTTAAGTGAGTTTTGCTCCATTTTACGACCATTCTTGCCCTAGTTGTTAAGTGAAACACTACAGTTGTCAAGTTGGTTACTCAGTTGTGAGTCTGACTTCCCCATGGACTTTGCTCATCAAAAGATCGCGAACAGTGGCCACATGCCCTGGGTACCCTGCAACCTTCATAAATATGAATCAGTTTCCAGGCATCTGGATTTTGATCCCATGACCATGAGGCTGCTGCAATGGTTGTAAGTGTGAAAAACAGTCATAAGTCACTTTTTTCAGTGCAGTTGTAACTTGGAATGGTTACCAAGCAAACTCTACCTGTACCTGTTCCCTTTGTATTCTACCTGTATTGGTGCCTTTGTGGCTTTATCTCTTTCTATATAAAACCGAAAAACCATTCATGCATCATCATGAAATCTCCAGAACTGTAAAGTCTACAAACTTGAAATTTGGCACGTATGTTCCTCTTGGCTTCTAGGGGCTCGCTAAGAAAGGATTTTTCAAAATGACGCATCAGATCATTAGTATTTTTTATATTATTATTAAAACGCTCTGATGCTAAGGAGTTAGATGTTGTACTCTCCCTCCCCACCTGAAAAGAATTATGTTCCAACTGCCAGTTGGGCGTGGCCAGCATGTGACTCATCTGGCCTGCAGGCTGGGAGTTTAGACATTCTACTCCCCCTCCCCACCTAAAAAAACACTCTGATGCTAAGGAGTTAGACTGAGGGAGAGAAGGGGGTAAGATAGGAGAGGCCTCTGTGGGGCAAACCTGAGGGAGAGGAGATAGGAGAGGATCAATGGGGCAAGCCTGAGGGAGAGAAGAGGAGAGGAAAGGCCGATTGTAACTAGTCATTTATTTTCAATAAATAAATAAACAAGTGTCAAGCCCGATTACATAGTTTCATAGCAGAGCACGGGTATTCAGCTAGTAGAGTATAGAACAGAACCATTCCAGTTTGAGAGTTTACAGCCTAAAATTCAAGCAAAGGGGGGGAAAATAAATAAAGTGAAGAGCTGCAGAATTTCTGGGAAGGGTTAGGGGTGGGGTGGGATGCTTCTGGGATGATGGGAGCCAATATATCTGGTTTTAATCATTCCAGACAGCTGCTGTTGATTGCAGGGTTTCTTTCAAATGGCTCCCGGCAATTTGCCTTTTTCACAATTCAATGATGAGACCACCCAGGGACATTAAAAGTTAGTCTTGTGGTCCCTGTAAAAAGTGGAACCCTTGCTGGAGAACTTCCAAAGGCAACTTCTGTTCCATGGGTTGAATGTTCTCACTGTCAGAAAGTTCCTCCTTGTTTCTAAGTTGAATCTCTCCTTGGTCAGTTTTCCATCCATTATTGTTTGTCTGGCCTTCAGGTGCTTTGAGAAACAGCTTGACCCCCTCCTCTCTGTGGCAGCCCCTCAAATATTGGAAGACTGCTATCCTGTCTCTCCTGGTCCTTCTCTTCACTAGACTAGCCATGCCTAGTTCTTGCAACCGTTCTTCATATGTTTTAGTCTCCATTCCCCTAATCATCCTGGTTGCTCTCCTCTGCACTTTTTCTAGAGTCTCAACATCTTTGACCAAAACTGGATGCAGTGCTCTCCTTCCTTATGACAGTTGTGGACAGCCTTAGAAACAAGTCTTATTCCTTTTTTCGTTGTCTGTGGAAGTTACTGCTGGCAGCTCCTGGGCAGCAATTTAATATGAAATTTAAATGGATTCAAATGCAGTCATAAAGACTGAATTGGAGTACATGCTCTGTGATTATAGAAGGTTGCATGGTTGAAGTTTTCCATGCTTGCTTTTGGAGTACAGATAGTCTTCAACTTATGACCACAATTGAACCCCAAATTTCTGCTTCTAAGCGAGATATTGGTTAAATGCATTTTGCACCATTTTATGAACTCCTTGCCCTAGTTGTTAAGCGAATCACGGCAGTACTTAAGCTATCAATTCAATTTTAAGTGAATCTGACTCTACCCCATTGACTTTGCTTGTGAGAAGGTCACAAAAGGTGAACACATGATCCAGGGACACTGTAACCGTCATAAATATGAGTCAGTTGCCAGGTGACTGAATTTTGATCACGGGGATGCTGCAAGGGTCGTAAGTGTGAAAAACGGTCATAAGTCACTTCTTTCAGTGCTGTTGTAACTTTGAATGATGTCTAAAGAAAGCCGGTTTTGTAAGTCCAGGACCACCCATAGCAGATATTTTGTTATCCTAGAAGTAGTACATGTGGATGAGTTTTGGAGAAGGGTTATAAACAGTGGTGAAATCTTTTTTTGTGTGTGTGTCATTGGTTCTGTGGTTGTGGCTTGGTGGGAGAGGGGGTCATGTGACCGGATGGGCATGGCCAACTTTTTTCCACTTTTTAAAGCATTTTTTCCCTGCCGGTTCAGGTGAATAGGTGGAAAAAAATGGTTTAAAAAGTGTTTAAAATGGTTCCGATGATCGCTCGGCTCACAGCTGATCCGCGCAATCGTTGGAACCATTCCCTCACACACACACACACACTTTTTAAAGCATTTTTCCCCTACCTATTTGCCCCAATCAGCAGGGGGAAAATGCTTTAAAAAGTGAGGTAAATGGTTCCAACAATTGCAGGGATCAGCTGTGAGCCGCGCGACCTTGGGAACCATTCTCCCCCCCCCCCCACTTTTTAAAGCATTTTTTTACTACCAGTTCCATCAAATAGGTAGGGAAAAATGCTTTAAAAAGTGAAAATAAAGGTTCCATTACAATAAACTCTGCCGTGCAATCGTGGGAACCTTTTTTTCCCACTTTTTAAACCTTTTTTTTACTACCGCTTCGGGCGAACCTTAGCATTTTTTGCTACCGGTTTTAGCAAACCAGTCAGAACCGGTAGCATTTCACCCCTGATGATAGAATTTGATAGGTATGCCCTAAGGCCAATGGTGGGGAAATAGTTGTGAAGAAGAATCTTTTTCTCTGTACAAATCTTTTTTATTTCCATTTCATTCTATACAATCACATGTTTACTGTGCAACCGAGGCATATAACATTGGGTAATAAACACAGCCCTCACTTTTATAGAAAATGCCCCCTACAATACAAACCCAATATACCGCCTTAGCCCACCATACACCCTCTTTCATCCCCCTCCAACTTTCATTCTTCCTTCTCTCATACCCCTCTACACCTACTTCCCCTCCCCCTCTATCTAACCCTAACCCTATCACTCCCTCTCTTAATCCATTCCCTCCCTTCCTTCTCCTCCTCCTCTCTCTCACCCTCTCTACTCTCCTCCTTCTTTCATTCAGCTCCTCCCTTCGGTATACTTCTATTACTTTCCAATATATTCGGTTTGTTCTGTTTTGACACTAACATTAAGAAAACCACAGTATACAAGTGCAATCATGCTTTAAAATTTAACACATATTATATTTCCCCCCTCCCCCCCTCCCCCTAGATCCCCGCCTCCCTTCCCTCCCCCCGACTTCCCAGAGCCCATACATGGTATAACTTTTTGACAATCACAGCCTAAAATATCTCTACATTGAACTCAGCTTCTTGCTGTTACCCAAATTTTTAACAATTTAAGTTATTACTAATTTTAAGCATAAGCTATCTGGAATTTCCTAGTTCCGTGTTTGCTTTGTATATAATCAATCCATTTTTTCCAGTCTCGTTTATACCTCTCATTTGAATGTTCTTTAAGATATGCTGAAATTTTTGCCATTTTGGCTAAGTTTGTAACCTTCAAAGTCCATTCTTGAATTGTAGGCAGGTCTTTCTTCTTCCAGTATTGCGCCACCAAGAGTCTTGCTGCCGTTATTAAGTACAGAACCAAATTAATCTCTACTGCTACAAAGTCAATACATATACCTAGTAAAAACAGTTTGGGAGTGAATTTTATCCTTTTTTTGAAGATATTTTGCAGGATCCACCAATTTTTTATCCAAAATGCCTTAACATTACGACATGTCCACCATATATGAAAATACGTAGCATCAAAAGAACCACATCTCCAACATTTAGGCTGAACATTTGAATACATAGAAGCAAGCTTTTTGGGATCTAAGTGCCATCTATAAAACATCTTATAAAAATTTTCTCTCAAATTTTGTGCTTGTGTAAATTTTACATTTCTTACCCATATTTTTTCCCATGTGTCCAGCATTATAGGTTCTTCAATATTCTGAGCCCATTTTATCATACAATCTTTAACCATTTCGGTTTCTGAGTCCATCTGTACTAATACATTATATATCCTCTTTATGTGCATTAAACTTTGATCTCTTATTTGTTTAAACAAGTTATCCTCAGCTATTACAAAACCTATTTTTTGGTCTATTTTCCACCTGGCCTGTAGATGGCCATACTGAAACCACGTTTGAACTACCTTCTCTTTTTTAAGTACCTCTAAGGATTTTAATTGCAACACCCCTCTTTCTGTAATAAGGAGTTGTCTATAAGTGGTTCTATCGTGTTTTTGTTCTATATTCATATTTTCAATTGCATGTCTAGGAATTGCCCACATGGGCAATTTGTCATTTAGTTTATGTTGATATTTTTTCCAAACCCGCAATAAGGCATTTCTTAAAATATGATTTTTGAAATTCTTATCCAGTTTTTTGTTAAATAACAAGTAAGCATGCCAACCATATACCAAATCATGTCCCTCAATATTCAATATTCTGTCATTGGTTAAATGGATCCAATCACTAATTGCAGATAAAGCCACTGCATCATAATATAATTTTAAATTTGGTAATTTCAATCCTCCTCTTTCACGTACATCTTGCATTATTTTCATCTTAACCCTCGGCTTCTTTCCTGCCCATACAAATTTGTTGATACCCTTCTGCCATTCTAAAAGATTCACATCTCTTTTGAGTATTGGTAACATTTGAAACAAAAATAAAAATTTTGGTAAAATATTCATTTTCACTGCCGCTATCCTTCCCAACAAAGATAAATGCAGTTTCTCCCACCTTTTCATCTCCATTTGTATACTATGCCAGAGTGGTTCATAATTATGCTTGTATAATTTCCCATTTGAAGTTAAAATATTAACTCCAAGATATTTGACTTTTTTAACAACCTCACATCCTAACATCACTCCCAATTCTTCCTTCTGTTTGGTATTCATATTCATTGCTAATATTTTGGTTTTTCCTAAATTGATTTTAAATCTAGAGACTTGACCATATTGATTAATCGTATTCATTAAAACCTTACTGGATTCCTGCGGTTGTTTCAATATTATAACCAAGTCGTCCGCAAAAGCGCGGACTCTGTATTCTTGCTGTCTGATCTTGATCCCTTTTAAAGCATCCAAGGCCCGTATCTTATTCAGCAATACTTCCAAAGTTATAATAAACAATAGTGGGGACAAAGGACAACCCTGTCTTGTACCTTTTTCTATTTGAAAGGAATCTGTTAAACTTCCATTAACTATAATTTGGGCTTTTTGCTGCTGATATATTGCACCAATTGACCTTAAAAAGCCATCTCCTATCTGCATTTTTTGCAGTATCTTCAACAAGAATTGCCAATTGACTCGATCAAAGGCTTTCTCAGCGTCCAAAAATATGAATGCGGCAGGGATTTGATTATTCTTTCCCAAGTATTCTAAAGCATTAGTAATTAACCTGACATTGCTCTTCATCTGTCTGCCCTGTATAAAACCTGTTTGGTCAGTATGTATCAGTTGTTGGATAACCACCATTAACCTATTTGCTAATATTTTGGTAAAAATTTTATAATCTACATTAAGTAATGAAATAGGTCTATAATTTTTCGGCTGAGTAAGATCTTGGTCTTCTTTGGGTATCAACGATATGAACGCTGTCTTCCATGAAGGGGGCACTTTACCTTCCGATTGAATTTTATTAAATAATTCTCTAAGATGTTCTACCATTTCTAACTGTAAGTTTTTATAGTAAACGGCTGTTAAACCATCTGTACCTGGTGCTTTCCCTAGCTTTAATTGTTTGATTACCTGCAGGATTTCCCCAGAGGTTATTGGTTGGTTCAACCTATACCTATGTTCTTCGCTAACTAGGGGGATTTTCTCTTTATCTAAGTATTTATTTATATCTAAGTCCCTAATTTTGTCCCCTTTATACAACTCTGTAAAAAATTCTCGAAATCCCTTTTGGATCTCTTCCTGCTGAAACACTTCCTTCCCTCTGTAACACAATTTGGATACATTTCGAATTTTCCTTTTTTTCCTGATCTGATAAGCCAACCACCTACCGGGTTTATTTGCATTGCAGAAAGTATTATGTTTAGCATATAATAAACTGGTGGCTACCTGGTCAGAGATCAGCATATCAAATTGAGATTTTAATATGGAAATTGCTTCTTTAGTCTTTGTATCACCTGGGTTCAATATTAATTCCTGCTCTTTCCCTTTAATTTCCTCTTCCAATTCTTTACGTTTTTGCCCTTGTTTATGTCTATGTATTTTGTTTATATTTATCAATACTCCTCTCATATAGGCTTTGCTTGCATCCCATACAAAGAAGAATCTTGTCTGTACCTTAATACACTACTTTGCCTATTCTACTACAGGTTGTCCTTGACTTATTCCCACAAAATTTCCATTGCTAAGAGAGAGATTTGTTAAGTGAGTTTTGGCCTGTTTTATGACCTTTCTTCCCACTGTCGTTAAGTGAATCACTGCAGTTGTTAAGTCAGTAACACGGTTGTTAAGTGAATCTGGCTTCCCCATTGACTTTGCTTGTCAGAAGGTCGCAAAAGGGGATCAGATAACTCCGGGACACCACAAACGTCATAAATATGAACCAGTTACCAAACGTCTGGATTTTGATCGTGTCACCATGGGGGTGCTGCAGTGGTTGCAAGTGGGGTGGTGCTCTCCCACAGCGCCCAGAGAACGACCGTTCAGGTAAGCCAACGGTCATTTTCAGTGGCATGATAACTTTAAACAGTCACTAAATAGTGGTTGTAAATCAGGGACCACCTGTATACGACACAGACCAGATCACTCTTTTGTTTGTTCCACCACAGATCTTCATTGTTTTCTCTCCCTTCTCTCCTTTGTCTTAATATAGAATAACAGAGTTGGGAGGGACCTTGGAGGTCTTCTAGTCCAACCCCAGGTAGGAAACTATACCATTTCAGACAAATAACTATTTCAAAGGCTAGCTACACATGTACGTAGTAGTTTATGAATCATGAGTCTATGAATGTATAGGTATAAGAGTAAACCCAGATAGTTGTATTCCAAAATATTAAGTCCACAAAGAGAGCACAAAATTAATACTCAACCATCCAGTGTGAAGCAGTGTTCTAAATACAATGGAGAGCGATGGAGAAGTAGACCCACAATTCACAAACTGTTATATAGGTAGCCTTTGACATTTTAGTTACCGTTATCAATATTTGGAGTATTTCCTCCATATGGGAAACTCAATACAATTTTCAATTGGGCTCCAGTCAAAAGCCTCTCTCTATTTGGAGCGTTCATGATTATGTCAAAATAAATCCGATTTATGCATTCCCTGTCAATCCTGTGCATTGCACGTTGCATTACAACATCTCCATTTGGGGAAGAGGCACTTAAGCAAAGTAAGTCAAGTCTCTGCCAGCCAGTAGCATTACAGGGGTTTAGATCCATCTGCCAATAGCACAGTTGGTCTCCCGGTTATTAACTCCATCCTTTATCTGGCACTAACCTTCTCTGGCCGACAGATAGATCCATTTGATTCCCCCAGTTGGACAGGAGATCCATTTGTTCTCATGATGACATGTGTTAGTGAGCAGAAAAAGTTGATTTGCCACTGGAAGCATAGATGATAAACCTTGAAAATTTGAGTGAATTATTAGGAAACGAAGTTGGCAGATATCTTCAAATTTAAGAAAATTGACCTTTCCCATTCTTTTCTTGTTTCAAATGTTGAAGCCAAACATTCAATAACTTCTGGGTAAAACAATACTTAAATCCCCTTGAGAAAACATATCCATGCAGAACTAGAATAAATATGCCTGTATGAGTTAACCCAAAGGGACTTTCTCTTCACTCAAGTAATTTTTATTTAGAGAGATAAATATACTCAAGACTCTATATATAGAAATCAAGGAACTTCCTTGATATGGTATAGGACAGTGATGGCAAACCTTTTAGACACCGAGTGCCTAAACTACGTGCCCGCGCATGCCCAAACTGAAAGGTATGTGAATGTGTGCATGCATGGGCATGCGCGCGCATGCGCAGCTGAGACCCGAAGATCAGCTGGCCGACGGGAGGTGGTGCATCCCAACACCGGCAGTGCAACAAGAGGTAAGATCTTTTCTTTTGTGAGCTTCTGTTTCGTCATTTGCAGGGAAGCAGAAGCTCACGAAAGAAACGCCACAGAGATCTGACCTGGGGCGACGGTGCATGTGCCAGCAGAGACGGCTCTGCATGCCACCAGTTGGTCATCACGGGTATAGGATCTTCTGTTTGAGCAGTGATTTGGACTAGAAGACCTCCACAGTCCCTTCCAACTCTGTTCTTCTGATATAAATAATCTTTGTGAATCTAGTCAACTTAGCTAGAGACATGCAAAGAATATGAAATACATTTATTTCACATTTTTCTTGTTTCTTCTCATCCTTCCACCTAAAAACATTTTCAGTTTCTTTTCCAATTGCATTGTACAGCTTATATGTTATGTTAAAGGTGGAAATAAATACTGAGGGATTTATTGGTCTAATTTTTTTACATTTCAGAAACCTGGCAGGGTGTATAGACTTTCTACATCCACTGCTTACTTCCAGAAAGTAAACTTATAATTAATTTCATAGAACTTGTTTCATAGCTTGTTAGAAAAGCTTGCTTCTCTTTGTTTTTACTAGCATTACCAGACTTTGAGAGCAAAATCCCAGAGGACCAGTCGGGGGCAGCAAAGAGTTTCTTCTCTCTCTCTGCTGCAATCTGGTGATAGTTTGTATTTTCACAGCCGAGGTCTAGTAGCCCTTATTTATTATTATCCTTCCTCTCTACCACTAAAATGAATGCCAGGATTCCATGGCAGTATGTTCAAAACAAACACAACTCCTTGTCTGGAACACTGGAAAAATGAAATAGATTTTAATAAACCCACGGGAAACGAGTCAGTGCCTCCAAAATTTCCAGGACATTTTAAAAACAGATTTAGGACAAGGGATTTATCTTCCTTTCACCAACCCTCCACTAGTAATCTTTATCCAGAGGAAACCTCTATTTCTCTGTTATTTTATTATCCGTTCCAAAAAGTTTTCCCCATGCTCTTTTTCATGACTTTAACTTCTGTCCAAACTGGAACGATTATATTTGCAAAATTCCTGCTTATTCGTTATGCAGTACGTTATATAGGTTGTCCTTGACTTACAACCACAATTGAACCCAAATTTTCTGTTGCTAAGAGAAATATTTGCTAAATGAATTTTGTGCCGCTTTACGATCTTTCCTGCCACCATAATTAAGGGAATCACTGCAGTTATTAAGTGAGTAACATGGTTTTTGAGTGAATCTGACTTCTCCATTGACTTTGCTCGTCAGAAGATCGCAAAAGGGGTCACATGACCCCAGGACACTGCAACCGACATAAATATGAACCAGGATGCTGCAATGGTTATAAATGTGAAAAAAACAATCACAAAACACTTTTTCAGTGCCATTGTCACTTTGAACGGTCACTAAATGAACTTTTGTACGTCGAGGACTACCTGTACAGGGAATCTGCATGCTCTTGGCTCTGCAGCAAAACTCAGGATGTGACACATGGCATGGGCCCAGCAGTGGGGCAAAGTGCCTTCCTTTGCTTTGTGTCTAAAAGTAGAACACCACAATATAGTTGGCACTTGTGTTTAAATTCAGTTTCTAACGTGTCTGTTGGGAAGAGGATTTCAACTGCTCACAATTACCATATTTTTCAGACTATAAGATGCACCTTTTTGTCTCCCAAAAGTGGGTGAAAATGTCTGTGCGTCTTATATACTAAATATTGTTGAAGCCCCACCCCCATGCCAGCCTTTTTTTGCCTCTGCATGCCCCGTTTTCAGGCCTTTTTTCGGCCTGTTTTCAGACCTTTTTTCAGCCGATTTTTTAGTCTTTTTTGGGCAGTTTTTGAGGCTTTTGGGGGATGTTTTTGAGGGGGTTTTGTGAGGGCATTTTTGAGGCTTTGGGGGGGCATTATTTTGGAAAAAACAGCCTGAAAAAAGCCTCAAAAATGCCCCCAAAGCCTCAAAAATGATCTGAAGAAAGCCTCAAAAATGGCCCGAAAAAGCTTTTAAAATGTCCTGAAAAAAGCCTTTAAAACAAGCCTAAAAATCCGTAAAAATGGCCGAAAAAAGCCAAAAAAATGATCAAAAAAAGCCTAAAAATCAGGGTTGAAAAAAGCCTCAAAATGGGCCAAAGACCCTTGAAAATGGGTAGAAAAAAGGCTGGCAAAGGGCCGAAAAAAGGCCTCCCAAAAGGGCTTTAAAAGGCAGCACATGGAGATCAAAACCCTTCCCCCCCCCCTTATAAATTTAGGTGTGTCTTATAGTCAGGTGCGTCGTATAATCCAAAAAATACAGTAACTATTTCAAGCACTGCCATATTTTTCAAAGCCCATGTTATAAAAAGACGCTGGGTGTGGAGTAGCAATCTAAAAACATCCCCGACTAAACAGAGCTGGGAAGTTCAGCCCCATGACTTCTATTCTTGGTTCTCTCGGGGAATCACAGCTACCCTTTGCATCCAAATATGCAATGTTGGAAATTCCCTGGTTGGCAGTTAAAAGTACAACAAGCGGGCGGGTCCCTCCAATCTTTATTCAACCACAGGTACTCCTCGACCTATGACGACAATTGAGCCCAACATTTATGTTGCTAAGTGAGAAATTTGTTAAATGAGTTTTGCCACAGTCGCGCAGTGGTTAGAATGCAGTACTGCAGGCTACGACTGCTGACTGCTGGCTGCCTTCAATTTAGCAGTTCAAATCTCACTGGCTCAAGGTTGACACAGCCTCCTTTTTTGCTCCTCTTTTACTTCCTATGGGAGGGGCCATTCATCGTCTACCTGTGGCTTTACTCCCGAGTCGACCCTGATTTCCTATTTGTTCTTTTCTTCTGGCAGCTCTGTGCATGCGCAGTCTGGGAACAGGCTCCAGCTGTTCCTCTCCCTCACTGCTGTCTAGCTCTGAAGGTAGCTGAAGACTGCCAGACGGCCTTGGCCCTATCTCTGCCTCTGACACAGAGCCCTCGTCCGAGCCTTCTCCAGCCTCTAGGACTGGCTCATGTTCCTCCCAAACTCCTCACTGTCTGACTCTGCTGCCAGCTCCACTGGCGGGCCACAACACTTTCTCAAATGTAAAGGGCAAGGAGATGTTTCTTAAGCCCAAAGTAGTGGCCTCTTATTCCTGTCACAAAATGAACAAACCATTGTTCTTCACCTTCTACCCTTGGATATCATGGATATTCTTTCGCTAACTCAATGCCACCTGCATCCCATCCCTACCCTTCAGTCTGCTAATCAGACTAGTTACTTGTAAAACTCCCTTGCATTGCCAACACAACTCCTTTGTGATATGCCATCTTTAGCTTCTTGGGGGAGGTTTTATGATTGTTGTTTTAGGCTGCTTTTTAAAAAAAACTACACATCTAAAATTAAGCTCTGAAGTGCAGCCTTGATTGCCTTCAGTTCTCTTATATTCAGAACATATTTGAGGGATCATTAACAAATACCTCCCTCATCTTGTCGCCAATGTTTCATTGTGATTTATAAATAAATTTACTCTAATCTTACAAACGCCTGTGTGGTGGAAATATCTGCTGTTCACTAGGCTGTTACTGAGTCACAAAAGTGAAATGATATTCTGCTCCTCTCAACATAAATCTGTAGGCTTTATTTTAAAAGTAGAAAGAAATGGGTTATTTCCAGGGGTGGGCTGCTGGGGATTCGCACGGGTTTGGGCAATCCTCTAGCTAGATTTCTATCCAGTTCAGCGAACCCCCAAATGCCACCCCTGGCTGGCCACGCCCATCCTGCCCCTTCCAGGAGTCTCCACGTGGCCCGCTCATCATGCCAGGTAAGTGCAGGACACGCACCGAGGTTCGGGGAGGGGGGAAAATGGGCCTATCCTAGGATCCAGAAGTCCAGAAAGAGGCCTGTTTCCAGCCTTCGGAGAGCCTCTGGAGCCCGGGAGAAGCAGTTTTTACCCTCCCAGAGGCTCGAGGAAAGCCTCCAGAGCTTGGAGAGGGTGAAACCTCCCCCCCCCCCGCTGTGGTGCAGGAGGCCAACTAGAACACACCCACCATGGCCACGCCCACCCAGCAACGGGTCAGCGAACCCGTTGCGGCAATTTTTGAAGCCCACCCCTTGCTGCCATTCTTTCTCTTGACAGGAGTATAGCATCTCTTGCATATACAGGGAGTCCTCGACATACGACCACAGTTGAGCCCACAATTTCTGTTGCTAATTGAGGCACTTGTAATGTGAATTTGGTCCTCATTTTATGACTTTTCTTGCCACAGCTGTTAAGCAAATCTCTGCAGTTGTTCAATCAGTAGCACGCTTTTTTAACTGAATCCGACTTCCCCATTGAACATCACAAAAGGTGATCACGTGACCCTGGGACACTGCAGTTGTCATAACTATGAGTCAGTTGCCAAGCATCTGAATTTTGATCATGTGACTGGGGATGTTGCAATGGTTCTAAATGCGAAAAATGGTCATAAGTCACTTTTTTTCAAAACCTTTGTAACTTTGAATGGTCACTAAATGAATGGCTGTAACCCAAAGACTACCTATATTTTTCTATAGCCATATTCCTTGCATTAAGGGATGCGGTGGCTCAGTGGCTAAGATGCTGAGCTTATCAATCAGAAGGTTCAGTGGTTTGAATCCCTAGCACCACACCATGGAGTGAGCTCCAGTTACTTGTCCCAGCTTCTGCCAACCTAGCAGTTTGAAAGCACGTAAAAAAATGCAAGTAGAAAAATAGGGACCACCTTTGGTGGGAAGGTAACAGCGTTCCAATGCCCCTTCGGCGTTGAGTCATGCCGGCCACATGACCATGGAGACGTCTTTGGACAGCGCTGGCTCTTCGGCTTTGAAACGGAGATGAGCACCGCCCCCTAGAGTTGGAAACGACTAGCACATATATGCAAGGGCAACCTTTACCTTTATTCCTGGCATCTAATTGTCAAGAGAATAAGTTCTGCACTGCAACCCAAAGACATTCCAAATGAAGACGCAATGAGTGCCACCATCAGCCAGATGTTTATCCAGGGCCATACACTATTAGCACACAAAGAGAAGCTAGATTGTGGAATTTTATATATACTCCATTTCTACTCCCATTTTGAACCCAATGAGCTCTTGAGAACTTGCTGACATTTTCATTATTACAGCAACACTCTGAACTTAGGTAGACAGAGGTCTGGCCCAAGGTTTCCCAGTGAATTTCAAATAACAGAACAACAAGAGTTGAAAGGGACCTTGGAGGTCTTCTAGTCCAAGCCCCTGCTCAAGCAGGAGATCCTATATCATTTCAGATAAATGGCTATCGAGTCTGTTCTTAAAAACCTCCAGTGATGAAGCATCCACAACTTCTGTTGGCCACCTGTAAATTGTTCTCACCGTTAGGAAATTGCTCCTTAGTTCTAGGTTGCTTCGCTCCTTGATTAGCTTCAATCCACTGTTTCTTGTCTTGCCTTCTGGCATTTTGGAAAATAAATTGACCCTTCTTTGTGGCAGCTCTTCAAATACTGGTTAATTGTCCTCACCGTTAGGAGGTTTCTCCTTAGGTTGCTCCTCTCCTTGATTATTTTCCACCCTTTGCTTCTTGACCTGCCTTCAAGTGCTTTGGACAATAGGTTGACCCCCCCCCCCTTCTTTGTGGCAGCCCCTCAAATGCGGAAGACTGCAATTATGTCACCCCTAGTCTTTAAAATATGCCATTTAGTGGGGGGAAAGGAGGTTTCTAGCTGCTGATATCAAAAGTGCTGGCCAGTATATTTGACAGACCAATCCGCTTTTGCAAAAGCCAGGAAGGGAGGAATAGAAGGATTTGTAGAAGCTACCGAATGAGTGGTAGAAAAATGTATCGCCATGGAGCTGTTTTAGAACAGAAGTCTTTATTGGACAAGTGTGATTGGACACGGAAGGAATTTGGCTTTGGTACAGATGCTCTCAGTAGACATAAAAAAGATAAGATACATTTGTCAAGAATCCTAAGGTACAACACTTAAGGATAGTCATAGGGTACAAATAAGCAGTCAGGAAACAATATCAATATAAATCGTAAGGATACAAGCAACAAAGTTATAGTCCTGCAGTCATAAGTGGGAGGAGATGGGTGATAGGAACGATGAGAAGACTAATAGTAATAGTAATGCAGCCTTAGTGAATAGTTTGACAGTGGTGAGGGAATTATTTGTTTAGCAGAGTTATGGCATTCGGGAAAAACTATTCTTGTGTCTAGTTGTCTTGGTGTGCAGTGCTCTATAGCATCTTTTTGAGGGTAGGAGTCAAAACAACTTATGTCCAGGATCCGAGGGGTCTGTAAATATTTTCACAGCCCTCTTTTTGAGTCGTGCAGTGTACAGGTCCTCAATGGAAGGCAGGTTTTGTAAGGATCCATTAGGATCTCCATGCAACGTTGTTGGATGCATCAAATAAGTGGTTGAAACGAAGATGAGCACCACCCCCTAGAGTCGGGAACGACTAGTACATATGTGCGAGGGGAACCTTTACCGTTACCTTATCTTGAACAAAGAACCTGGATGTATGCTTGCTGGTTTGCCAAATCATTTGCATATTATTTTCATGACTGAGGTCATTCTGCTATTCATTCAACTCTTCAAAGGGTACTCTTTTGCATAAGCTTTGAAATAACTACCACCAGAAAATTAAAACGTGGGAAGGAAAGATTAATTTAGTTTCCATTTATCTTCAGTTTCCAGATCTTTTATTATTTAGCCAATTGTGTTTTCAAATTGGGCAGCTCAGTTTAGCAGTCTTCAAAACGGAGGACCCACTTATTTTGAGGGGACTTCTCTCTTTTAAATGAGAAGCTGGGATGGTTCACACTATACAGATGCCTACTTGGGTATTTCCAGCCTCTAAGAAAGACTTATTGTATTGTAAAAATTTAAAGTTGTTTGTGGTAACCTAACCAGCCTTACTGAAAGTCCATTTTGTCCCGTACAAAATCAGAATGCATATTTCTGGAAACTTTACTACTGACTATGAGGACATTCAACATTAGTCCCTATTATCAAATGATAAATTATGTTAAGGCTCTCGCTGTCTTGATTTGTTTCATTTTCCTTTATTTCAAACTAGCTGATAATCTGGCATTGCCTGGGTATTTATAGACGTCAAAACATTTGTCTGACAGGGAGCCATTGAGAGGGGCCTTTCTTCCCCCTACTCCCATGCCCATCATCCCTGTCCTCTCTCTTCCCCCTCCCATACGCTCCTCTTTTCCGCCCTGTCTACGATCCTGGCATTTTGCCCCAAATTCATCAGGTGCTTCCCCATTGGTCCACTGGAGTGCGAATGTCACGACTGGCTTACCAAAGGAAGTTGCAAGGGAACTGACATCACAAGCAATTGCCACTCTAGGATGCCGGACTCGGCCTCCTTAACGGCCCAGGCTTTCCCTTCCATGTCATCACAAACAATTGTTGCTCCAGGACTCCGCACTCACTCTCCTTAACGGGCTACGCTCTACATGGGGCAGCCTTTGAAGAGTATTCGGAGACTGCAACTTGTCCAGAATGCAGCCGCGCGAGCGATTGTGGGTGCACCTCGGTACACCCACGTTACACCTATCCTCCGCGAGCTGCACTGGCTACCGATTGGTCTCCGGATACGCTTCAAAGTGCTAGTCGTAACTTATAAAGCCCTTCATGGTATTGGACCTGGGTACTTGAGAGACCGCCTGCTGCCAATTACCTCCCATAGACCCGTTAGATCGCACAGGGTCGGCCTCCTCCGGGTTCCGTCTACCAGCCAATGCCATCTGGCTACCACCCGGGGGAGGACCTTCTCTGTAGCAGCTCCGGCCCTTTGGAATGAACTCCCCGCGGAGATTCTGACCCTCACCTCTCTCCAGGCCTTCCGGAAAGCCGTCAAAACCTGGCTGTGCCGGCAGGCCTGGGGTTGATGAGTTCCCCTCCCCTCTCGACTTGTATGGCTGTATGACTCTGTATGTATTTTAATTACGTGTATTGTGTTTGTATCCCCTTTCCCCTTTTGAGTTGTTCGCCGCCCTGAGTCCCTCCCGGAGAAGGGCGGCATACAAATAAACTAAATCTTAATCTTAAATCTTAATCTTAATCTACGCGTTCCAGAGTTATGCTGGAACACACACACACACACACACACACACACACACAGACACGGGTATCTTACCAGTATTTGTTTCCAGAGGGTAAGTACCAAACCAAGTTTGTTGAAATTGCTCGAAGCACTCCAGAGTTATGCTGGAACATACATATGTACATACATACATACATACATACATACATACATACATACATACATACATATACATACAATATCTAGAAGAAGAGGAGGAGGAGGAATGAATGAATAGGTGGATGAGTGGATGGATGTATGTAGCTTTTTTGACTCCCATCTCAGATATATAAAGGTATTTTAGGAACTGTCTTAATAACTACTATAAACGGCAAAAACAGGTTTGGTGGAAAATTGAAGATAAGGTGGTAGGACGTTATCAAGATTTAAGTTGGTTTGGCTTTTCACAGAAACACCTCAGGGAAAACTAATATGACAGAAAAACAGGATGGAGGAAGAATTTTCCTAAGGATTACTTCAGTCCAGAAGCCACAAACTCACACTTTGTAGAAGTGAGAGTTTGATTGTCCTGGGGAGCATGGAGTAGCTTTTAAGGAGTTGCTGATAAAATGCTTTGCAATAGGTTTGGGAGCGCTGTCAACTTCTTAATTCAGGTTTGCATTTCCCTGTTGTAGTAGATCCTTTTGAGTTTTTCCTGTAGCAGATTTTTTTTCCTGATCCTTGATAAAAGATTATGCATAATCAATATGTATCTATTGTGACTCATGAGGTAAGAGCATCTAGCTGACCTTGACTGATCTAGAAAAGCTGAGGGCTTAATTCTTGGATGAGAGTCAACAAAGAAATGCAAACATCTTGGCTGGAGAAAAAAATATGGAATCTCTTCTTCTCTACCCAGCATAAATATGTAGTAGGCTATAGCAGAAATGAAAGAGATCTGTGGTCTTTGCCAGCCCTCAAAAGGATAATAAAAGGGGCTTTAGTTTAGGAGTACACAAGAGTCTTATCGCTCTCCACTTTCTCTTTTCAAAACAATATTCCAAGAATTTGTTCCACTCATCCATCAAATGTTATTCCACTATGGGTAGTCCTCGACTTACAACTATAATTGAGCCCAAAATTTCTGTTGCCAAGCAAGACGTTTGTTAAATGAATTTGTCCCACCTTACGATCTTTCTTGCCACAGTTATTAAGTGAATCACTGCAGTTGTTAAGTTAGTAACATCTTTTTAAGTGTTAAGCTTGTTTTTGGCTTGTCAGAAGGTTGCAAAAGGGGAGCACGTGACTCCAGGACACTGCAACGGTCATAAATATGAGTCAGTTGCCAAGCGTCTGAATTTTGATCATGTGACCATGGGGATGCTGCAACGGCCCTAAGCATTAAAAATTGTCACAAGTCACTTTTCTCAGTAACTTTGTACAGTCAAAGTCCATTGCCAGCTGAGTTCCGCACCTTAAGAAAGAAGTAGAATGACCACAGGTGTGCAAAATAACTTCTGACATCCTGCAGGCTTCCCCATTGTCTGACTTTATAGGAAGCTGCAGGAGCATTGGAAATGACAGTCATGTGACAGCAGGCCGACCACAGCGACACAGCAGTGGCCACAATTTTTAATTTCAGCAATAATGCCTGCAAAACGTCCCCAGCTTTCCATTTCTGTTTGTACCCATGGCCTTTTCCTGTCATTCCATAAACCATGAGTGCTTTTATGCACTTACTCACTGGGGATTCCCAGCAGGCAAATAATCATTTATTTTAAGGAAGGATATTTGCATCACCGCTTTTAAAAACGTTGCTTTAATTGCTCTTCTTTTAGAAGTAGGGTGCAGTGTCTCTTTTGTTTTGGCAGAGTCGTGCAAACTAGCAAGCCAGTGTGTAACCGGTAGCTAGAAGGAATTTCAGTGGTTCATGTGGTGACATCACAATCTGAAAAATATTACCTTGTAGTCACACATAAAAGAAGAGCAGGAAAAAAGAGAATAATGTTTGTAAAGCACTAAGAAACAAGACTTGGTTCCTAAGGACATTTTGGAAATATTCTTTCCTGTGGATAATTCTGGTAGAACTTTGAAAATTTGAGTAAGGATGTAAAAATTATTCACATTTAAAAAAAAAAACAATTATGCCACAAATTGACTCTTGGTCTATGTTGCACCGTACATATGAAAGGAGAAAGAAAATTAGAATGAACAAAAATTCATTCAGCCGCTATTAATATGCATGGAGTTCTATAGAAATCCAAGATAAAAAAATTACTGAAAAACAAGCCTCTCCAGTCATTTTGAATCTGATTAATGTAATTTTCACTTCATTGGATCTTCTGTCATAGACAGTTCCATCACATTATACATTTTGCCTCCTATATTTTAAAACAAGGAATTGGTTCAGTTGGAAATCTTCATTTGCTTCCAGTGGCGAGAGAGAATTGATGTGCAGAAAACATTTATTCATCTCACACTTTCTTAAGTTTGAGGAAGGAATAAGAACTGAAGCAGATATTCAGAGTTCACTGTGAGACATTAAAAGTCAAAATTTGATTGTGATTTTTTTTTAAAAAAGTCTTAGAGATTGACTCTTCTGTCAATCATTTTGCTCTAGGCCAATATCAACCAAAATACACTGCATGCCACAGGACATAGGTAGGTAGACTTGAAAGGTGTTGCAGCCTTGCTGAAGTTAAGCCATCCTTGTCCCAAAGGTTCTTTTTCAAAAGGACTTTCTTTTTCCTTGAAGACATTTTGCTTCTCATCAAAGAACCTTCCTCAGTTCTGTCTGAATGGTGGAAGATGGAAGGATTTATATTCCTTGCAGTCATCTGGTCGTTAGCACTCTTTCTGAGAGTCATTGAGGCCACTTGGAGGTTTATCTGTGCCCTCAGAGTCACTTGAATAGTGCAAATGGATGTGGAACTTTCTTGGAACTGCTGAAAGGACTGTCTTGTAGAGAGGATATGGTATATCTCTCTCCCCCCCCCCCCCCTTCCAGCATGGCTGGCTGGAAGATTCTGGGAGTTGAAGTCCACAAGCCTTAAAGTGGCCAACTTTGGACATCCCTGTATTAAGCCATCCTTGCATGATTGACCAGCAAGTGAGAAATTATTTGAAGTTTCTTGTATAGCATCTTCTGAACTTCCACCGTGTAGTAAATCCATGTCTGGATATCCATTTTTCTGTGAATATTCAGGAAGTATTAAACATTCATCAAATGGCTGAGTATTCAGTGTCACACTTTTCAAAAGAAAATTCTTAGAATAAACTGAATGTGCAGATTTTCTTAGTCTTTGCTTATGTTTCCTTTACTCTCACAATGTTGTTTCCCTGTTTCTTAAACATTTTCACCTTGTACTGGTTGCATTAACAGTTGTTTCTACTTTTTACGTCATCAAAATTCTGGGATTCAGTTTTTAGTGTATTACTAAGTTAAAAGCGGGGCTCAGTGGCTAAGATGCAGAGCTTGTCGATCAGAAGGTTGGCAGTTCAGTGGTTCGAATCCCTAGTGCCGTGTAATGGGGTGAGCTCCCGTTACTTGTCCCAGCTTCTGCCAACCTAGCAGTTAGAAAGCAAGTAAAAAATGCAAGTAGAAAAATAGGGACCACTTTGGTGGAAAGGTTGAGTCATGCCGGCCACGTGACCACGGAGATGTCTTCGGACAGCGCTGGCTCTTCAGATTAGAAATGGAGATGAGCACCTCCTCTAGAACTTAAATGACTAGCACGCAAGTGCAGGGGAACCTTTTACCTTAAATTAAAAGTCTGTAAAGTCATCTAGGTCATGGTTATCCCAAAGGTGCTTTTTCAGGAGGCAACTGGACTTTCTTGTTTTTCCTTTGGAAGGCGTTTCGCTTCTCATCCAAGAAGCTTCTTCAGCTCTGATAGGATAGTTCAATTCCCCATTGTCCTGCCAGAGCTGAAGAAGCTTCTTGGATGAGAAATGAAACGTCTTCAAAAGGAAAAACAAGGAAGCACCTTTGGCATTACTAAATTCGTTTTTCCAATCAGGATACGATTCACTTGAGGATGATCTCAAGTTCATAATCTCCTCACTGACTGACCATTTTTTAGGATTTGTCTTATAAGGGTTAGCTACACGATGTGCAAATTTTAGCTGCCTGCTACAATTTTGTAGATATGTTTTTTTTTAATATGCAGCTTGCTGAACTTCAAAATATATATTTGTGTACATCTAGAAATGAGCACAATGTTTCATTCTTACATTAAATTATTACATTGTGCATGACTAACCTATCCTTGAGGTAATTCTATTGATTACATCTGTGGTTCTTAACCATTCCTTCACCACGGATCTCTTTTAAATGCCTTTTGGTCACGGATGCCCAAAACTCAAGATTTAAATCATAACATTTTTGTGATGACATCATGGCCCCCCAGGGGTCCATGGTCCACAGATTGAAAACCACTGGATTACATCAAGAAGTTTCCAAATACCCTAGACTTGTGTTTCAGTCAGCAGTGAAAGCATAACCTTCTTTTTCATTGTTTTTCTACTTCTTACCTATGGAGTATGGTATTGATTTGCCCAGCAGCATGTCTTTCTCTGTAACTGGTCTGTTCATAGGTTGACTGGCTTGTGAATATGGATTTCCCGTTTCCTCAAGGTAGGTTTGGTAATGAGCTGTCTTAACAGCAAGATGTCTGATGTTTGCATGGGTGAAGTTTCAGAGAAGGACAGTAACACCCAAATTTAGACTCATTCAGCCACAACATCGAGGCTGTCCTGAAATCAACCCTTGCGTGTCAGTCTGTGCACATCACAACGTTCTCGTGAGAATTAAGTGGGATGACTAGTAAGTAGGGAAGACCACAGATGCAGCTCAAAAAACTTTGGCAGAAAAACAGGTATAATAATCGTTCTTGGAAGAAGACCAGTTTTGATGAGAAATCATCTGCTAACAATTGCCTCCTTTGCTGATTTCAGTGTCTGTTTTTTTCTCATTTGCGTGTGTGTTGTTTTCTTTCTCTGCAGTGCCCTTAAAGATAGCAGATTTCCCCCAATGACGAGGGACGAACTGCCACGACTTTTCTGCTCAGTGTCTCTGCTTACTAATTTTGAAGATGTCTGTGATTATTTGGATTGGGAGGTAAGAAACCTCTAACCTTTGCCTATTTCATGCAGTGAAATTTCTCCATTCTGATAATTGAACAGCCTAGAAATTTGTCTGGAACTTGTTTGCAATTGGGGCCTGTTTTGTACTGCAGGAGTATTAAAAAGCAAGGAGGGGACTCATATGCTCTCCTTGATTCAGTGAAAATGATCTCCAGACCATGAGTGTCCCACCCTGAATTTTACCCCTCTTCATCCTGTGAAATGTGTGTTCACATTTTGATTTTACTGTTGGCTCCCCTAATTTATTACTTCATTTGTTGAAGTTACTGTCCCAATGAAAAAGATGAATTTTCAGTGGTGAATTCAGGTTCATCATTTTAGATGTCCAGAAGGAGGGGACATGAAATGGAACATTTGTATGTATTAAAAACAAAACTTTAGGCTTTAAAAAAGGAGGAAACATAAAGATTCTAGCCCAGCCTTCTCACATATATGCTATTTAATGAAATATGGGATAATCCCCTCCCCACATGAGAGATGGTGCAAGCCTGAATACAGACTTAACATTTCCCTGAAAATAAAGCTTTAAAATAAATTTAGATAGAATGAAACCAAAAAGAATCATGTAGCAATCTTTTTTATCCCTTCCATTTTCAACTTTATTTGGAGCACAGCAGCTCCCACATCTGCACTTATTATTAGAAAAAACCTTACTTGATGCTTTACAAATTTAAAATATTTACAGAGCAAGAGGAATTCCGCAAAACTGCCCTTGCCAACAAATAGTTTGCAAGGGGCATCTTAGTAATTTCAACAATAATGGGCACTTGACCATCCCAGCATGCCACTGAAATTCCAACATTCTGCCTGGATCTCCATCACATAAGCTCTAGAGCAGAGCTATGGAGGTTTACATATGCGGACATTTAACATTTCCATGCCAATCTGGTTTCAGAACAGATGGGCCTATAGGATCTGCACACATTTTTAAGTTCATAAAAGTGAGGACAGTCTCCGAGAAGGTCAGTTGAGCAAGAGTAGTTAGAATTGTAGAAGACAAGAGAAGTGTAGCCTTCACAAATCATTCCAAATGGCATGAACTTAGCTAGTTTCCCGAGTGTCCTTCATACCAAGTGTCCTCCAACCAGGGTCACTCATGATTTGCTGGAATTGGCAGAAAAGGTTGTGTCCCATCCAGTATCCTCTAGAAATCTGTGTAGGGCTAAAATTTAGCCTGCCTTACACAACGAGGTGGGAACAACATCTGTCACAGTTCCCAGACCGCACAACCATGTTGATTAGGTGGTCCAGAGCTCACTATTTTAGCATCTTGAGGTTGTGAATGGGAGCATTGGGACACTATAAGTATTAGATTTTTGTTTGTTTCTTGGCTTAAGAAAGACAGAGACTGGAACATTGGACTGTGCCACAACAGAAATAGGATCTCTCTCCTTTTTCCTCTTTTTAAACTGCTGGAGTAAAATGTACTATGGGATTTTTTTTTCCAGAGCTGGCAAATAATCACCCTCATAGCATTTTGCATGCAACTCTGAATTGGCTGCTCAGACTGAATAACTCCTCACTCGTGAACTGCCATTTGCTTGGTTTCTGAATCAGAATACATCTAAAGCTTTAGAGATTTATTCTAAATCCCAGTCTGGTTACAGAAAACGCTAAGGAACTCCTCTTGGTGTTAGCTACGTCCCGTAATATTTGATAGTTGTTGCATTGTGAATGATACAAGGCAATGTGCCGTGAAGAGTGTTGCCTTTGCAAAAATGCATGCCTGAGGTTTCCAAAAACTCACAATGTGGCTTCAGGTCCATCCACCCTAGCTATTCTCTCCTGGGATGTAGGGCTTAACTAAATACGAGAGTATAAATTTAAGTCCAGCTCTTTGTGTGTAAAATCTGGGACTTCTCCATTCCATTGCCAACTGTCTCTATGATGTATAACTCAGCAGCTGAAGATCTCTTGCAGACAGCAAAGGCCCATAGGTATTTATAGATGGCTGTGTAACAGACCCAGAAAGGAGTAGCAGCCTTTTTATATCTTTAAAAATTTTAAGGATAGTTGGCTAGATTTGTTGTTTTGATTTGTTTTGTTTAGAGCACTTGCTTTTTGGGGAACATGTTTCTCTGGATGAAATAGTCTCAATAAAGAGAGGGGAGGAGAGGATTGAATTGACTGTCCTACTGGGAACCTTGGGGTAAATCTACACGTTACTCCCAAATGCAAAAGAACAAAGGGCTCTCCTTTAGCACCCACAGAAAATATGATCTCTGAGCTTCCCCCTTTCTGCCCTACAAGCTTATTTCCCATTTTGAAACCTAAGTATGCGGGTGGGTGGGAACAAAATAAAAGGATTCTTTCTAAGGAGAAAGGGATACTAATGGACAGTGACTGGTACTTGGACATCGAGGTTGGGAACACAACAGCGACTTCATTTGGTGTATGTAGTTTTGTTGGTTTTTTTTAAAAAAAATGGAAAACCAGATCTTGCAGGTTCACAGTTGGGAGAATAATCATGTCGTTTTTTCCTCGCATTTTGTTGATTGGAAATAAAAGCTAGGTAACAACTGCGGAGAAGCTACTCCTCCTCACCCAGCAGTTCCAATTAAGATACCACCTTTGCTTAATTTTGCATTCCTTCACACCGCAACGGTGGCAAGAAAACAATGCAGAATTTAGAAGACCAATTTTTGGGGGGAGATCCTTTGATGCTCTCTGAGCATGATTGTGTGGCGCCGATATTACATAGTTGGGCAAGGAAAAATATGCAAGAAAACCACCAGGCTCAGAGAGCACCAAGGACCCCCCAATTCAACCCTGAGCTCCAAATATTCTCTTCTACTGGGACCATTTTTTTTTAGCAGTTAAAGCTGGGGAGCTGAGAGAGGAACCAAGATAAGTCATCTTCTTCTTCTCACTGCCCCAGGGGGAAGACATCATTTTCAAAGACATGGATTTTCTAAGTGGGAATTTGGGGTTTCAGTTTGACCTAGAAAGGTATTTTTAAAGAAATATTTCCCATTACCTTTATTTCATGGCTCCATAGATAAGGAGGCAGGAGGGTAGGGTTTTATTGAAATGTTGGATCCTTAAAAAGACTAATGCGTCACTGTATTTGGCCCTTACATACAGTGAGACTGCTTATATCATCCGTGTTTCTTTTAAGGGGGACTGCAGTTATGCAATGTGAATGGCAAAAAGTCATTTCAAGATGGCTAGAATATGACCTAAAGAGAGAATGTGGTTCTTCCACCTGGTATAACTGCTCATTTCCAGATCATCCCGAAAGGCCATCCACCTGGTTAGGAGACCTTACTTCTGTAGGTATGCTATTGATGATCTTGTGGGAGCTAATCCAGCAATTTGCTAACGAATGCCAAACGCTTTCCAAATTCCAAAAGTTCTCCAGAGCCCACCGTGCTCCTACGGTTGGTCGCCCTGATCTTGCTGGGGGGGAGGAGGGGATATCAAGCAGTCTTCTGCTCGGGGGAGGGGGGTGTCTCTCGGCTGGCTCCATGTGGCCTTTTCTCCCAAGAGAAGGAATTTCGAAGTGAGGGGAGGAGTGAATTGGCTGCCATTAGCTTCCACGTGGTTTTTCAAATTGCTGCCATTTTTTCACTTGTTGTTTAAGTATACTTTGCACGTTTCTCTAGCCACTTTGCCCCCGAGGGTCACCTGGGATCGTAGAGTGCAAATGAAGGCCTTCCATTTTGTCCATTCATCCTTCCATAGCATGGCTATGTGTGACTTGCTCTGCTCATCAGCTCACGCTGCCTGTGGCTTTTTTTTTTTATAAGGACCGGGGGGGGGGGGCACAAAATTCACATCTCCAGCAAAAAGTTCCCCTCCCCAATACTTGTCCCACAAACTTTGTCAGGGTGTAAATAGAGGAGGCTCATGGCAGATGGCAGGGGGGGAAAGTTGCAGTGGTCCATAGAAGATGTAATTTTGACCCAGCCTCTGTATCTAAGCACTGTTTGGTGGCCATTGCATTGCACACATTTTCCATATAGAAGAAGACCCTGAATTGAGTTACCAGAGAAACTTACATCTCCAAACACACCTGGAATCTTGGAAAACTACCCACAATCTGATTAGCCACGGTTGATAGCTACTACAGTATTTGCTTTCATTCCGTAGGTCAACTACCATATTTTTCGGAGTATAAGACGCACTAGAGTATAAGACGCACCAAGATTTTGAAGAGGCAATTTTTTTAAAAAAAAGTGTTTGCAGTCTGCAGACCTCCCAAAAATGGCCCGTTTTTTGCGAAAAAGGGTATGCATAGCCTTTAAGAGGCTTATAGAGTACTCCTGGCGGTTGGGGGGGGCAAAAATGAGCAAAAAACGGCCTGTTTTTTGCTCATGTTTGCCCTCCTCAACCCCCAGGAGCACTCTGGAAGCCTCCTAAAGCCTATACACAGCCATTTTTGCAAAGAGGACAAGGTTTCGGAAGGCCAAAAATGCTGTATTCAGTGTATAAGACGCAGCGAGATTTTCAGTCTCTTTTTTGAGGGAAAAAGGTGCGTCTTATACTCCGAAAAATACGGTATATATTTTTGAATCAGCTGCTATTTTTCTCCAGATGACTTTGTCTTAGAGAACTGGACTGTTTTCTGTAGAGCCAACACTGACCTACATTTGCATAGGGAATGGCATCCATTATGGACCCTTCTCTAACCTCTCTAACCTTTTTCCTTTTCCTGAGGGTACAAAAATGTCAATTATTTTTCCCTTCTGTCATCTTCCTGGATTAAAAAGTAGCCCTTTTTGTCACAGGCTCTGAAGCTCTTTCTCTTCTCAAGCATATGAAATGTATGTGTGCATGTATGAAAAGGCCAAAGAGAATTACTCTTTCCTTCCTTGCTTGCGTTAATAACGTGACATGTTTGGCTTAGCTGGCGAACACATACATGGATCCAACCACTCTCTGACTTTCTTCCTAATTAATTTTGCTCTAACTGATGAAGTTGCTAGGATGAGCAACAAAACATCTCAAGATTAGCAACGTTTGGTCCGATTGTCATGATTCAACCTTTAAACACCTTGGTCTGCATGATTGAGGTTTCATTGATATACATGGATTAGGTTGTTGCTTGAACATATGGGATGACAATCTAAACAAGGAATGGCGGGTTCTATTCATGTGAATTTTAGGAAGGTCCGTCCCTCCCGACCAAAAATAACAGTCCTCGACCTACAACCGTTCATTCATTTACCATCTGAAGTTACAAGGGCAGTGGGAAAAAAAGAACTTAATACCTGGTCCTCACACTTAGAATTGTTGCAGCGTCCTCACAGCCACATGATTAAAATTTGGGCACTGGGTAGCCAGAATTTATTTACAATATGTCCAAGGTCACAGGATCATCATTTGCAGCTGGCTTCCAGCAAGCAAAGTCAAAGAGGGAAGGCAGATTCACTTAATGGCCAAGGGGGAAAAGGTCATAAAATTGGGTGTGACTCCCTTAATGACTGGCTCACTCAGGGATGGAAGTTCCAGTCCCAATTGTGGTCGTAAGCCGAGAACTACCCATATTGTAAATGGGTCTGAAAATGAGAGGCGGTGGGCATTGTGAGTAAAACCATTGGCTAGAAACCAGGAGACTGGGAGATCTAGTCCTGTCTTAACTATGAAGTCAACAGTGTGGCCTTGGCTCACAGTTTTCATTCTCATTTCAAGGAAGAAGAAAATGTGGCCAGGCAGTTGCCAGGAGTCAAGATTGTCTGTAGGATCCTTGGTGCTCTCTGAGCTTGGTGGGGTTTTTTTTTTAACAGACATTTCATTACCCAACCAGGTAACATTCTCGATGATGATGATGATGCCTTGAAGACATTAGTTGTGTGATGAAACGTCTGCAAGGAAGGCACTAAGGACCCCACAGTTCAGCTCTGAGCTACAAATAGAGGCTAAAACATGAAGAATAGTTGCAGGAATTGGGTATGCCTTGTCTAGTGAAAAGGAGAACTAGGGGTGACATGACAGCAATCTTCCAATATTTGAAGGGCTGCCACAAAGAAGAGGGGGTCAAACTATTTTCCAAAGCACCAACAGGCAAGACAAGAACCAATGGATTGAAACTAATCAAGGAGAGATGCAACCTAGAACCAAGGAGAAATTTGCTTCTTGCTTTCAGAAGTTGTGGGTGCACCATCATTGGAGACTTTCAAGAAGAGACTGGACAGTCATGTCTGCAATAGTAGAGCTCCTCATCTACTAGGGGAGTTGGATTAGATTACCTCCTGGGTCTCTTCCAACTCGGTTATTCTATGTTCTGTGTTCTAAATATTCTCTTCTGTTGGTATCTAGATTGACTGGAAGGGACACACACTCAAAGTTAAAACATTGCGAAAAGGATTCTCTTGAATGTACACTTCTCGTCCTTCCGGGTGAGCTCCCTGGTGTTTTCCATTTAAGAACCACAAACATATTCTCTCATCACAAACAGCGTGGATAATTGGCTGGAGAGCTCGGAGGTGTTGACGAGTTAGTGTATAGAAAATTACATTTTATTGGGAAGCTTACAGAATCATTGGAATTTATTAGTGGTGTCAGACCTTTTAAGCACATATGACTAAAGCAAATCATACTTGACAGCTGTGGGCAAACGCTTATTTGAACACGATTTATGTGGGGGTCTGTATTGAATTTATTATTTCTTAACCCACCATTCTTAACTGAAGCCTGTAGATATGTAGAGCAGATTACAGGATGAAAAAAATCACAGCTTATCTCCTCAAGGGAGATGCAGTGTGGGATGGTTCCTAAGAAAAGAGAGAAAAGCATTTTCCCTGAAAATGTCTAAAAGGAAAAAAAAAGATGATTCCGATTTTAAATCTCATCTTTCCTTCAAATCACATAAAGCAATCAGAATGGCCCAGACAAATATAGTTTATTTTTAACATGACTTAGGAAAATAGTAAAAGATGTTGCTGGGGAGTGAGGGGGAAATTATTTTGCACATTTTTCAACTGAAAATCAAAAGCTTTCACTTAGTTTTTTTCTAACTTGGCTCTCTTCTTTTTTTTTCCTTCTTCAATCGTTTTTTATATTCTTTATATATATCCATGCGTGAATGGTATAATATCTGAGTATTATACAGTTCAATGCTCATAATCTTATTGCTTCTGAATGTTACATTTCATTTCCATTATTCGTCTTATTTATACATGCCTTTTATTATCACCTCTCATTTCTAAACCTCCTTCCTATCCTTTTGTATATCTTAACATATTAATATATAATTGCTATTATTTCACACTTTTTCTATCCCTATTTGAACTCCCCCCCATATCGCTATAATATTGAGAGATGTGTTTTTCACCTATTTTGTTATTCATATTTCCTTAATTAAATCAAAATTTCATCCTTCATTCTTCCATTTTTATTCAACATCTCCTTATACAGTTTTAGTACCCATCACAATCATTTATACATTTAAAGCACTGCTATTCATGTTCTTTCCAGTTCTTCAATCCATATAATTCTACTATTAATACACATGTTTAGCTTAATATCTATGTCTGTCTGTCTGTCTAATCTATCTCTATATCTGTCTGCCTGTCTATCTATCTCTATATCTGTTCGTTTGTCTGTCTATCTATCTTATCTATCTATCTGTCTCTATGTCTGTCTCTCTCTCTCTCCCTCTCTCTCTCTCTCTGTGTCTGTCTGTCTATCTATCTATCTATCTATCTATCTATCTATCTATCTATCTATCTATCTATCTATCTATCTCTATGTCTGTCTCTCTGTCCATCCATCCATCCATCCATCCACCTTACCTTAACTTGACTCTCTTCTGATGGATGAACTTCAACACACAGAATTTTCAACAATGCCTTTGCTGGCTTGGGAATTCTGGAAGTTGGTGCATCTAACTGGAGGGCATTCCATTTTAGAAAAGCTGCCCTAAATTTAGAGGGTGTAGTGGCTCAACGGTTAAAGACACTGAGCTTGACAGCCCAGGTTCGATACCCGAGCACTACGTGACAGAGTGAGCACCTGTTCCTGCTCCAGCTCCTGCCCACCTAGCCGTTCGAAAGCATGGACATTTGAGTAGATCAATAGGTTCCACTTTGGTGGGAAGGTAACAATGCTCTGTGATGTCATTCTAGCTCATGACTGTGAAAATGTCTTTGGACCACACTGGCTTCCTCGGCTAAGAAACAGCTCCACCCCTAGATTTGGACACAATTGGACAGGGGAAACCTTTGCCTTTCTTTTACCTGCTCTAAATTAGTTTTTTTGGGGGGGGATTGTATCCCACTTTTGTTATTTCTACAAATATTATATACTGCATTCCTGTCAAGAGAGGATGAGAGTAAGGGAAGGAGAGGACAGGGCTATCAAAAACTGTAAAATAGAAATAGAAAAGAACAAGGGCAAAAGCGTAAATCATGATATTGGGGACAACAAATGGCTCAGAGCTGATAAAATACTTTTAAAGTTGACCAGGCAGAGTTCCTTAAAAATGAGAAACTGGCTGCATGTATACGATAATACAGCTTGTGAATTCTAAATCCTTTTTCACCCACAATGAGTCTGCTATATGGGTACATCAGTAAGAACGTGATCTGGCTTAAACATGCATTTATTTAATTAATTTCAGGCTCATGGCACTGTTTTTCTTTGCAGTCTCTTAAGGCATGTTGCTCCTGTGATGCATGCATATAATTGGCTGAAGTTGGCATGAGTTGAATCTTTTTAGGATGGGAAGTAATGCTGAACAGATCCCCAGACTTGGGGTTCTTGGTTGGTTTGTTTTGACTTTTTCTTTTCTTTTTTCCTTCATGCCTCGTGTTTATCAGTTGCCAAATCCCTTCAGCAACAACACTGGGAATCTAATTGCAGAGTGCCAGAAACTGTGTTGGGAATAGTTGGTTTGAATGGTCTGGGAAGAATTTGTAAAGGGGCCATAGTTGCCCATCCCTGTTATATGAAGCTTCACAAGGAGAGATCCAACCTAGAATTAAGGAGAGATGTCTGAAGCAGTGGGACTGTTGTGGCTGGCCAGTGGAGCTGGCTGCAGATTCAGACAGTGAGGAGGCTGGGGAAGAACATGGGCCAGTCCTAGAGTCTGAGGAAGGCTCTGTCGGAGGCAGAGAGGGGGCCAGGTCCGTTCGACAGTTATCAGCTGCCTTCAGAGTCAGACATCAATGAGGCAGGCGAACAGCTGGAGCCTGTTCCCAGTGTGCGCATGTGCAGAGCTGCCAGGAGAAGGCAACAGCTAAAGAACAGGGGTCGGGTCGACTTGGGAAGAAGGCCACAGGTGGATGATGAATGACCCCTCCCAGAGGAAATAAAAGAGGAGCGAAGGGGGGGTGGAGTTTGCAGGAGACAATTAGTTCGCTTAATTGGTTCGTCACTCTCAGAGACTCCTTGCCAAGTTCTGCAGATATGGGCCTGGCAGCTCTCCAAGCCAGAGAAGGTCTGTGACTGTAAATCCTCCCTTGAAAGACTTTGCTGGCTGTGAATGAGCAGAATTCACAGTCAATTAATAAAAGGGGGTTTTGTCGGGACCAGGAATTAGCTTCAGGCTCTTGGGAAGAAGCCTCGGTCAGAAGAGGGACAGCTTGCTTCCAGAAGTTGCAGGTGCTCCATCACTGGAATTTTTAAGAAGGGATTGGTTGCCATTTTTCCAGAATGGTATAGGACAGCAATGGCGAACCTTTTTTGGCTCGCGTGCCATAAGCGAGGGGGGGGTCGTGCGTGGGCGTGCCGCACCCATAATGCAATGCACTCCCCTCCCAGCGCACATGACAGGCACTTCCTACCATTTTGCATGATTTTCCCCCTCCCCAGGCTCCAGAGGCTTTATAGGACCCTGAGGAGGGCGAAAACAGCCTCTCCCCCGCCCCCAGAGGCCTTCCAGAGGCTTTAGGAGCTTCCCTGAAACCTCCCAGAGCGCAAAAAAATGGCCCTACGAGCAAACTGGTACTTCCGGAACAGACAGGAAGGCACTACAGAGAGTGATCAATTCGGCACAAGAAACCATTGCTTGCCCTCTGACACCACTGGTTGACATCACCAGATCTCGCTGCTTTAGCAGAGTAAGAAAGCTACTCAGAGATGATTCACACGCTGGTCAGTGTCTCTTCGCACTTCTATCATCGGGCAGAAGACATCAAAGTATAGCCAGCCGAACAAATAGGTTTAAAGATAGTTTCTGTCCTTGGGCTGCCAGACTTTTAAATACAACCACAATCACTCCATGCACATGCTAGTTTTTTTTTTCTTTTTCTTTCTTTTTTCGTTTCTGCTATAATTTTGTACCAGTGAAGTTAAAACCAATTTCGTTGTATTTAAGTACAATGACAATAAAGATTATACTTATACTTCCGGTTTGCTCGTAGGGCCAGTTTAAGCCCTCCAGAGCCTTCAGGGGCTTTCCGAAGGCTTCCCTGAAGGCTCCGGAAGACGAAAAACAACCCCACAAGCAAACTGGAAGTGACCTCTGTTCCTGAACTTCCGGTTTGCCCGTAGGGCCGTTTTTTTGCACTCTGGAGGAAGCTCCTGAAGCCTCGGGGGGGGGGAGCTGTTTTCGCCCTCCCCAGACTCCTATAAAGCCTCTGGAGCCTGGGGAGGGTGAAAAATGGCCTCAAAAAAGGGCTAAAGTCAGCTGGCCAGCACATTCCCTGACAAATGGCTCCGTGTGCCACCTGCGGCACGCGTGCCATAGGTTCGCCATCCCGGGTATAGGATTTCCTGCTTGAATCGAAGGTTAGAAGGAAGACCTCCAAGATCCCTTCCAATTCTGTTGTTCTGTAATTCTCTATCATGTCTGCAGCTAATTCAAGCAGCTGCGTCTGTTTCCAAGATCATCTGGCTACAGTGAAAATCTCCCTGCAGTCGTTGTGCCTTTCTGGAAATAGACATGGCTGCTTTAATGGGTTGCATATATTGCATTCCTTTATATTCTGAAGCACCACTTTCCAATTGATTGCAAGGATCTGCACAGATCTTTCCTCTCTATTATTTTGGCAGAGGTTATTTCCATGGCTAATACTGCAGCCCTATTTTTGCTACCACCATTGGTCATCCTGATTGATGCCTGGATTATTTGCAATCTTTCCTTAAATACTTATCATACGGCTTTTTACCAAATATCCAATCCTCCCCAGGTTTCTAAGTTTATTATCAAAGTTTTCTTCTTTTGCAATCTCTTCCTCTTATATTTTATTTTACTCATATTTCAGACCTTCACTTACCCCACTGTACCTTCCTTATCTAGCCAAAGATTGACTGAAACTCAAGGGAGTCCAGTCCACCGAGAGCCCAAACCGGAAGGCGCATGTGTGCGCATGCCAGAGCACCAGAAACCCAAAGACCAGCTGGCCGGTGCTCATGTACACGCCGGCCAGCTGGTCTTCGCGGGCGCCAGAGCACTGGAAAATGGCCCCAAAACAGCCAAAAGCAGGCATGCGCATCCCAGCCAGCTGGTCTTCAGGCCTCCGGTTCTCCAGCATGCGAAAAGACCAGCTGGCCGGTGTGCATCTGTGTGCTGAAAACTCGAAGACCAGCTGGCCGGTGTGTGCATGCTTACCGGTCAGCTGGTCTTTGGGTTTCTGGCGCTCCGGCACATGCACGTGTCTTCTGGTTTGGGCACTCGGTGTCAAAAAGGTTCACCATCGCTGCCCTAGTCCCTCATTTGTGAGCTAGAGCATCAGTTGCACAGGTTTTTTTGTATTCTAATTGGAAAAAAATGACAAGCCACTTTATATTACAATAGGGGGAAAATTAAGAGGCTGTAGACAGGAATAATTTTATAGTCATTAGTCTCTCCTCTTTCTCTTGCGTGCTTTCTCTCTCTCCTGCCCAGAGAGGCAAAAACATCCACAGGATTTCTTTCCATTATTCTAATAACCCTTAATATCGTTCATTTGCATGCATTTGCATATCTTTTTGAAAAGTTCATCCGGTTAATACATCTTACATAAAAATACTAATCAAAATAACAAGGTAATTAATAAGACAAGGCAAGATTTAATGGGAGCTAAATGCTGATATCTAGATCGACTCAGTTTCCCGCAAAGCAGGGAAAACGAGGAGCCACAGCCTCAGAAAGAAGAGTTGCTAAAAACAAAAACTGCAAATCCAAATTAGGTTGGATTTTTTCATATGGCCAGTAAACTCAGTCCCGCTTCAGTGCAGTAGTGTTTTGCATTGCTGTTTATTGCCAAGGGAACAGACAGATTCAGTTAAAGCAGCCCCTTAGTTATCCAAACTCCTCTTCTTGGTGAATAGAATCAGTTCAAGGAAGTTAATAGGAAGATGTAGCTGCTGTTGCTACCTTGAATGAATAAGGATGCAATACTCTACCAGGTTTCCCCGAAAATAAGACACAGTCTTATTTTCTTTTGGCCCCCAAAATAAGCGCTTGGCCTTATTTTCGGAGAGGTCTTATCATTTTTGAGGTGCAGGAAGCCCCTTTACCTTGGCCCATCCATCAGCTGATCCAGAGAGGGCCGAAGTTCTGTGTCTGTTTCTGGCCCACTCTTGCCAGCCCTAGCGTAACTGGGCCGGGCGTTCTTTTTGCGGCCGCCACTAAGAGAAGGGACACGGTAGCTAGGGCTTGCAGGAGCCGCCTTCACAAGACCGTTTTGCGTGGATGTCAGGTGCATGTGGGGCATGTTCCCTCCTTCTCTCCCCAGGAAATGGCGGGGACCGGCTGTGCGTGCGTTTAAATATTTTCGGGGAGGGCTTATTTTCAGGGGAAAGCTTGTTTTAGTGCATGCACTCAGAAGCCTGATTGGGTTTATTATCTGGGGAGGTCTTATTTTTGGGGAAACAGGGTAGATCCCAGCTTGAGTCCTGTGCAGGGTTTTCCCAGCACTTCATAAAACAATCAACGGATACAGATAGTCCCCAAATTGCAACCATTCGTTTAGTAACCATTCAAAGTTACAGCGGCATGAGAAAAAGTGACTTATGACCATTTCTCCCACTTACAACCTTTGCAGTATCCCGACAGTCACATGATCAAAATTTGGCCGCATGGCAACTGGCTCATATTTATGTCAGTTGCACCATCCCAGGGTCCTGTGATTCCTTTTTGTGACCTCCTGCCAAGCAAACTCAGTGGGGAAGCCACACTCACTTAACAACCATGTTACTCACTTAACAACTGCAGCGACTACGAATCACATCAACCACAATTACAACAAGCTCATATACAACTTGATTTCACAGCGTTCCCCAGCAAGCTGGCATCATCGGCACCCCTGCCCTTCTCAGTGATTTCTGAAAATTGGTTTTTCGTTTTCATTACACAGTTTCATTATTTGGACCTGTCAAATTTCCTGAAAACCACCTTTGATGTGACCCTTGGTTAGATGCTAGAAGAAGATCTTATTTTAACCTAATGATGTCTAATGCCTACGGCCATTTTATTTTTGGAAAGTGAAGTTTTTCTCGATAAGTCCCTTTCGTGATCAGGAAGTGAGAGAAAGAGGGGTCGAGATGAGTAAATGATGCTTTTTCCACTCCTGACTTTATTTCCACCTACAAATAAGGTGAAAATCAAAATTGTTGGTCAAATCGCAGCGGCTAAACGAAGGGAATAGTTTGTGGCAGGACACCCTTAATCTACTCTGGTAGATAATTATTGACAGGGGGGGTTAATAATTATTAGAATCTCCGCCTGCTGTTTTCACATTTTTGCGCCTTAAACATCTGTAAAGTCAGTTATCTGTAACAAGAACAGCAAAGCACTTAGTATAGGTAGTCCTCAATTTACGACCACAATTAAGCCCAAAATATCTTAACACAGTTCTTAAGTGAATTTTGCCTCATTTACAACCTTTCTTCTCACAATTGCTAAGTGAATCACTGCAAATTTAAAGTTAGTAACATGGCTGTTAAGTCTGGCTTCCCCATTGACTTTGCTTATCAGAAAGATGCGAAAGGTGATGCATGATCCAGGACCCTACAACCATCATAAATGTGAACCAGTTGCCAAGCATCTGCAATTTGGTCAATGACCATGGGGATGCTATAAGAGTCATAAGTGTGAAAAATGATCATAAATACTGTAATTTACCACTAATTTTGAACAGTCACTAAATGAATTGTTGTAAGTCTTAACAAAATATTACTAATCCACAACTGATGGCATTTCTAGAAAAGGACGAGAGCGAGCGCTTGATAGATTGATAGACAAATGATATGCAGGTTGGTATATAAGTAGGTAGATAGATGCTGTAGATCGGGAGTATCAAACTGGTGGCCAGCTCTACAAATGGGGAAAACGTCACATGGCGGCAATGTGACGTGGTGACTTTGACACCTGTGCTATAGAAGAGGAGAATTGTGAAAAGAGCTGGATTATTCCCCTCAAGTAAGTGATACTATTGTTCTTTAATAAGACTTTCCTAATCAAGAAGAGTATGCATATATAACATGGCTAAGCAAAGGGACATGGTGGCTCAGTGAGTAAGAGGGTGAGCTTGTCGATCAGAAAGATCTGCAGTTCGGCGGTTCGAATCCCTAGCGCCACATAACGGAGTGAGCTCCCGTTACTTGTCCCAGCTTCTACCAACCTAGCAGTTTGAAAGCATGTAAAAATGCAAGTAGAAAAAATTTGAACCACCTTTGGTGCGAAGGTAACAGCGTTCCGTGCACCTTTGGTGTTTAGTCATGCCGGTCACATGACCACGGAGACGTCTTCGGACAGCGCTGGCTTTTCGGCTTTGAAACAGAGATGAGCACCGCCCCCTAGAGTTGGGAACGACTAGCATATATGTGTGAGGGGAACCTTTACCATTTAAGCACATTTATTGTGTGCATAACTGGATCAACATTTCCAAAGCATATTTGTAAACCTTGATAGCTCTTGATTGTCATCATCTGTAGCTTTAAGGAGATACGTGGGAGGAATAACTTATGCTTAGAGTTCTGTATTACCAACTTTTTAACTCAAAAACACACTTTTATATCAGGTTCAAAACTACTTAGTTATACAGCCTCAGTCTCTCTTCATCCTGCACTTAACATAGCTGCAATACAGTTGTAACTTGTTTCAGAGCTGGGTGCAAAATTCAATCCAACTATGTTGTTGACTTTATCAGTAGCCCATTTTAAAAGTATTATAATGCATAGTTAAGCATGAAAACAGCCCACAGGGGAGGGAGGGAGGGAAGGAAGGAAGGAACAAAAGAAAAGAACCTTTGAGGCAATTTATATATTTTTTGCCAAATTGGTCTAATAGTTGAAGGATCAGGCTAGAAGCTAGGAGACTCTTGTGTTCTAGTCCAGCCTTGGGCATCAAGACAGCTGCGTCACTTTAGGCCAGTCACTCTCTCTCAGCCCTAGGAAAGGGGCAATGGCAAACCACTTCTGAGAATCCTTGCCAAGGAAACTGGAGAGACAAACCAGGTTGTCACTAGAAGTCAAAAGGCACAAAGCAAAAGAAATATTTTTTTCTGCAGCTCACATGTCCTAGTAGTCAAAAACTTAAACTTATTCTCCAAAGCACCTGAGAGCAAGACAAGAAGTGACAGATGAAAGCTGAACAAAGAGAAATCCAATCTAGAACTAAGGAGAAATTTCCTGACAGTGAGAACAATTAATCTGTAGAATGGCTTGTCTCCAGAAGTTGTGGGTGCTTCATCACTGGAGGTTTTCAAAAAGAGATTGGACAGTCATTTGTTGAGAATAGTATGGCACCATGATGGCGAACGTATGGCACACATGTTTGAAGTCGCACGAGAAGCCATGCCACCTGGCACGCGGGGTGTCGCCCGTTCCTCTTCCAGGTTCCTTTTTTTAACTTTTTTTTATTTTTTAAAAAACACAAATAATACAAATAGTACATAGACATATGAATACAAAAAAAGAAAGACAAGAAAGGGGAAAAACACATATTACAGTGCATGCCCACCCCCTAGAGACCCTTTCCCCCCCCCTATATTTCTTAGATATACAATATATTCCAATTGTGCCCTTATCCCCTCCAAAACAACATATATTCTTGAGTAGGTTCATTCTCTTCGCCTTCCACCAACACTTATTTAATTTTTAAAAGCCCATATTTCATTATAATTCCTTGCTTCAATCACCCCTTTTTAAAATTTAATTTCTGTTGTTTCTTTATCATTTGTTGCCATATTCCAAATTTCATTATACCACTAATTTCTTTGAATATCCCAATTTCATCCCCAATATTTAGCCATCACTAATCTAGCTGCCATTATCACATTTGCAATCAATTCCTTTTTTGTTTCATTTATATCCCGTTTTTCCACCAGCATTCTTCTGGGTTCCTGGCGTGCATGCGTGCGCGATAATCAGCTGCCCTTTGTGCGTGTGGCAGTGGTGGAAACTGGAAGAGCTAGTCTTTTGTTTTCCAGCGTGAGCATGTGTGCTGGCCAGCTGATTGTCGCCTGTGCATGCACGCCAGTAAACGGAAGACTAGCTGGGGGGCACGCATGCATGTGCCGGGAACTAGAAACTCATTTTCCAGCATGCACATGCCCCCTGAGCAACTCCTCTTCCAGGTTGCGTCCCAGACGAGAGTGTGCACACACACACCCTTTTCAGCACTGAGGTTCGCCATCACTGGCATAGCATCTCCTGCTTGGGCAGAGGGTTCAACTAGAAGACCTCCAAGATCCTTTCCAACTCTGTTATTCCATAATTCTTCAATTCACAATGGTGTCCTGATCACTTCTTGTCCAGAGACAATATATATTTGCCTGACTATCCTTCGGTGGTGGCATTGCATGGGGAAACTTGATGTGGATATAAGTGGCAGGTTTCGTGCTAGGCCCAGCAATATGTCTCAGGTCTCCAGATGCCTAACCTATATTCACAAACAAGCTTCTTGCCAGAATACTCCCATATATGACAAGATGGGTTTCTTTATTGCAAGAATAGAGCAACACACACTAAAAGATTTGCCACTTTAGCGCACAGAGCACATTTCCAAGTGGACAATTAAGTGACCAAGGCTGTGGGATGGAGTGGGAGACAGCTACGTTATGGCATTCTCTTGAGCATGTGAACTGCACATTTCAGTCTCACCAGCTTTATTTCTAATAGTAACTCTGCAATTACGGGACCTTGTTATCCATCTGACATATTACTGTTGGCTGCTAACAGTCAATTCCGTAGTAATAATTCTCCATGCAGTCTGGTCCTCGGAAATAGCCATCAATTCTTGCTTATTCATTCTTGTATGTCAAAGCCTTGCATTTTGGAAGTGGAGTTCAGAACATAACTTACAATAAATGCAGTGGTGGGATTCAACAAAAAATTTTTTACTACCAGTTCTGTGTGCATGGTGAGGCTTGGTGAGTGTGGCAGGGGAAGGATCCTGCAAAATCCCCATTCCCTCCCGATGAGCTGGGACTCAGGAGGCAGAGAATAGATGGGGGCAGGGCCAGCCAGAGGTGGTATTTACCGTTCTCCAAACTACTCAAAGTTTCCGCTATCAGTTATCCAGAACTGGTCAGAAGCTGCTGAATACCGCTTCTGAGTAAATGCATTATTAACCTAGGAGTCCCAGAGTTTAGAAGCCAATTGATTTTTTCCTACTCTGTTAGTGACATGGTGGATATATTTTATATCTTGAACTATACCTAGGTGTGGCATTTAAATGGTGTTGAATACTCTTAAGCCTCATAATTCTGGGACATAAGCTCCAAGTAGCTGCAGAAGAGGATTGGGGAGGGATTTTTATCGATATTTCACAGCGGGTTGGACTAGAAGACCTCCGAGGCCTTTTGCCAGAGCCGGGCTGGTGTGGCGGCTGGCGTGCCCACAGAGAGGGCTCTGCATGCCGTCTGTGCCACGCGTGCCATAGGTTCGCCATCACGGATCTATCATATTTTTAGTCCCATCTATCTAGCCACCTGCACATTTAACTTCTTGGAATCACCACCAGGGCCAAGAAAAAAATAGTATCTCATTAAAAATAAAAAACAACTCGGACCTTCCTTCAAAAAGGAAATCTGAAACGCACCATTGGTCCAAAGTCATTTGTACCAGTTGTATTTGAAACTCTCAGCAATGCCTCTATAGTAAACTCAGGAAAATCTTCTCTTCCTTTCGTGCTTCATAGCCACATGTCTGGTCTCCTGGCCTCTTGAAAGAAAGTTAACCTTGTTGTTGTGTTTGTAAAGTATGCTCTAATCTTATGACCAGCTGCTTCTCCTGAGCATTGATTCAGCGGCTTCAGCCTACTATATGTCACATGTTGAATGTCATCACTTTTGACAGGGGAAGCGAAGCGGATAACGTTTGCAGCAGAGACTTTAGATTTGAGCTGCCACGGGTGCCATAAGACAGGCGTCTCCAACCTTGGCAACTTTAAGCCTTTGCTGGCTGGAGAATTCTGGGAGTTGAAGTCTTCCAGGCTTAAAGTTGCCAAGGTTGGAGACCCCTGCCATAAGAGACTGTAAATGGTTCCATTCCTCCCCCAAAACATCCTGAATGAGAAATATTTTGGTCCCGTGTTTTCCCATTCAAGGAAGCTAAACTGAAGTGCTTTTAAAGGGGGGAGGGGGAAATACCTACAAGGAAGAGAGAGAAAAACAAAACCATCCAATCCAATAATAATCATGCAAACTCTTGAGTTTTCTATTTCTAACCATCTTTGTTTCATTTTCTTATCATTATTGTTATTATTATTTTTAATATACTAATCAAACTGCCGGTTTCTTTCAGGTGGGTGTACATGGCATTAGAATAGAATTCATCAATGAAAAAGGATCAAAACGCACAGCCACCTACTTACCCGAGGTTGCCAAGGAGCAAGGTCATTGTTGCGCTTTATCTCATATGATCTGATCTGGGTGAAGAATTTAAACATATCCTAGGAACTTATAATGCAGTTTTTGACCTTGCCCTGATGTCAGATGACGGAGCGGCCCTTTGACTGTAAGGGATGACTCTTTTTAAATGCCACTTACACACTTGTAGAATGCAAATCCCTTGTGTCAGAGATCACTTCCCTAGATTAAAGGGATCCAGAGATAGGCAGCAGCGACTAACAAGGCAGCATGGGACGAAACAGTGGTGGAGAGACAGTGGACAAAATGATCCATCCAGATATAACAGAGAGAAAACTCCAGCTGTGCAGAAAGCTCTCTTAAAGAAGGGCCACTGTCACCCTTTATGAAAGCAGTTCAGGGTTTGGTTTGGCCTCTTACCCAACTGCCTCTGACCCAGAGGTGCTTTCTCAAGAGGCAACTGGACTTCCTTCATTTTTCTTTGAAGATGTTTCGCTCCTCCTGAAGCTTCTTCAGTTCCGACCGAATGGTGGGAGAGAATAGAAGGATTTATATACTTCTGCAGTCATCTGGTCGTTGGCACTTTTGTCTGAGAGCCCCTGAGGCCCCTTGGGGATTTATCTGTGCCCTGAGTCACCTGAATCCAAGTGCAAATGAGTGTGAAACATTGGAACTGCTGGAAGGACTGTGTGGTAAACAGGAGAGAGCTGGTATCCTGTGTCTCCCCCTCTGCTGACAGAGAGCTGCTCAATTTACACTCTGATTCGGGTGATCCTAGGGGCACAGATAAACCCCCACGTGGCCTCAATGATTCTCCGAGGGAATTGCTAATGACCAGATGACTGCAAGGAATATAAATCCTTCTATTCCCTCCCACCGTTGTCAGAACTGAAGAAGCTCCTTAGGTGAGAAGCCAAACGCCTTCAAAGAAAAACCAGAAAGTCCAGTTGCCTCTTGAAAAAGCCCCTTTGGGATAACCATGACCTGGATGACGGAGAACCTCCATGGACATTTCTTTAATGATTCTATTCCACCATTTCCTGCACACAATTTGGTCCCCAAGCTTAGCTTTAGTGTGCTGTAGAACATGTTGAACGCCAAGTTCCATCATCCTGAGCGAGCGCCAGCTTGCAATGCCCTTGCATTACATGGCATCTCATAACTGAACACAACACTGATAACGAGGTAACATTGTTTATTTAGGATTATTCCTAGTCTTATGTTGTCTTTGGGAAATGTTCAGCTTTAACCAGCTTACCTGCGGGAATTCCCCCTAGAAATACAAATCTCTGGGTAATTTGCATTCTTTGCAATCAGTTCAACCTTTTTCCAAAACTTGGGAGAGCTGATTTTCTTTGTGTCTTCTCTTCCAATGACTCTCCACAGGCTGGGACCATATTCAGACCATAGATTCCTTATTGAGGAAAGGCGGTTATAAGGCTTCAATCACAAACGATTTCAGGAAAACAATAAAACTGACCAGGTAAGAAGTCCTATCCTGAGTTTTGCTGAGGTTGTGTGCAGGATCTTAGCTGTCCCTATCCCTGCCCTCTTCTGGATGGAGAGCTCTGATGTCATTCCTGGGATCTATTGATCTCAGCTTGAGAGTCATTTGAGTTATTATTACCATATTTTTGGAGTATAAGGCGCACTGGAGTATAAGATGCACCAAGATTTTGAAGAGGTAATTTTTTTTAAAAGTTTTTGCATTCTGCAGACCTCCCAAACCTGCTCCACGCTTAATTTTTTTGTGAAAAATGGGGCATGCAGAGAGTTTGAGAGGACTGCAAAGTGCTTCTGGGGGCTTGTGGGGCAGAAACGGGGAAGTTATATCTTAACCAAGTAAGTCTTCCTGGTCTTAATGCTGTTGAATTTTTCTTGTTCTTCTGGTTTTCCTTTAATGCTTAAACCAGGCATGCCTAATCCACAAAGCTTTAAGGAAAGCTAGTGATGCGGCCGTACAAGATATAATAAAAATATTTTAAAACTCAAAGCAGTTGATTTGTATATACATTAACAATATTAAATATTTCCTATGCAGTCCAAAACAATTCCTCTTCAATCAGTGAGGCCCAGGAAGCCAAAGTCTTGTCTTAAATCTAAACAGAATAGTGGAAAAATAATTATTTTTCCAGGCTTAGCAATAGCACTTAGATTTGCATACTATCCCATAGTGCTTTACAGACCTCTCTGGACGGTTTACAGAGCCAGCATATTGCCCCCAACAATCTGGGTCCTCATTTCACCAGCCTCGGAAAGATGGAAGGCTGAGTTAACCTTTAGCTACTAGTCAGGATTGAACTCTTGACAATGGGCAGAGTTAGCCTGCAATACTGTATGCGAACCACTGCGCCACCAAAGGCTTTAGAGGATTAAACTTGTCCCTTTTTTGTCCCTTTACCTCCTTCCCCCCTTTCTCTCTCTATCCCCTTTTCCCCCCACTTTTCTTTTAGGTATCGTAGTGAGAAGATGACCGTGAGCTACACAGAATACCTTGCCCACCGACAGCATCACCACTTCCAAAACGGCATCGGGCACACCCTCCCCCCCTACAACCATTATTCCTGACACCGAGCCGTATGACCAGTCTCTGGACTTTTCTGCAAACCTCTTCCCAGGAGAACCCCCTCCTTCTTGGTCTAGCTATCTCTATTACTGTACCATTTTATGATGATAATTTCCGTTGCCATGTTGATGCTTCTCCACGGCAGGTTAAGCTCACCATGGCAACGGGTGGAAACGCTGCATCGTTACAAAGATCCCCTTCGATCTCTTCTCTCCCTCCCTCACACACTTTTTTTTTTAAATGAGTCACTGTGGACTGGCTGGGTTTTCTTTTTTTCTTTTTTTTGTTATGACAACATAAAAAAAACCCGAGGTCTTTTTTTTTAATAGCATTTTAAAGTTCTACTTCATTTATCACTCAATTGTATCAATCACCTTTTTCTGTGAAACTGTCAATGGAAGGAAAGAATGCAAAAGCCTCAGGCTAGAGAAGAAGGAAATAGAGTAGTCTGCTCTTAAAATCATAAAATATTGGATCCCAAGACAGAAGCAAAGCAAAGATTGCCTTGAATAGGATGAGTTCTTCAGCAGTTCCCCAAGATAAAGCTTGTAAGAGACTACACAGACATCTGCTTCCTGGTCTGGTTGGGCCAGATAAATAACAGTGATAAGCTGAATTAATTATGATGAGGAACAGATGGTGATTTTGGTTTGTACCAGGGGTGTCCAACCTTGGCAACTCCCAGTTATTCCCCAGATAGTATGAGTGGCTGGGGAATTCTGGGAGTTGAAGTCCACAAGTCTTAAAACCACCCAAGTTGGACACCCCTGGTTTAGACATAATCATAGCAAGACTTTTATTCCTGACCTGGATTGAGGTCCTGGTTCGAATCCTTTCAAATCACTGGAACTAAAAATTGGGCAGATAAATAGTCTGTGTCTCCCCACTCCCAGTTCCTAAATCTGCCTTCGGGTGGATGCTGTGATCTGCCAAGCTCTATCCTCCATCAGTAAATTGATAAAGGGCATCAGTCAGAGTCACTCCCAGATTCTTTTTTCAACTTCTCAGATGTTTCTTGTGGAGTTTAATCAGGACTAGCAGCTTGAAGAAACGGCCGAATTAGGAAGTCAGCAAATTTTGATATTAGTGCCTTAGGGGCCACAAGTTTTGGAAAAAGGAAGGGAAGACAGCAGAAGCACAAGAGGAGATGCCTATTCCAAATTCTAAACTTTCCAGGCAGGTAAAAAAAAAAGTTCTTTGGAGAGCAGGATCCAATTTTTTGTCTCCTACCTTACAAGGCTTGCCCCTGTACAAATTAGCCATTCTTTATGGCACAATTTTTGGTGCTTTTGTTGATGAAAAAAAAAACCAAAGTAAGGTGCACTGAAACAAAAAAGAGAGAAGAGAGAGCAAAAGAAAAGCTCACTGATTTTTAGAAAAACCGTAAAGGATAATAATTTTAAATTAAAAATCTAAGAGCAGTTACCTCTTTTTAATGAAGCTGCAAATGCAGCGCTAGAAATATTTTTGGATAGCAAACAGAGGGCATTGTACCAAGTTACCGGAATCGGAATTGTTAACCATCGCGGGGTGGAAATAGCAGAGGTAGCTCGTCCTAACCGACCTTGAAGTCTACAAAGGGAGAATTCATGGAGTTCTCGTTTCAAAACTCATACAAACTTTAATGAAATAGATCTCAGAGCTCTGTTTCAGAGATCCTTCTTGGTCATTAGAAGAACGTCTTAGAGGAGGCAGATACCATTTTGGCAGAAGTCGTTCCCGCCCCCTCATCCATTTCATCCCATTTAGGGATCTTCATAGACATAGACTTAGAACCAATAGGAAGCCGTATCACAGGCTCTGAAGGATGGTTGAAAAGAATTGACTAGGGTCCCAGATGGAGAAGCCAGGAAAAAGCCCATTTCGTCAGTCTTTCCTTCCATCCACAGTATTTGAACGTCTGAATATTAACTTTCTGTTTTGATGCCTTAATTTTCAAATAAGCAAAAATCCTGGAAAAGAAAAAAAAAGAAAAAAGAAAAAAAAGGGCAACGGATGAGGAAAAGAACCCGTTGGAGCTTCAGTTTGAAGTTCTTGGGACGTCTTTCCCTGTCGGGAGGGTGGAAAAAGGGGTTGGTTTTTTTTATGTGAAAAGTATTGTCAGTTGCTGTCTAATTGCAACTTTCCCTGTTTTGCCTTGAAAGGGAAACTTGAGCACAAGTTAAAAGCAAAATTTCTCTGCTGCAAGCATTTGGAATATCTACCATTGCCACCCAACATACAAACAAACACACCAACACAAACACACAACACACAGCCATCTTTCTCATTACAGTTCATACTTCTGGGTGAGCTCAATGTTAAAAAGTTTTTTTTAAAGAAAAAAAAAGATCTATTATATATATTAAAATATATATGTGTATTTAAAGGTGCTAATCATCTTAAGCAGGTCACGTGACTGGTCATGCGGACTCTAAAATCATATCAGATTTTTTTTAGAAAAAAAATCCTCAATATATGCAGATGTTATACAGAATTTCTTACCAGTGTAATAATGATATACTGATTTAAATAAAAATAAAAAAAAATCCTGCAGGGTTTGAAGGAAGAGGTCAGCAATACTTCCCACCGTGGCTTGGAGGAGGAACAAAAAAACAAAAAGGATCATCTTGTCAGCGTAATGCACAATGTTTTTTTTTTAATTTTCTCTTGTTTTGAGTGTCTCCGTATAGCTATCCGCTTTGGGAACTTAATCAAAAAAAACAACAGCTGTCGTTCAAAGGGTTGAACAAACTGGAAAGGTGCGCTTTAAAAAAAAAAACCAAAAAAAACCTCCAGACTCTTTTGAACCTGTTGTAAATCTCTATGTTTGTTTTGAGAGCTATTCCTGGAATCTTGCAAGGCTGGCGAGATGCATCAGCGGATAACCTTGGACATATGGGTGGAGATCTGTGGGCTTCAGTGGCACCTGTGCTTTGTTTTTCGCTGGTTGCGTTCCTTGGGTCAGGGAAGGGCATGGCCATGCCATGTTCCGGCAGGAGTCTCCAACCTTGGCAACTTGACGACTCGTGGACTTCAACTCCCAGAATTCTGGCAGCTGAAGTCCGCAAGTTGCCAAGGTTGGAGACCCCTGCCTTACTAAATTGCCCCAACCGTGCTGCCCTCCTTAGGCATTCCCCCCCTCCCCAGGCCCAAAGTAGCTTTTGCGGTTCCTCTTCCATCTGCAAAGCCGTGCCCGTCTCCAACCTGGGATTTTTTTGGTCCCTGAGCCAAAGGTCGGGTGTTGTTCAGGCAGCGATTGTGTTTTTCTCGCCTTATTTCATTCCAAAAATAATAAATCAAAAAGGCGGTTTAGTTTTTAGCTTTAAATGTTTTCTTTCTTACACCTGTGTGGTGAAGGACAGTTTGGGAACGAACGTCCGGCTGAAGCTCAGAGAGAGGAGGAGGCGATGGGGGCCAACCACTGGCCCATCCGGGAGAGATGCGGGTGCCGCGCGGTGTGCATTTCCATGGTGCCATCTTGGCTCTGGGGTTGGGCATGGGGTCCCGCGAGGAAGGAGGCTCCCTGTGCTGATGCACCGTCAGCCGGGAGCACCTGGCCCACCCACCCACCCCATCCCACCCCCGTTTCCTACGTTGATGATCTCAACTTCTTGATGTGTCTTCAACTTGTTTCTGAGTTCTTGAAACTGTTTGGAGTAGCCGACATTATTGTGTGTTGGACTGAACCAAAGACACCTCCAGCCGAGCCTCAATGCTGCTTCTTAAAAAAACAATGTCTGCCTTCCGATCCTTCAAAGCCTCTGCAGGATGCAAATGGGTTAACTTTTTTTATTTTTGTACAGTTTCTAACTGATTTTTTGCTAGTGATGTTAATTAAGTTTGAGGAGCCGCGGGGGCTCCTCCGATGAAATAAAAACTGGTGACTTTTATGTTTAAATAAAATAATATAGAAACCCGACATGTGCCTCTCAGATTCTAAGGGTTTCTGGTTATACTTCTTCTTAAGACCAGCAATGATTCTTTATATACAAAGATGCGTTTTTTTTTCCTCCTTGTTTCCTTTTTTATTATTACTGTTTCGGAAGGAAGGAGAGAAAACTTTCCTTCTGCTCTGAAGCCAGTGGTCACACTGGTACATAAATGCACTGAGTTAAAACGGAAAAAAAAAAAATCAAAAAAACTTTTGTAACAACTTATGACTGTTTTTGTATATCAAAGCTGATTCTTTCCAAAAGATTTGGATCTAGTTTCTAAGTTATTTTAGTGTTTTATATGTTACAAGAATTAATTGTTCACCAGCATAATAACTAGTTATCTTCAATGGAAAAAAAGTGACATAGGTGGGCAGACGATCTACCTGGAGTAGCTCAGAAGCCCCTCCCCCTACTTTTCCTTTGACTATCGATTACAATATTATCACAGATTACCACAAACCTCCTTCCATTAAGACTAGATTCTTATTTCCATGTTTATTTGCTATTAGTGTGAAGAAACTGTTGATCTTTTTTTTAAAAAAACGGGCATTTTATAAGTATGGCTTAAAGGTAAAAATGAGGAAAAAGCAAAAAAAATAAATAAACTACTTTAGAAGGTAATTTGTGGGTCTGTGAGATATGGCTGTGGAAAGATATTGTAGTAGTTTTAACACTATTGTTATTACCTTTTAAATCATTTACCCAATAAAATGAGGAAAAATCGCAGCTGCTTGTATTAATGGTTTCCTTGCACTCTGATGCCTTGCCTTAAGTTTTAGCTCTGGTTGCCGTCAACCAGAAGGGATAACAGGATCTAGAAAAGCCCCACCCCACCCCTTAGAGAGGCTTGAAATAAACTTTAGGGAAGTTTACATATAGTCCTTGACTTACAACCACTTCAAAGTTACAACAGCATTGGAAAAAAGTGACTTGGATCAGAGATGTATCTGTATAAAAGTGGCTAGAATGAAAACAAACTATTCTATTTTTCGGAGTATGAGACAGACACACACACAAAGAAAGGTGAAAATGTGGGTGCGCTTTATTCACTGAATGTAGCCCCGGGCCCCCACCCTTTGGCCTCTGCCTCTCAGCAATTTACCTCCTTGCAGCAAATGGAAAAATGGGGCTTGCAGAGACTGCAATAGGCTATGGAAATCCCTGCAGCCTGAAACAGCTGATCATCGGGAGGCTGAAATTGAAAGTGAAACGGGCTTTTTGCTGTAAGGAGGCAAATTGCTGGGAGCAAGAGGCAGAATTTTTTTCTGGTGCTAATCAGGCTAAACTGAAACAGGCTGTTTGCTGTTTGCTGCAAGGAGGAAGTCAGTAACTATAAATGCCTATAGAATGTTCAAATTATTAGACTTATTTTTTAAAGACTACTTTATTATTATTCTAGACAACAAAACAGCTTTTTAAAATAAATGTTTGATCTGAAGAGGCCCAGTGCTATTGCAGCTTCTTTTAAATAGCAGAGAATAATGTATACTTCCAGAAAGGCACATCAATTTTAACAGCATCTGTGCAAGTATAGTCTCAAATGTAACACCACAAACTCTGTATATCATCTGTGCTGTTTGCTGCAAGGAGGCAAATTGCTGGGAGGCAGAGGCAGATTTTTTCCCCCTTGTTTTCCTCACCAAAAACTACTCCGTTTCCCTGAAAATAAGATCTTCCCAGATAATAAGCCCAATCGGGCTTTGGAGCGCATGCACTAAAATAAGCCCTCCCCAAAAATATTGCAACACAGCAGCAGCCATGAGGGGACCACACTTGCTGCCTCCTGCACCTCAAAAATAATAAGACCTGAAAATAAGGTCAACCGCTTATTTTGGGGGTCAAAAGAAAACAAGACCCTGTCTTATTTTCAGGGAAACACAGTAAGCGTGTCTTATACTTTGGAGCGTCTTATACTCTGAAAAATATGGTAGTTGTACATCCTGAAGGAGGTGGTTGCATTTAAGAAATACGATAGACATCATTCTAATAGGTTGGGTTCTTTGGAATACATAGAATATTAAGGTTGAAAGAGACCTTGGAAGTCTTCTAGCCCAACCTACTGCTCACAGCAGGATTTCCAATACCGAAGCTGACGGAAGTCTAATCTGCCCAACCATCCACCATGTTGAAGTTAGCACCAAGGGATTAAATTTGAGTTAACAACCATTGGTATAAAATATTTATTTCCCTGAAACAAAACATAAGCAGGTTTTTTTTTTCCACAAACATTTTATTTTGAGATAGAAAAAAAAAACATTTGAGACAAATTCTTACATAGCCATAAACCCAAATACACAATTTTGTTGGAAAATGACTTTTACATTTTTTTAAAAAATCATTTTGTTTTTCAAAAATATCTTAATAAAATGATCTTAGTGGGCAATTCTATTTTTAATTCACCAAAAGTGGAAATAACTGTACTTTTGACTATCCCTTGATGGGCAGAATGAGCTAAAACGCTACAACATTTGAAGGCTATTTTGATTAGGAAAACAAGAAAAGATTGTATATCCATGAAGACCAAGGTTATGTTTCTTTTTTTTGCCAAGCTGCCAACTGAACTAAGACACTAGAAGAAAAGGAACATTTCAGATAGCTACAGCAACACCAATAAACTTCCAATTTCCCAGATTTGCAAGAGCCAAACATCTTAGCTGTTTGTAACAGCCACATGTTTAAGTAAAATTACAGCAATTCAAGAAACTTCCAGCCCTGAGGCGCCACAAAAACTCCTTTGAAAAGGTCCTGCTTTGAAAAATAAATCTTTAAAAAAAAATATTCTTCCATCACGGAAAGTTAATGGCAGTATATCTCATCCCTTAGCACAACTTCAGGTGCAGGGGTATGTTGCTCCCGGCATTACTGCCAGTTTGATGCGCGCAAAAATTTTGTGCACGTGGGCTTGCTTTGCTCACGCTCGCCTTTTTGCACATTGGCACAAAAATAGGTCTGTGCACGTGCAACATTTTAAAAAATCTGTGCAATTACAATTGTTCTTAGAACCGAAAATCAAGATGGCGGGCCCGTAAGAGAACCAGTTCAGGGGCATGGCAGGCCTGGGTCGCTGACGGTTCATCCGAGCCGGTCCAAACCAGTAGGAACCCAACTTTGCCCAGGTGTAGATAAAACCAGTGTGAATCTGACGCACATTGAGTGTTTGTGCCTTTTCGCTATGAGAGGAGAATTCAGTTCTGATTTTTTTTCCCCCAAAGCACACTCAATTTCCATGATGAGAAAGTTTCAAAACTGATGCAGGCCACAAAAGGAGCAGCTTCACTGAGGTACTCGACGTTAAAAGTGCACACAAGCCAATCGCCCGTTAATGGCGGTCTTCAAAAGACAACATTTGACTGTAATTCCAAGACGTTCTACAGCCATAAATGGAAACCATGAGCAACCTTGGGCTCAACAATCATACAAGATGTTAAAAACACAGGAAAGCCAACACCGAAGGATTCCATACCCAATAGATAGAAACAACTGGTGGAAGCCAACTTAAGATTCTTCCCAGACTTTATGGAAAAAAAGAGGAGGTGATGGAGATGAGGATGCTAGAAGGGAGAGGACCAAAGCTTTCCTAGGCTCTGTCTTTGGCCTCCATGACAATCTCTGCTTGCAGCTTTTTTCAAGTCTCATTCCAGGATGCTTCTAGACAACCTTTCATTCAAAGAATTTAGCACAGGCCAACGAAAGCTGCCAGGCACCATTAAACGAGAGTAACCCCACAGGGTTTTTAGTTTGGAGGAGGCCAAAAGGGATGTGATCTGCAAATCCTTCTCTCTTCAGGTTAAACGATTTATGCTGCTGCTATTATTCCCTTCTGCCAATCAATCTATAAATTAAAATGTGTAGCCCTCTAACTGCATTTTTCACCCCTGCATGGGAAATCCTTCCACTCTTCCATTTCAAGAAGGGAATATGGCAACTTCTTTCTTGGCACTTCACCATCTTTACAAAGATCGTGTCTGACTGGGGCGCCACAAAGGACACTGGATTAATCTTAAAAATTCAGAATGGAAGGCAATAATGTCCTGCTGCTACATTCCCCTCCCCCCCAAATAAAGCTCGCCATCTTAAATTTAGAAAAAGGAACAAGAAAAATCCCAGAACAAAGAATATTAGCTATCTTTCCTGCCGAAGATGCTATTTTTATCAAACGAGGCTTTCAACCTCTGTACAGATCTGGCACCAGCAGTCCCTAATCTCTCCAGGATCTGATTGCTTCAGCCCAGAGCCAAAAATCTAGTTCACAGAAGTTGCAACTTGGATCAAACAGCCTCCCCAGCTCTGCCAAATCTCAGAACGAAAGGAAATGCTCCCCCAAAAGAGGTTTACAGGCCCCCTGGTCTATTTATCCAGGGGGCACGTAGAAGAAAAACTCTCCAAGCGGCTTGAAAAGAAATTTCCCAATCTGTTGTGCTAGCAAGGCAGCTTTTTCATCAAATAACCTGCACTCGAAAACAGGACACAGAATAATGTTTTTTTTAAAAAAACATCTCGGCTATTGTATGATCTGGAAAGAAAACAAGTGGCACCTCTTTGACGAGCAAGTAGCTCTGAAAGGAAATTCAAACTCCCTCCTGCGATCAAGAGGCACCCACAGACTAATTGCATGGTCTAGAAAAAACTAAGGCCATAGTCTGGATGATAAATATGGCACAGAATCAAAGAATAGGACTAGATTGATCACTGAGATCACAGTAGGAATAGAGAGATCACTTTCATTGGCAGATCCAAATAAGAAACCCGCCCTAGCTAATTCTTGGCTTTGAAAAAGAAAAAGAAAAGTCAATAGTCACGATTTAAAACAGATGCGCAATCTCCTTGTAAGTTTTATGGTTCTATATAGAAGGAGCCCAGAACAACTGTCTCACACACACACTCTCACACAAGCACAAAAACACTGTGACTATGTTATTCACGTCTAGAAATTTCATTGCACGTACATATATCTGTTTAAATATGCCACGTCAAAGAGTAAACATCAAGATTCATCAAAGCAGCAGAAGAAGACACCTCGCTCCCCAGGGCCCCACTGGGGATCTGACATCAGGAATTTGGCCCAAGAAACACAGAGATGAGATTTCCCACTGGGCAGCATAGCAGGAACTCTCTCTTCGGATAGAAATGGGGCAACTAAAGAATATTCACAGTCAAATATTCACAAAATGTCTCAACAACTACGAATACATTAAAAAACAAAACCACCAAGATCTATAAAGCCCCCCCAAGGAGAAGATTAATTATCTGATCAAACTGGAATGAGATTCAAGTTTTGGTCAACTGGAATTATATTCATAATTACTTTTGAAGTTCTTCATGGTGAGTACCCACCCCACCCCACCCCACCCCATTACTTCCCCCATTCAGGTGGAAAGAGCAGATAAGGTTGACCTTAAGGCAAATTATCTCTGCTTGAGGTATCAAAGGATGCCCAACATGGGACTTGTAAGGCAATATAACTGGAGACTCTGGCTGGGATGGGACAAAAAGAGGAGCCAGGATCTAATTCAGAACAACTATCACAGCGACAACTCCGAAAGCTAGAGATTCGGCTTCTGAGGGTTACTTTTCTCCAATTTACACCAATGCGGAAAAGACAATTATTCCTCAATGTCTCTGAATGATGACTTTCGCAGGTTGGCTACTTCAGCCAAACCTGAATGTGTGCTGTTTCCCCAAGGATCTCCAGATATGTTGGTCTGCCGGACTCTCATCCAGCAGTCTTGCTAGATCAGGAGTCCTCAAACGTGGCAACTTTAAGCTTGTGAACTTTCAACTCCTAGAATTCTCCAGCCAGCATGCTGGCTGGAGAATTCTGGGAGTTGAAGTCCACAAGTCTTAAAGTTGCCACGTTTGAGGACCCCTGTGATAGATGGTGCTAGATGGTGAATCATGGATGAAGAATATGCTTTTTTCTGGAGTATCCTACAAGGGGGTAGTTGATATATATGTGTGTGTGGACATAACATTGAATACATGTATGTACAATGTGTAATACATTTATGTAAGTATACTTAGCTATGACATAGAGTCCAACTCCAAATTGGCAGATTTTCTTGGTCGGTGCCTTTAACTGAGACAAATCCATCTCCTAAATCTTAATCCAGCAATTAAGTTTTTTCCCCCACCAACTAATTTAGATAGAAACAATCTGGGAGGTGCCCGCAGATATAATGGCATCTGAGCAGGCTTCAGCTAAAACTTTCGGGAGTTTCAGAAGGCAGTGTTTGGCAAGTAGTTGTTATTGTTCCCTATATGTTTAACCAAATTTCAACCACGCAAAGAACCTTCGCGTCTACGCTGATAGTGAAGAAGCACCCAATACTATTCACCCTCAAAGTCTACATGAGACAAGGAGAGGTTCTGTGCTGAAGGTAAAACCTAAGAGCTGCCACAAGGGAGGAAAAGTCACTGAAGTCATGAGCAAAAAGAATAGTGCTTTCCATCAACCACAGTCCTTGATATGACGGACATCTGAAACTCCATAGGTCTAAGGTGGCAAGATCAGAAGTTGAAGTCTACTTGTGGCTTCTTTTGTAAATACGCCCACGTGCTTCGCCATCCTATAGGTCACGAAGATTCAATGGAACATTGGGAAGATAAATCTGATGTCATAATAAAAGAATGGAATCAAAAACAATATAGGCAGTGTTCTTCTCCAACCCCAAATATAAAGGCTCTCCTCAAGATCCTTCAACAAAGAAGAACCAGGATGGAGTTTCAGGATACTTTCTTAGCCGGAGAGCATTGTACTTCCACACTGAGCTTAAAGAAACGGGCAGCATAATAGAAAAGGAAAAGTATGAGTTTTCCATGGAACATGGTCATGATGGACTGGTGTCCCGATGCCCAGATTCTATACCAAGGGCCATAGAAAGGGTCGGAAATAGCCGGGCACAACATGTTGTTCAAGTTCACTTCCGTGATCTAGAAGAGCAGGAGAAAAGATGGATTTTTTTTACAAAAAAAATGTCTTTATACTCTCTTACACCAATTTGCCCTACTCTGAGAAAAGTAGTAATGTTCCCAGTCCTTAAATATTTATTTATTAAATCCATATATCACCCGTCTCACTATCCATAGTGACTGTGAATCTGAAATATGTCAGTTCTTCTTTGTCTCCTCTGGCACCAAAAGTGGTATTTAGCAGGTTCTGACAAGTTCTGCAGAACCGGTAGCGGAAATTTTGAGTAGTTTGGAGAATCAGTAAATCCCACCTCTGACTGGCCCCACCTCCATCTATTCCCTTCCTCCCGAGTCCCAACTGATCGGGAGGGAATGGGGATTTTGCAGTATGCTTCCCCTGGAGAGGGGAGGGAATGGGGATTTTGCAGTATCCTTTCCCTGGAGTGGGGAGGGAATGGGGGTTTTGCAGTATCCTTCCCCTGGAGTGCAGAAGGAATGGAGATTTTACAGTATCCTTCCCCTGGAATGCAGAGGGAATGGAGATTTTACAGTATCCTTCCCCTGGAGTGCGGAGGGAATGAGGATTTTGCAGTATCCTTCCCCTGGAGTGGGGAGCGAATTGAGATTTTGCAGTATCCTTCCCCTGGAATGCAGAGGGAATGGAGATTTTACAGTATCCTTCCCTTGGAGAGGGGAGCAAATGGAGATTTTGCAGTATCCTTCCCCTGGAGTGGGAAGGGAATGGGGATTTTGCAGTATCCTTCCCCTGGAGTGCAGAAGGAATGGAGATTTTACAGTATCCTTCCCCTGGAGTGGGGAGGGAATGAGGATTTTGCAGTATCCTTCCCCTGGAGTGCAGAAGGAATGGAGATTTTACAGTATCCTTCCCCTGGAATGCAGAGGGAATGGAGATTTTACAGTATCCTTCCCCTGGAGTGGGGAGGGAATGAGGATTTTGCAGTATCCTTCCCCTGGAGTGGGGAGCGAATGGAGATTTTGCAGTATCCTTCCCCTGGAATGCAGAGGGAATGGAGATTTTACAGTATCCTTCCCTTGGAGAGGGGAGCAAATGGAGATTTTGCAGTATCCTTCCCCTGGAGTGGGAAGGGAATGGGGATTTTGCAGTATCCTTCCCCTGGAGTGCAGAAGGAATGGAGATTTTACAGTATCCTTCCCCTGGAGTGGGGAGGGAATGAGGATTTTGCAGTATCCTTCCCCTGGAGTGCAGAAGGAATGGAGATTTTACAGTATCCTTCCCCTGGAATGCAGAGGGAATGGAGATTTTACAGTATCCTTCCCCTGGAGTGGGGAGCGAATGGAGATTTTGCAGTATCCTTTCCCTGGAGTGGGAAGGGAATGGGGATTTTGCAGTATCCTTCCCCTGGAGTGCAGAAGGAATGGAGATTTTACAGTATCCTTCCCCTGGAATGCAGAGGGAATGGAGATTTTACAGTATCCTTCCCTTGGAGAGGGGAGCAAATGGAGATTTTGCAGTATCCTTCCCCTGGAGTGGGAAGGGAATGGGGATTTTGCAGTATCCTTCCCCTGGAGTGCAGAAGGAATGGAGATTTTACAGTATCCTTCCCCTGGAGTGGGGAGGGAATGAGGATTTTGCAGTATCCTTCCCCTGGAGTGGGGAGCAAATGGAGATTTTGCAGTATCCTTCCTTTGCCACCCCCACCAAGCCACACCCACAGAACTGGCAGTAAAAAAAATTGAATCCCACCACTGTCTGGCACCCCAGTTTACACCCAAACAACACCCTCAAACAGATGTAATTCTGAAGCTTATTAACACAATGCAGTTTCCTCTGTTTAATCTATTTGGCTAGATCATTTAAAACAAGAATTCTTTTCTCTTTTCTCCAAGCTACATCTTCTGGGGCTTTTTTTTTCTTTGCTTACCTGCTCCATTGGTTTTGTTTTTTTTTACTAAACCTACCCGTATACAGCCCAAAGTGAGATCTACAATCCATATAAGTAAATTGACTTACGAGTCCCAAGATCTGTAAAAAAGTGTAGTGGTAAACAAACATCAACCCATTGGAGAGCAAGGCCCACCAAAAATTCCAGGATGGCTCAGGAGTGTAAACACCTTTTAGAAAGAGAGAAAAAGAGAAAATTGTTTTCTGCTATTTCAAGGTGGGCAGCATCCTTTCTTTAACGACGTATCAATTTTCACCCTGTAAATCCAAGATTATTGCAATAGAAAACATAAGGTGGTAGAAATACCTCTGTTGTAGGCCAGATTGAATGCCAAAGATTTCTGCAAACATTTCAAGATAATGAGAAAACCATGGCTGGCTCCTGGCTTGAAAAAGTTTGCACACTAATCCCTTACTACAGTCCTCAATTTATGACCACAACCGAGCCCAAAATTTATGTTGCTAAGTAAGAAGTTTGTTAGGTGAGTTTTGCTCCCATTTTACGACTTTTCTTGTCACATTTGTTAAGTGATTCACTGAAGTTGTTAAATTAGTAACACAGTTATTAAGTGAATCTGGCTTCCCCATTGTCCTGGCTTGTCAGAAGGTTGCAAAAGGTGAATCACATGACGCAACCGTCATAAATGTGAGTCAGTTGTCAAACATCCAAATGTAAATCATATCACCATAGGGCTGTTGCAACAGTCGTCAATGTAAAAAATGGTCATAACTCACTTTTTTTAATGACAACGTAACTTTGGTCACTAAGTGAACTGTTGTAAGTGGAGGACTACCTGTATTCCAGCAAACCAGGACCACAGCCTCAAGTCAATGCCAGAGCAGGCAGGAAAGTTAATGAAATACACAGCCTCATTCAGCCAGACTACGGTTAGTCCTCCACTCATGGCCATTCATTTGGTGACCAAAGTTGCAACTACAGGTGGTCCTGCACCAGGGGTGGGTTCCTGCCAGTTCTAACCTCTTCTATGGAAGAGGTTCCACAAAACTACAGTGCCATTTAGAACCGGTTCCAGCTCCTTCCCCCCGTCCGTCCGCACATCATCAAGATGAAGAGCGAGAGGAGGAATTCTGGGAGTTGAAGTCCACAAGTCTTAAAGCTGTCAAGAACAGCCCTGGGTTTTTTTTTTCTAAAGGGTTAGGGGTGCAAGGGTCTTGTAACTTGACAGCTTTAACACTTGCACACTTCAATGCCAGAGTTCCTGAGCCAACATTTTGGTTGCTAAGCAAGAGCGTTGTTAAGTGAGTTTCACCACATTTTACAAGTTGGCCATGACCACCCAATCACATGACTGCCAAGTCACTCCCACTCAGTCACATGGCTGGCAAGCCACTCCCACTCAGTCACATGGCTGGCAAGCCACTCCCACCCGGTAACATGGCCAGCAAGCCACTCCCACAAAGCAGGCCACACCTACAGAAGTTCTAAAAAAATTTGAAACCCACCACTGTCCTGCACTTACGACCGTAATTGACCCCAACATTTATGTTAAACAAGACAATTGTTACGAGAGTTTTGCCCCACTTTCCAACTTTTCCTGCCAAAGTTATTAAGCGAATGCCTGCAGTTATAATAACCCAGCTGTTAAGTGTGAAAAACATTCATAAGTCACTTTTTTCAGTGTTGTAACTTTGAATGGTCACTTAACGAACGGTTGTAAGTCAAGGACTACCTGAATTCTATTTGAGAAATTTGTGTAATCCTCCCCCATTATTTGGACTGATGCAGTATTTTCCTTCAGAGGTAGTCCTCAACTTACAACCAACTTGTTTAGTGACAGTCCAAAGTTTGCAGCAGCACTGAAAAAAGTGACTTTCACACTTTCATGCACACAACCGTTGCAGCATTCCCATGGTCATGTGATCAAAATTTAGGCACTTGGCATCAGGCATGTATTTATGACGGTTGCACTTCATGCAATCACCATTTTTAACCTTCCTAGCTGGCTTCCTATAAGTCAATTGGGGGTGGGGGGCTGATTCACTTAACAACCTCATGATTCACCTAACGACTGCAGCAATTCGCTTAGCTATGGCAAAAAGGTCATAAAATGGGACTCGCTTAACAACTGTCTTGCTTAGCAACACAAATTTGGGACTCAAATGGTGGTGCTCTGTCAAGGACCCCTTGTAGGAAGTTCTTGCATGCCTCACTAATGACAATTTGGTGCATTGCTCTAGAAACAGTTAACTAGAAAGTTTGCTTAACCCTTCTAGACATGCTCCAGAAACATCTGGTTTGAAGGCAGGAGCTTTCAAACAATGCATTGTGAAGCCCAGGGAAAAAGCCCAGGGAAATTCCTGGCAAACAAGCCAGCTGGAAAAGAAATCTACATGCTTATTTTTCCAAGCGTTAATGGCCCCCATTCTGAGCTTTTGAATTTCGGCTCAGAAATGCTTTCTCTTCCCTCTTTGATGTCTCTCCAGATAGAAATTCCTTCTCCACATAGAGTGGAAAATCATTGAAAGGAGACCAGTAACTACTCATCTGGGAAATGGGTAAAAAGGAAGAGTGGAGGGGAGAGAGACGGTTGAGAAGAGCTGAAATTACATTTTTTTTCTTCCTAGCCTAACTCAAAATTCTCTGGGAATCATTGCAGCCAGCCCTCCACTTACCACCATTTGTTTAACAACAAAATTTTCAACATCGAAAAATGTGACTTATGACCAATTCTTGCACTCATAACCACTGCAGCATCCTTAGAGTCACACGATCAAAATTGGGGCACTTGCAACCAGGCATGCATATACGAAAGTTGCAGCATCCCAGGGTCACATGAGCAACATATACCAGTGATGGCAAACCTTTTTGGCACCAAGTGTGCATGTCTGGGCCGAGACCCGGAAGAGGAACTGCCCAGGGGGCATGCATGCACCAGAAAGTGAACTTCCAGTTTCTGGAGTGTGCATACGTGCCAGCCAGCCAATCTTCCGGTTACTGGCGTGCATGCGCGGCAACGATCAGCTGGCCAGCACGCATTCTCACACCGGAAAACGGAAGATCAGTTCTTGTAGTTTACGGCACTGCCACACGCACAAAGGCTAGCTGATCGTCACGCACATATGCCTGCCAAAAACCCAGAAGTGGAACGGGTGAACACCGCCCGTGCCAGGTGACACGCCTCCATGTGCCACTTCGGCTAGGTGCGCTATAGGTTCGCCATCCCGGCCATATACTGTCTCGGCCAGTTTCTGACAAGCAAAGCCAATGAGGGAAAGCGGATTTATTTAAAGTCCAAATGATTCAGTAAAAGCTGCAATCATTAGCTTAACAATTCACAACAAGAACAAAATGCTGTGAAACAGAGTGAGACTCACTTAACAACTGCCTTATGTAGCAGTGGAAATTCTAATCCCAACTGTGGTTGTAAGTTGAGGATTACCTGAGGAAAAATGGTTAGCACAATCTTCGGAGGCAAACTCCTTTTTCTAAATCAATACTAGAGAAACTTCACCACAGCTTAGCAGAAATCTGAATGGAGTCACATATATTTGGTAAGTGATGGTTTGTATTTAAGCTCTGCTGAGACCTTAATAGCAAATTTCAAGCTTTCAAAATAGGAGGAAAAATCACAATTTCAAAAGAACATCCTACCACATCAGGTACTCAACAGATCTCAAAGAAATCCATGGGAGGTGGACGAGATCCAGAGCCTGAGTTCTTGGATCTTGCCGCCAAGATCCTTTTTGTTTGTTTGTTTGTTTAGAAAATTTATATAGCTGAGGATTTATATTGCTCATGGTACCATGTTTCCCCGAAAATAAGACAGGGTCTAATTTTTTTGACCCCAAAAATAAGCGCTTGGGCTTATTTTCAGGAAGGTCTTATTATTTTTGAGGTGCAGGAGGGGGCGCGTGTGGTCACCTCATGGCTGCTGCTGTGTTGCAATATTTTCAGGGAGGGCTTATTTTCAGGGAGGGCTTATTTTCGGGGAAGGGCTTATTTTAGCCTATGCGCTCAAAAGTTCAATTGGGCTTATTACCGGGGAAGTCTTATTTTCAGGGAAACAGGGTAGTTATGAGAACTATGAACCACTCCACTGTTGAGAACCTTCCCATAGATAGAACACTAGAATCATAGGGTTGGAAGACAGGAGTATAAACCTTTCCATTCCCCATCATCCCGGCAGAGCTGAAGAAGCTTCTTGGATGAGAAGCGAAACGTCTTCAAAGGAAAAATCAGAAAGTCCAGCTGCCACTTGAAAAAGCAGTTTTAGGACAACCATCACCTGGACGACTGAGCATCTCCATAGACATTCTGAACAAATGGCTATCCAACATCTTCTTAAAGACTTCCAGTGTTGCAGCATTCACAACTTCTGGAGGCAAGTTGTTCCACTGATTCATTGTTCTAACTGTCAGGAAATTTCTCCTCAGTTCTAGGTTGCTTCTCTCCTTGTTGGTTGTCCTGCCTTCAGGTGATTTGGACCAATGGTGAGTTCCTAGTGGTTCGGACCGGTTTGGTCAAACCGGTAGTAACTTAGTGGTCTGGGTCACTGGAACCAACAGTGACTCTGGCCTGCCATGCCCCCCAACCGGTTCTCCCTACAGAGGTGCCATCTTGTTTTTTGCTTCTGTGCATGCACAGAGCAATTTTAGTTGTAATGCACATGTGCCCGGGTGTGCGGCGCGTCCCTGAGCAAACCGGCAGTAGTCTCTGCTGGAACTCACACCTGATTTGGACATAGCGTGTTTCCCCCAAAATAAGTCAGAGTCTTATTTTCTTTTAACCCCCCCCAAAAAAATGTTGCTTGGGCCTTATTATTGGGGGGGGCCATTGGTTTGAGGTTGCCGGGTGGCTGCTCTCTTGTGAGAGGGCACCCGAAGAGCTAGGCACAGCCTCAGGGGCAAACGGCTATGTTGCGCTGTCACAGCAGTGCAACAAAGTCATGAGGTGACCACATTCACAAGCAGCTGCCCAGCAATCTCATTTTCTAGCCGGGCAGAGCACCACTCACCGACCCAGTAATATCCCAAAGGCGCTAAGCCGCGTGGTGCTCTGCCCGGCTGGAAAGGGAGGTTGCACGAGCGCCTGTTCTGCCCCACCAAACATGCCTCCTAGCCTGACCATGCCCTGGCCCAGCTCTCCCTCCCACCACCGCGTTCCAAGCATAACTGGCTTCCAAACTCCGGAGATCCGCTGCTGAATCTTCCGGCAGCGGCCGCTCCAGGACTACAGTCTATGGTTGTGGGCTGCCTGTTGGGTTCCGGCAGGGAGAGCTGGGTCAGGGCATGGTGAGGCTGGGATGCACTTGAGCTGGGGGCGGAACAGGCGCTCGTGCAACCTCCCTTTCCAGCCGAGCAGAGCGCCATGCGGCTTAGCACCTTTGGGATATTACTGGGTCGGTGAGTGACATTCTGCCCAGCTGGAAAGGGGGGTTGCCGGGCGGCTGCTTGTGAGAGCAGCCACCCAGCAACCCAACCCCCCCCCCCCCCGCTCCAGCTTGGCACAGCGTCACTCACCAACCAAGCAGTATCCCGAAGGCAGCAAGCAATGTGAGCACCTTTCCCCCCTCCCCTCCGGCTCCTGCGGCTTGGCGCCTTCAGGATATCATTAGGTTGGTGAGTGGCGCTCTGCCTGGCTGGAGGTGGGGGGGTTGTCCAGGGGACTTATTTTCGGGGGAGGGCGTATATTTTTGCCCACCCGAAAAATATGGCATGGCCTTATTATCAGGACATGTCGTAGTTTTGGGGAAAACACTGTATATGGTTACCTATTTTATGCATGTTAATCCTAGGTAGGTCACAACAACATATTCCCCAAATAAGGTCATCAAGGCAATGTTAGTGGTGGCAACTAGGCTTTCATTCATTTGGTGTTTTTTTTCCTATTACACATTTCAACCCCACCTTTGACAAACATTAATTGAAGATGGAGTTCAGGGTTTGCAGGCCACCAGCAGAGGGCAGCAGAGAGTTGCAGAAACCCCAAGGTCTCCTTAAACAGGTTTGAAAACTCTCCTGTTCTCCTGGCCAAGAAGTGGTTGGACAACAAATGAAGAGGTCCTTATGCAAAGTCAGTGGGGCCCTTTTACAAACACAGAAACATCTACCATTTCTTTTGGGGGGGGGGGACTCATTTGTCTATGATTCTCCCTTTGTCCAGAGGGCAGAGAAGAAGTCATGAGTAAGAAGCTTGTTTAAAGGGAGATCCAACCTAGAAGTAAGGAGAAATTTCCTGGCAGTGAGAACAATGAATCAATGCAATGACTTGCTTCCAGAAGTTGTGGGTGCTCCATCACTGGAGGATTTTGAAGAAGAAATTGGATAGCCATTTGTCTGGATGGTATGAGGCTCCTGCCTTCAGCAGGGGGTTGGACCTTAAACACTCAAAGAGCCACAAAGGGCCTAAGCCGAAGCCCCCTGTTCAATTCTGGAGGCAACCGGAAGTCTGGTCACCCACCGGAGTCTCCTCCTAGCGCGGCATCCTTTTTCCTCTACCTGCCCTAACCAAAAGCCCTATCAATTGTGGAGCTGACCGGCGACAGGGAGCCGCAGCAGAGGAATGAAAGAGCCACATGCAGCTCCAGAGCTGCAGGTTGTTGACTCCTGGACTAGAAGGAAGGTCCCTTCCTGCCCTATGATTCTATGTTCTATGTTTTTAAACTGTGAAAAGCTTTGTTAAAGTTTTGTTGGATTGCTGAACTGTAAATATAGCGTCTTTGGTAAGAATTGAGGAGCAAAATTAACAGCGATGGAGGTCCTGATTAGCTAGGAAGACCGGATGTAATTAAATAGTATCAGTAAGGCCCCACACACAGACAGACTGTATTTTTCAGAGTATAAGACCGCACCTTCCCCCCTCAAAAAAAGAGGGTGAAAATCTGGGTGCGTCTTATACACTGAATACAGCATTTTTGGCCTCCTGAAACCCCTCCCCCTTCGCAAAAATGGACATGCATAGCCTTTAGGAGGCTTCCAGAGTGCTCCTAGGGGAAGAGCAAAAATGAGCGGAAAAAATGCAGGGTTTTTTGCTCGTTTTTGCCCTCTCAGCCCCCAGGAGCACTCTATAAGCCTCCTAAAGGCATGCCCATTTTTTTTGGCAAAAAACAGACCTGTTTTTGCCCTCCCCCCACAACCCCCAGTAGCACTTTGCATACCTCTCAAACTCTCATGCCCCATTTTTCACAAAAAATGAGGCATGCAGAGTGCAAAAACTTTTTAAAATTTACCTCTTAAAAATCTTGGTGCATCTTATACTCCAGTGCATCTTATATTCTGAAAAATACGTACCTCCTTTCCGTAGCAGGTAGATTGGGACAACATAGAGCATGATATGTTGAATGTAATAAATTTCCAATTCAAAAGGTAGCTGCAAAAAAAAAAGAAGAAGAAGAAGGAACCGATTTATAAATAGAGACTGGTGTGCACTCAGCTCAGAGTAATTTTCCTTGCCTAGGTGATCAACTTTGATTCGATTTCAGGTCAGTTGTATTCAATTGAGGTACTCCTCGACTTACAACACTTCATTTAGTATTCGTAGAAAATTACAACGGGGCTGACAAAAAGTGACTGGCAAACGTTTTTCACATTTACGGCCACCATTGGTCACCGTTCCCCAAATACTTTTAACCCAGTCAAACGTCCTTATTGGTGGTTCTGGGTGTGATCGCAGTACGGGATCCCATCAACTGAGTCAAAGGTCCAACTATTTGGGAAATAATAAAGCCTTCCCCACTTCTCTAGGGAGGGGCCACTATCCCAAGAGCCATTGCAAAGGATGTTTTCCTCTTGGTCAGTGTTATTTAGATAAAAACTTGGTGAGTCAAAAGTAGCCAGGATGGTAGAATGGAAGCTTTGAAGAGTGCTGAACACAAACTGGAATTCTGAATTCTGCCTATCATGATATGGTCACAAAACCACAGAACTATTCATTTTCATCCGGTTGTCTCTGCTGTCATAAAATGTTTTTGTCAGTTGCTCAACAGAGAACATTTCCGCAAACAAATTCACTGTAACGTCACCCAGACTTCAAATAACATTCTTTGGTATGAAAATGTTTTATCTTAGACATTAACTACAAGTAGCCCTGGACTTAAAGATAAAGGTTCCCCTCGCACATATGTGCTAGTCATTCCCGACTCTAGGGGGCGGTGTTCATCTCCGTTTCAAAGCCGAAGAGCCAGCGCTGTCCGAAGACGTCTCTGTGGTCATGTGGCCGGCATGACTAAATGCCGAAGGCGCACGGAACGCTGTTCCCTTCCCACCAAAGGTGGTTCCTATTTTTCTATTTGCATTTTTTATGTGCATTTTTTTTGGACTGCTAGGTTGGCAGAAGCTGGGACAAGTAACGGGAGCTCACTCCATTATGTGGCACTAGCGATTCGAACCGCCGAACTGTTGACCTTTCTGATCGACAAGCTCAGCATCTTAGCCACTGAGCCACTGCATCCCCCAGCTCTTGACTTACAGCCATTCATTTGGTGATTGTTCAGTTACAACAGCACTGAAAAAAGTTAGTTATGCCTGGTCCTCACACTTATGCCTGTTGCAGTATCCCCATGGTCATGTGACCCAAACCCAAATACTTGGCAACTGGTCCCATGTTTGTGACGGTTGCAGCATCCCAGGGTCATATGACCTCCTTTTGTGACCTGACAAGCAAAAGTTATTGGGAAAGCCGGATTCACCTAACAACTGCAGTGCTTCATTTAATAACTGTGGCAAAAAGATCATTAAGTGAGACAACATTCACTGAATAACTGTCTTGCCAAGCAATGGAATTTTGGAGCTTAATTGTAGTCAAGGTAGTATAGGTAGTCCTAAACGTATAACCAAAATTGAGCCCAGAATGTTGGTCCTAATTCATTGCAATCATTAAGAAGCCCCCCCCCCATGTGATCTGACTTGATTTTACGTTCGGTTTTACAATGGTTGTTAAACACTGGTCACTAAGTGAACCAGTGGCCATTAAGCAAATCCAGCATTTCCAATGGGTGCAAACATGGTATAAAAGTCACAAATCAGAATCACGTACCCAGAGTCACAAATGCAAGGGGTTGCTAAGAACACGGAACGTGGTACGCCAGTTGTAACTTTGAGGACGTGTTGAAAGTAGCTTTTTTCAAGACTGTCATAATTTCACAAAGTCATTAATAACTGATCGTTAACAGAGGATTTGTATTACGGCTCCCACATTCCTTGGTAGACCAAAATTAAGAACTGCCAACACCCTTCATAAATCAGGTCATTAGCATGTGAAGCAACAACCCCAGTTGTGATCAAACGAAAAGAAAGATGACACCATTAACAGACTCAACTTATTACAACACTTTTAACCAAAGAGTTATTACCTGGATCAGATATTGGCACCACAAACATTGTGACATAACCAAGCTTCACCACAACTGAATTAGGAGCATTAGATTGGATGCAAGAAACAACTCAACAATTATTCTGACCGAAGTTTCCCAACAGCATGAAGCGAACTCCTTGTCCCAGCAAAAAAAAAACCTTTTATTAATTTACTGTGAATTCTGCTCATTCACATCCATCAAAGTCTTTCAAGGGAGGATTTACTGTCACAGACCTTCTCTGGCTTAGAGAGCTGACAGGCTGATATCTGGAGAACTTGGCAAGGAGTCTTAGAGAGTCACAAACCAATTAAGTGAACTAATTGTCTCCTGCAAACTCCACTCCCCTTTCGTTCCTCTTTTATTTCCTCTGGGAGGGCCATTCTTCATCCATCTGTGGCCTTACTCCCAAGTCGACCCCTGTTCTTTAGCTGTTCCCTTCATCTGGCAACTCTGTGCATGTGCACACTGGGAACAGGCTCCAGCTGTTCTTCTGCCTCACTGATGTCTGATTCTGAAGGCAGCTGATAACTGGCATACGGCTCTGGCCCCCGCTCTGCCTCCGACACAGAGCCCTCATCAGAGCCTTCCCCAGACTCCAGGACTGGCCCAGGTTCCTCCTCAACCTCCTAACTGTCTGAATCTGCTGCCAGCTCCACTAGCTGCTGGCGGGCCACAACTACTATTTTACTACAACCCAAAAGAATATACAGTATGGTGTATGTTGACTCTTTTGGAATAAGCTTTTAGAAGCTGGAAGCTTTGACATTTAAAAATATCAAATGTATACAAACACAGCAGTGGTGGGATTCAAAAATTTTTACTACTGGTTCTGTGGGCATGGCTTAGTAGGTGTGGTTTGGTAGTTGTGGCAGGGGAAGGATACTGCAAAATCTCCATTTCCACTCCACCCCACTAACCTGCTTTCCAGCTCCGCTCTCCTGTGCAGGGCAACAAAAGAAGACCCAGCTGGGGCTGGGACTCGGGAGGCAGCAAATTGATCAGGGGTGGGGTCAGTTAGAGGTGGTATTTGCCAGTTCTCCAAACTACTCAACATTTCTGCTACTGGTTCATTAGAACCGGTTAGAACCGGATGAATACCACTTCTAAAACACAGTGTGTTAAAATATCCATCCATGCACCATTTTCTTATCATAGTCCTTCCTTTTCCCCAAAGGAGTTCCTTGCACCATTAATTAAGATTATCTCTACACTGGTTTGCTCCAGAGACAATGAGATGGTCTTTAAGGTTTCAGGGGGCTTTGAATAACTGGCTTTTCCCCTATACATTTGAGGTTGAGCAAACTGCCATTTAAACTGGTTTTTATTGTTCCTTTTTTTAAAAAACTGAAAAACTTCTGCAACCCTGGACATTAATTATTTGGACTGTTGACTTTTTTTTCTCTGGTGCTTTTAATCTTCGTATGCCTCCAAAGTTATTGCCAAAACATGAGCTGCCAGCAAAATGAAATGAAATAAATCAGTCCATGAATGGTGCAAGCTTTAAAAAAGAAGAAGGGAAGTATCAAAGAGTACGGTATTTTTCGGAGTATAAGATGCACCTTTTCTCTCCTAAAAGAGGGTGAAAATTTAGGTGTGTCTTATACGGTATTTATCTTGAGTCCATTCAGCCCCGTATTAGAGAATCTTGGCATGGGGATCTGTGTGGGACTCAGGCCCAGCTCTATCTTTAACTGCGGAAACTTGTTATGTGACTTTAGACCAGTCCCCACCTACCGACCTCAGCCTAACGTGACCTGCCAGAGTTGTTGCTATGGGAAAATTGCACAGAGAGATATGTAATCCACCTGGAGAGAGTGAATGAAAGACAGGAGAGAAAGTTAGCAAATAAGCAAGCAAGAAAATATACAAACAAAGGACAGGTTGCTGGAGAAACCCAACACGGATCACTGCTTTGCCTTCCTAAAAGTTTAAATCAAGTGTTTTTCACGCTTGGCAACTTTAAGATGTGTGGACTTCAACTGCCAGAATTCCCCAGCCAGCCATGCTTTCTGGGAGTTGAAGTCCACACATCTTAAAAGTTGCCACAAACCCATAAGAATTGTTGTGATTGCTGAACAAACTGATTTCCTCCAATGCAGTATTATGCAATTCTGAATTCTTGGCTGAAAGAAAGGACTGTCCTGTACTTCTATATACATTTGGGGGATTATACAAAACAACACAAATAATTTCTGTATTTTATCAGCTCTCCATAGCCACCCAGGAATCCCAGTTTGTGTCAAACTAAAAGGAGTGGAAATGACAGCTGCCGATCGTTGGCCCAAGAACTATAATTTCACAATGTTGACCCTTCTTAGCAGGAAAATGATGTCAACATTTTCCTGTACGTACGAAGGTGGGGCAGTTCAGAGAAATTCTGAACACAAGCTTGCACGCTATCGGCAGCTCAGCTCAGCCACACCAGCCTAACCTGATCCTTAGCTACCCTGTTTCCTCAAAAATAAGACCTCCCCAGAGAATAAGCCCAATCAGGCTTGAGCGCATGCACTAAATAAGCCCTCCCCTGAAAATAAGCCCTCCCTGAAAATATTGCAACACAGCAGCAGCCAAGAGGTGACCACTCTCACCGCCTCCTGCAAGGCCAAGCACTTATTTTGGGGGTCAAAAGAAAATAAGACCCTGTCTTATTTTCTGGGAAACATGGTAGCATTTAAGTAACATGCTGCATGATCAATGTCTCCAATATTTGTTGTCCCCATAACACATTGGAAGTTCTCCCTGTCCTCTAGAGATGCAAGATAAGCTATAGAATCTATATATATAAAAGTGAAATACCACTCATGCATCATCACAAAATCTCCAGAACCGTAAAGCCTATAAAATATGAAAATTGGCAGGTATGTTCCTCCTGGCTGAAAGGATTTTTCAGAATGACCATCAGATCATTAGTATTTCTTATATTATTAACACACTCTGATTCTAAGGAGTTCTACTCCCCCTCCCCACCTGAAAAGAATTCTTTTCCAAATGCCAGTTGGGCATGGGTGTGGCCAGCGGGTGACTCATCTGGCCTGCGGGCTGGAAGTCTAGAAATTTTACTCTCCCTCCCCACCTGAAAAACACTCTGATGTTAAGGAGTTAGACTGAGGGAGAGAAGGGGAGAGGAGAGGCCAATCGTAACTACTCATTAATTTTCAAGCTCTGTGTCAATTTATCAAGCCCAATCACAGAGTTTTGTAGTGGAGCACAGGTATCCAGCTAGTATAGAATAATAGAGTTGGAAGGGACCTGGGAGATCTTCCAATCCACCCCCCTTGCTCAAGCAGAAGACCACCACCCCCTTGCTCAAGCAGAAGACAAATGGCTGTCCAGGCTCTTGTTAAAAGCCTCCAGTGTTGGAGCATACACAACTTCTGAAGGCAACTGTTCTACTGGTTAATTGTACTCACTGCAAGGAAATTTCTCCTTAGTTCTAGGTTGTTTCTCTCTTTGTTCAGTTTCCATCCGTTGCTTCTTATTTTGTCTTCAAGTACTTTGGAAAAAATAGATTGACCCAGTCTTCTTTGTGGCAGCCCCTCAAATATTGAAACACTGCTATCATGTCACCCTTAGTTCTTTTTTTCACTAGACTAGGCATGCCCAGTTTCCTCATAGCATCTCATCACAAATTAATCAATTAATCAAGACCAATTAGTCGACAGAATAGCTTGCCTCCCGGAGTTGCGGGTTCTCCATCGCTGGAGGCCTTCAGGAAAAGTTTGGACAGTCATTTGTCTGGAATGCAATAAGTTTCCTGACCTGAGCAGGGAGTTGGACTAGAAGACCTGAGAAGTTCCTTCCAGTCTTAAGATTCTTTGAAATGTGGGAGACTGAAAAAAGCAAAAGTTGTGATTGGGCTTCACATGTTGGAGACCCCAACTATTTCAATTTGTTAAATTGTAGTTTGAGGTTTGGTGGAAATCCAGCCAGTTGTTGGTCACCATCCAATAAGTCTTCTCCAGTTACCAAGCAACACTCCTCCACCCTCAGCAAGTATTCAGTTGTAGAACTACCGTATTTTTCAGAGTATAAGACGCACCCCCCCCTAAAAAGGTGAAAATTTGGATGTGTCTTATACACTGAATGTAGCCCCACCCACCCACCAGTCCCAACTCTTTAGTCTTTCTTGCAGCAAATGGGGGGCTTGCGAGGCTGCAATAGGCTATAGTAATCCTTGTAGCCTGAAACAGCTGATGATAGGGAGAATTTGAAAGTGAAAGTTTGCTCCATGTGGCAAATTGCTGGGAGGCAGAGGCAGATTTTTTTTTCTTGTGCTAATCAGGCTGTTTGCTGCAAGGAGGTAAGTCAATAACTACAAATACCTATAGAATGATCAAATTATTAGACTTATTTTTAAAGACTGTTTTATTATTGTTCTAGACAGCTTAACAAAATGAAGAAGCTGCTTGATCTGAAGAGGCCCAGTGCTATTGTATCTCCTTTTTAATAGCAGAGAATAACTATACTTCCAGAAAGCACATAAATTTTAACAGCATCTGTACAAGTATAGTCTGAAATGTAACACTACAAAGTGTGTATTGTCTGTACTGTTTCCTGTTTGTTGCAAGGAGGGAAATTGCTGGGAGGCAGAAGCAGATATTTTTCCCCATGTTTTCCTCCCCAAAAGCTAGGTGTGTCTTATATTTCGGAGCGTCTTATACTCTGAAAAATATGGTAATCCAAATTGGAGATTCTCAAGGACAGAGTTTCATGAATACTATTGTGCTTCTGCCAAAAATTTGTATCTGTTCATTCAAAATCCAGTGCTGGCTTTAATCATTGATACTAGGCCCTGTAATGAAAAGGGATGCAGTGGCTCAGTGGCTGAGACGCTGAGTTTGTCGATCAGAAAGGTTGGCAGTTCAGCGGTTCAAATCCCTAGCACCACGTAACAGAGTGAGCTCCCGTTCCTTGTCCCAGCTTCTGCCAACCTAGCAGTTCGAAAGCGTGTAAAAATGCTAATAGAAAAATAGGGACCACCTTTGGTGGGAAGGTAACAGTGCTCCGACTTTAGTCATGCCAGCCACATGACCACAGAGACATCTTCGGACAGCGCTGGCTCTTCGGCTTTGAAACAGAGATGAGCACCGCCCCCTAGAGTCGGGAACGACTAGCACATATGTGCGAGGGAAACCCTTCACTTTTTATCTTACAACAATTTGCTCACAAGTACGCCTTTGTGTGGAGTGGGGAGAAAGATTTGTTTATACAAATGGCTACATCAGAAGAGAGTGGTAGAAACAACGAGGATGACAAATGAAACAATTGAAAAAAGGAGAAAGGAAAACTGATCAAGTGTCCCTTCTAATCTGCTAGGCAGGCTCAGATTTCCAAGAGCCAAGAGAATTTGCTGTAGGTGGAAATGGAAATGTCGAAGGTCAGACTGTAGAAGCCAAATGTTCCTAATATTTCATTCAAGGAACACTTTGTGCATCTCCTTCTGTTGAAGCCTCGGCAAGCTTTTAAAATAGAAACAGCCAAAATAAAATTACGCAGGTAGTCCTCCACTCATGACCACAATCGCACCCAAAATTGCTGTGATCAAGTGAGAGAGTTGTTAAGTGGGTTTGGCCCCATTTTACGACCTTTCTTGCCACAGCTGTTAAGTGAATCGCTATAGTTGGTAAGTTAGTAAACTGGTTGTTAAGTGAACCTGGCTTCCCCATGGATTTTGTTTGTCAAAAGATCACAAACGCAATCACATGACCTTGTTGTCACTGCAATGGTCATAACTAGGAGGCAGACAATGGGGATGCTGCAAAGGTCGTAACTGTGAAAAACGGTCGTAAGTCACATTTTTTGGTGCTGTTGTAACTTTGAACGATCATCAAACGAACTGTTTTAAGTCGAGGACTACCTGTATTAAAAGGGACGTGGTGGCTCAGTGGCTAAGGTGCTGAGCTTGTCGATCAAAAAGTTCGGCAGTTCGAATCCCAAGCACTGCGTAACGGAGTGAATCAGAAGTCATTTCAACCACGTTCAGTGGGAAAGAGTCCCTGCTAAGCTTGAGTAAGGCTTGGAGTTGAAGACTGCAAGGTTCTATCTTCTCCCCTATCTCAGCGATGTGATTAAGAGTTAAGATAAGCCACTTACATTTAATCAACAGGTGTGGTAGCTCTTCACACCCCAATCAGCTTTGCTTGGATATGACTAGAGAACACACCCATATCTTGCTAGAGAGAAGGGTGCCAAGAGTCTCCAAGGGCTGGCTGACTGAACCCTTAATGCAGGTAGTCCTCAACGTACAATGACAATTGAGCCCAAAATTAATGTCGCTAAGTGAGAAATGATTTAGAAATTACTGGGATGCAGTGGCTAAGACGCTGAGCTTGTCAATCAGAAAGTTGGGCAGTTCGGTGGTTTGAATCCCTAGCACTGCATAACAGAGTGAGCTCCCGTTACATGTCTCAGCTTCTGCCAGCCTAGCAGTTCGAAAGCACCTAAAAATTCAAGTAGAAAAATAGGATCCAACTTTGGTGGGAAGATAACAGTGTTCCGTGTGCCTTTGGCATTTAGTCATGCCGGCCACATGACCACAGAGAAGTCTTCGGACAGCACTGGCTCTTTGGCTTTGAAACAGAGATGAGCACCGCCCCCTAGAGTCAAGAACAACTAGCACATACTGTATTTGCGATGGGAACCTTTACCTCTATTAAACCCAACTGGTTATACAAACAGGTCTCCTCTTGTCCATGCAGGAAGTTTCTGAACGGACTTTCTTAAGCGTGTAAAATGCTGGCTTCCATTACCAGAGAGGATTTGGCTCTAATTAAAGCCATTCCACAGGAAAAGTGGGATTAGGAAGAAAGGCACCGGGGCTGATCCAGCTTGTACTTTATTTGAGGAGATTTGGGGAGATTAAGCAGCTAAATTATCCAGGCGAATCTTGGCAAGGCAGGACCGCAATATGCCATGTTCTTGGCTCTGGAATGTGTTTCTTCCTGTGTTTGGTATAAAGCAGGTGTGAAATTCAGCAGGTTCTGACAAGTTCTGGAGAACCAATAGCAGAAATTTTGAGTAGTTCGGAGAACCGGCAAATACCACCTCTGGCTGGCCCCAGAGTGGGGTGGGAATGGGGATTTTACAGTATCCTTTCCCTGGAGTGGGGAGGAAATGGGGATGTTGCAGTATCCTTCCCCTGCCATGCCCACTAAGCCACGCCCACAGAACCAGTAGTAAAAAGAAATTGAATTTCACCACTGGTGCAAAGGCAGAATATCGTCCAAGCAGATTCCAAAGCAGAGAAATCAGAAATGCTTTCCAGATGGAGCATCCCAGGTGAGGCATACTCTGGGAGGCAGTCATCCCAAAACAGGTTGTTGTCACTTAATGACGGTAATTAGGACCAGAATTTCCCTTGTTAAGCGATACCGTCATAAAGTGTGACATCATGAGGCCACACCACTTAGCCATACAACTCCTGGATTTTGTCCGTTCCACACCATTGTTAAAGTCTAATGACAATTAGAACAATCTGTCAGTGGAACAACTGGGCTTCAGAAGCTGTGGATGCTCCATCACTGGAGGTTTTTAAGAAGAGACTGGAAAGCTGTCTGAAATGTCTCTTGCTTGACCAGGGAGTTGAATTAGAAGACCTCTAAGATGGCTCAGTGGCTAAGACCCTGAGCTTGTCAATCAGAAAGGTCGGGAGCACCGCCCCCTAAAGTTGGGAATGACTAGCACATTTGTGTGAGAGGAACCTTTATCTTTATCTTTAAGGTCCCTTCCAACTCTGTTATTCTGTTACTACTGTGTGAAGGCTTGAGTAAAAAAGCAAAAAAAAGCTGACTGAGACACAACAACCATAGGATCACTCTTGTAGGACCAGAGATAAATCAGATCGACACAGTGATAAGCATCAACAGGTGACAATAATAGCATAATTTGTTTTGAATAGGCATTTTTACATCCATGGCCTGATTGTCACACCACTTTAATTATTGTGATAATAAACCAACTTGGTTGCACTGCACTGCTCTGCAACAAAGCAGAAAACTCCCCATTTTAACCAATGCACCTCAACTATTTTGGACACAATAATGCTCATCACCTCTCAAAACAATTAAGGCAGAAGGGAAGCATCCCGTTCTCTAAAATCAAAGCCAGGCTAATCTTCTCTGCATTGTCCATTGGGTCAGTGGATGGGGCAATGAATGGAGAGAGTTAGGTTCAATGACCCATAATAAAGTTGGACTATGCCTAAAATCAGAGCCAGCAGTTTAAGGGAGAAGCATTAGAATGAGTTATAAGTTAAAGTCAGCCAGCCGGGGGTTACAGCTATTAGGTCTTCTCATAATGTTGTGTTTTAAGCCAGGAGATCAGAAAGATTTTTCTGGCTGCTGTTGCGGAAGAATTAGCCGACTCTATGCCATTGCCCAGGGGACTGTAGGATTCATACAATCTTTGGGGAGGCTAACTTGTTAGTTTGAATTTGTAAACAAATAGTTGCGTATTTGCTCATCAAGAATGCAATTGTGGTGTGCTTTTTAAACACTGCTGCTCAATAAAGAAACAATACAGCTTCAATTATAGAAAGCCGCAACAGGTATGGATAAACAGAATGCCACATGCTCACACACTATCCTTACTCATGACTTTATTATTTACAACTTGGCACACTGTGCCTGCTCAACTAATGATGATTCAAAGCCTTGATTTCTGGATCCACTCAAGGGAAGAACCTGGCTAATTGAGGCTTCTTTAACAAACCATGACTGAATCAAACACAGCCAAGTACTTTGCAGTACTGACTTATTTTTTTTCTCTCCAGCCCTGCACAGAGAATGCTTGTGGACTCTGCAGAATCCAAAGTAATCTGGTAAGAAATCTAATTCCTTATCTGATTTAAGGCATCTAGCTGCTGATTTGTAAGAGGGCAAGTTGTTAAGACTACATGTGCTTCTACCAAGTGAGGATGAATGATTTAATAACTGCAGTCAGCAAAACTCCATTATGCATCTTTACCATCAATATCATTAAACAGGATATCAGTGTAAAATAAACATTCAATCCAGGCCTAATCCAGCCCACTACGTGTCTAACACGCTTCCTAGGCCATGCTCCATTCATCAAACCCTCACCCAATTTAACAAAATAGATTTCACCAAAATCTCCAAAATAGGAAAAAGAAGCTAGGGGAAAGAGGGAGAAGAAGGAAAAAAATTAAAACTGGAATTTTTGAGTGCCCAACAGAAAATGGCTAAAAGAGGAAGAAAGGGAAAAAGAGTTACATTAGTAGACTAAAGAGAATAGTAGTAAGATTGTTATTGTGATGTAAGTAATTAAGAAACATAGAAATGATAGTATATTGTTAATTGTAGAAAAGAAATGCTCTCTACATTTAAATTGAATTGGAGGATGTATGCTGTTTATAGGAAAATATACCAAATTTGGTGTAACTTTGAAGGAGCAATTGAAGATATTGTTTATGAAGTAAGAAAAAATAACTATAGAGATGAAAAATAATGGAAGAGAATAATTTGGCTGAAAGTGAAAATGAAACTATGATGTAAAAAGGACTATGTAAATGAGAGGATGTAAAAGAAAAGACCCAGACAATTCTTTGTTCCTATAATATGTATAATTTGTATTAAAAAAATAAAAAACCTTGAATGAAAGAAAGCAAAAAAAACCACCCTAAAATTCATTTTAATAGAAGAAAATCTCTGTAGCTCCGGGTTGAACTATGGAGTGTTTTGTACTATCTGAGCTTGGTTGTTTTCTTGCATGTATTTCATTACTTAACTAGATAACATCTTCAGCTGACACTGGTTATGTTACCTAGTTGGGTAATGAAATGTCTGCAAGAAAACAACTAAATTCAGAGAGTACCCAAAATTCACAAACATTAATTTCGATGTAAAGAGGAATTCTGATTCTTTTCTAGCAACTTAAGGATCAGAAGATAAATTAGATTTCTCACTGTAAGGGATCCGACTGAAATTTTCTCCCAAAACCTTAAGTTTCGAAAAGTAGTTCAGCTCTTAATGATGGACCAAACAGCAATCTTTTCCTAAATACGCTTCAGAGGCTTCTTTTTAAAGTCTGAATGCTTAAAAGTGGATAGAAAACACTGATCTAGCAGAAACCTTCTAATTATCATCCTGTTTTTCAAAAAAATGTTTCCCCCATCAAGCTAAATTATCTTCAAACATTGGGAGGGGTTGTGTTTTTTTAAATTAACTAAATGCAAAAACAAGGAAAAAACAGACAAAACAGGAGGAAGGCTGAAACCCACAATGTGTATTTACAGGAGGGTTGTGTGGGGGTGTGTGTGTAAAAACTGAAGCTATGATTCATGAATCCTCACCCATTTTAAATAATAAGTCCCACTTTAATTTCACCAAATTCTACAGGCTGAAACAATAAGCACAAATTGTGCACAAATACACAAGCCCTGGACTCAATGTTGGTGTGAAAGATTAAGTTCACACACTAAGTTCCAATTAAACTAATTTATTGCTAAGCAGAGCTGGCAGCAGAGTTGGACAGTGAGGAAGTTGGGGAGGAACATGGACCAGTCCTGGAGTCTGGGGAGGCTTGGATGAGGGCTCTGTATCAGAGGCAGAGACGGAGCCGAGGCCATCTGGGAGTGATCAGGTGCCTACAGAGCTAGTCAGTAGTGAGGCAAAGGAACAGCTAGAGCCTGCACAGAGCTGCCAGAAGAGAAGAACAATTCAGAAATCAGGGTCGACTTGGGAGTAAAGTCACAGGTGGAAGGTGATTGGCCCCTCCCATAGGAAATAAAAGAGGAGCGAAAGGGGAGTGGGCTTTTGCAGGAAACAATTCGTCCATCCGTTCGTTAGATTTGTATCAGGAGTGTGAAGATCTGTCTGTGAATCTCAGAGTCTCTGTGCCCAGTCTTTCCTTGCACAGCACCTTATTTGGAAAATATTTACATGGCAGATTTCCAAGATAGATACGGTGAATAATCATAAATATTCCTTTGAAAGACTGTTTGCCAGGCCTTTGCTGAATGTGAATGAGAGGAATTCACATTTGTTTAATAAAAGGGGTTTTGTCGGGATCAGGACTCTGCCTCGTGCTTTTGGGGGAAGCCTAGGTCAGAACATAAATAGCCTATGCACAGGAATATTCTCAAGTAAAAGTTGGTACTGCTAGAAATTAAATAGGGGCTAATAGAGACCAAAGCGGGGAGTGGACTTAGTTTGCTTGTGATTATGTAAGGATTCTAGGAGGAGTCCTCTTTTAACTCCACCCCCAGGTTCTGGCCCTCTTTCTCCTACAACCAGGACATTCAGAGAAAGACTTTGTAAAGAGTTTTGTGAGAACAATCTTGCAATTGTTTTATTACTTCACACAAAAGATCAAGCACCAAAAGCCAATTAAAAAAACAACCTCCCACATTAGCAAAAAGAAAGAAAAAAGTACACCAAGCTGTGCATTCAAAAATAAATGGCAAATAATAATAATTTTTTTTAAAAACTTATCTGAAACACCTCAGATAGCCCTGAAAACATAAGACACTATTTGATGCATACAGAAAAGTCTTTACTGGAAAAAGGGAGCTATTTGCACTCTCTTTAGTGCTCTGTACGGTCAAAGATCCTGTGATAATGTGGGCTGCCAATTCGTGTAATTGTCATACATGTACAACTTTTTTTGCTGAATATGAACTTTTACCTGGACTCATAAAAAGAAAGAAAGAAAGCAAGGTTTGGTGGAGACGCACTGCTGTGTCACATACAAGGCAGAGGTGGTTTTCAGCCAGTTCTGACAGGTTGTGGAGAACCGGTAGTGGAAATTTTGAGTAGTTCGGAAAACTGGGAAATAGGCTGGCCCCACCCCTGCTGCTTCCCAGCTGATCTTCTTTTGTTGCCCTGAACAGGAGAATGAAGCTGGAAAACAGGTCAGTGGGGTGGGGAGGGAATGGGGATATTGCAGTAACCTTCCCTCAGGAGTGGGGAGAAAATGGGGATTTTGCAGTATCCTTGCCCTGCCACACCCACAAAGTCATGCCCACCAAGCCACGCCCACAGAACCAGTAGTAGAAAAAATTGAATCCCACCACTTAGGCAAGGAATCACTTCATCCAAATTAAACCTGTCACCCCTGGTTTTATAAGAGGAATGAAATCCGTTCCTTTCCAGTAGCAAGTTGAGATTAACTCACCAGGCGTGTGTTAACCACAGGAAACAGGAGAGCAAGAAGGGCCCCATTCAGCATATGCATTTGCAACCTACCAAAATAAAAAAGGGGAAAAAAGAAATGTCACCTTTGCAGCATAAGGGGGTATTTTGCAAGCAATGCACAACAATTGCAGCGGGTTGTAAAATAAATCACCCAGCTGGTTTTGTGACTAAGATGGGATCTAGAACTCACAATCTCCCGGTTTGTAGTCTGGTGCCTTAAATAATATTTCAATTTCAATAGTATTTCAATTCACTCTATTATTATGTATTTATTTATTTATTATTTATTCCTGCCAGTTTTCTTGGTTCAGTCCAATCGTTTGTTTCTTCAATGACTAAAGCAAAGTCATGATAAGTTGTGCCACACAGCTCCATTTCAAAGCCGAAGAGCCAGCGCTGGCTGAAGACATCTCCGTGGTCATGGGGCCAGCATGACTAAACGCCGAAGGCACACGTAATGCTGTCACTGTCCCACCAAAAGTGGTTCCTATTTTCATTACTTGCAATTTTAGGTGCTTTCGAACTGCTAGTTTGGCAGAAGCTGGGACAAGTAATGGGATTCAAACTGCCAAACTGCCTACCTTTCTGATCGACAAGCTCAGCGTCTTAGCCACTGAGCCACCGCACCCCATGACTCTATGATTCTATATATAAAAAGATCTTATTGCCCTGGCAGATGAATTATTTAGATTTCTCTCTGCCATCAGTTTGCACACCAGAAAGCCAACCAAGGGAATTCCTGTTGTGTACATCCACCTGAGCATCCCAATTGGAGGGTCCATAACATTAGACATCCTTTGGGGCTCTGCTGCCATCCGAAACATTCCCAAAAGGTGTAACCCAATTGCAATTGTTAATAAAACAGAAGGGGACAATCCTTATTAGGGGGGAATAAAAAAAAAAAAACAGATCCACATGCAAAGCATGAAGGTAGAAAGGCTGGATAGGAATCCAATCAGAAGGCAACTGGACTTCCTTCATTTTTCTTTGAAAATGTTTTGCTTCTCATCAAGGAGCTTCTTCAGTTCTGACTCAAAGTTCTTGGGTGAGAAGCAAAAAGTCTTCAAGGAAAAACAAAGAAAATCCAGTCGCTTTCGAAGAAAAAAAACACCCTTTGGGGACAACCATGACCAGGATGGCTGAGAACTTCCACAGACATTCAGCCACACGGATACAAATTACAGATGGTCAATGTACTTCAACATAAAGTATAGGCCACCAAGCCACAGAAATGGTCATCATTTAAACGAAGTACTGTATTGGGGGTAACTCACTTACCTGAATAGAATCATGGCGAAATGGCAAGGTGGACAAGCCAGTAGAAAAATCTGACATTTAAAAAAACAAAAACAAAAAGGAGTTAGCATCAATCTTTCTATTTAATTTATTTGCATCTTTACATAAATGCAGAAAGACAGAGAGAGGGAGCACACATGAAAGAAATGACTTGTATTTTATTTTTAAACCGCTCGGTTGGACGTTTAAAGCTTGCAATAATTACTATTCAAATATTCCTAGGACAACATTGATTGATTGATTCATTCATTTATAAAAATTATATGCCTCCCATTTCACAATCGAACCACTCTGCTGACATCCAGGAGGAACTAACTAACTAACTAACTAACTAACTAACTAACTAACTACCATAAGACAAGGGTAGGTTCCTGTACTGGTTGGTACCGGTTCGCTTGCGTATGTGCAGTTGACTTTAAATTGTTCTGTGCATGCGCAGAAACATGCCGGCAACGGCAGAAGAGACTGGAGAACCGGTTCAGGGGCATGGCAAGCGTGGGTCACTGCCGGTTCTGCAGCCCAGGCCAAATCACCACTACCAGTTCGGCTGAACTGGGTGCAACCCAGCTCTGCCATAAGGGACACAGTGGCTCAGTGGCTAAGATGTTGAGCTTGTTGATCAGAAAAATCTGCAGTTTGGCGGTTCGAATCCCTAATGCCACATAATGGAGTGAACTCCTGTTAAATGTCCCAGCTTCTGCCAACCTAGTAGTTCGAAAGCATGTAAAAAAAATGCAAGTAGAAAAATAAGAACCACCTTTGGTGGGAAGGGAACAGTGTTTCGTGCGCCTTTGGCATTTAGTCATGCCGGCCACATGACCAGGGATACGTCTTCGGACAGCGCTGGCTCTTCAGCTTTGGAACAGAGATGAGCACCACCCCCTAGAGTCTGGAACGACTAGCACATATGTGCGAGGGGGACCTTTACCTTTACCGCAACTACGATAACTACCATAACTAACTAACTAACTAGGAATAGTGCTGTTGCTCTAATCCAGTGGTTCCCAAACTTGGCAACTTTAAGACTTGTGGACTTCAACTCCGAGAATTCTCCAGCCAGCAGAGCAAGTCTTAAAGTTGCCAAGTTTGGGAACCACTGCTCTAATCCAACATCCATCCCCACCTCCCAATTCTCAACCGCTCCTTCTGTTGTGCAAAGAAGCAGAAGCAGGGTGGAACAACTGATGGACTCAAGAAGCACACCAGGTAGTGAAGATGATGTCTTTGAAAAGTCCTTCTGGGCCACTTGTGGGAATGATCCCGTAGGATAGTGATGGCGAACCTTTTTCACCTGACGTGCCAAACGAATGTGCGTGTGCGCTATCGCACGTACTCACATGCCTACCCTCATAATTTAATGCCCCCCCCCACGCTGGAACCCCTGCGTATGAACATGTGACACACACACCCCACTAGACTTTTGGCTCTCTTGGAGCCTGGCAAGGGCAAACATGGCCCCCCCACCTGCCATAGGCCAGAAACATCCATTTTCTGACTCCCAATGAGCCCGGTAGGTCGGTTTTTCGCCCTCCCCAGCCTCCAGAGGCTTTCTAGGAGCTTGGGGAGGGCGAAAAACAGCACAACACGGAAACAGGAAGTTTGGGAACGGACTTCCGGGTTGCCCGTTGGGCCGTTTTTCTCCCTTTAATGGGCAAAAAAACATCCCAACGCGCAAACTGGAAGACCGATCCCAAATTTCCGGTTTGTGCATTGGGTGGTTTTTCGTCCTTCAGGGAAGCCTCCTAAAGCCTCTGGATGGTGGAAAAACAGCCGAAAACCAAGACCAAAAATCAGCTGGCCAGCGTGTGCATGTGCGCTGGAGCTGACAGGGCAATGCCTTGAATGCCCTCAGAAATAGTTCCGCTTGTCACACTTTAAAAAGCAACACTTTCTTTGCATAAAGATGAAAGTTATCTTCCATCTAGATCAGGGACCACAAACTGTTAACTTAAATTCATCGACCACTTCAGGAAGCGTCAGATGATCCGTTATTTCCCATTCGACTTTAACAACAGGTCGTCCTCAACTTAGAACCACAATTGATGCTAAAACCTCTGTTGCTAAACAAGACATCGAGCTAAGTACATTTTTGCCCCATTTCACAACATTTCTAGCCACAGTTGTTAAGCGAATCATTGCAAGTTAGCAACGTGGTTGTTAAATGAATCTGACTTCCCCATTAACTTTGCGTATCAGGTGGTCACCAAAAAGGATCACATGACACCAGGACACTGCGACCATCATAAATACATGCCAGTTGCCCAATGTCTGAATTTTGATCATGTGACCATTGGGATGCTGCAACAGTCATAAGTGTGAAAAATGCTCATAGGTCACCTTTTCAGTGCTGTTATAACTTCGAACTGTCTCTACACAAATGACTGTAAGTCACAGACTTTCTGTAATAGTGCTATAAATAAGAACAATATTGACCTTGGATAGTCCCATCATTTCTTGGGGGTTGATAGTGGTGACTTTGGGGAACCTTGCTATAGACAGGCATAGTCACAAAGGAATTGGGTGATGCATTTATTTCGGCCAAGAATGGCCCAGTTTATTTCTTTATAATATTTGTCAGGAGTACTTGTCCAAAATTATTTGTCATCAAAAATGTAGTTATGGGATCTCAACTTCATAACTCATTTAAGGAGATGTCGAACTGGATCATCTCCAGGAACTGATTATCCAAATTTCCAGCAAAGAAAAATCCACATCAATGAGGGAACTGAATTTGTTGATGAAAGTTGCTCATAATATTAAGGGATGTCTTCTAATGTCAATCAGCTCTATTTTTCCATAGTAAGAATAGAATGGGATGGGATGAAATGGGAGTGGGAATGAGAATGGAAAGGGATACCAGTAGGAATAGGAATAGAATAGAACAAAACAGAACAGGATCCTTTATTGGCCAAGTGTGATTGGACACACAAGGAATTTGTCTTCAGTACATAAACTCTCAGTGTACAAACAACAAAGCAGTAAGTATAGATCATAAATCGTGAGATGCAATCATAAATATTAAGGTACAAACAAGAAGTGATAAATCTTAAGATACCCAATAGAAGAAGAAAGTAGAGAAAATGAGAAAAGGTGATAAATGAGCTGACAAAGATGAAAAGATAACAAGGATAATAGCAATACGGCCTCCTACTACATGAGTAAATATTTTTAGGCCCAAGACAGTGCTGTGGGAATTGGGTGTTCAACAGAGTGATGGCACCAGGGGGAAAGCTGTCTGTGTGTCTAATTGTTTTGGCATGCAATGCCCTACAGCACCATCCCAAGGGGAGGAGTTGAAGCAGTTTATGTCTATGGATTTGAGGGCTCTGTAGAAAATTCCTCAGCTTCTTTTTGGTTCGTGCAGTATACAGGTCCTCAATGGAAGGCAGGATTTAAAATTATTCTCACTGGACTCTTTTTGTCAAACTCCTAGTTTCTATGAGTTCATTTCAAATTAGTTATGACTTCCGTAATGTACAGTCAGCAATGAATATGGTCTTACCAGCTGCCAGCAATTATGGCCAAAAGAGAGACTATTTCTAAAGTCACATTTCTTTTAATTATCCTCAGATTCTACTCCAGAAAGATGAAATTATGCGATCCAAACAAGCTACAATGCAATTCGTTAGATTTAGCCTTATGATGTTGTGTAAACCCAATCTTTGAAGCATCTACAATAAACCATGAATCAGCTTGACACATTATGCTAAGCCATAGCTTTTTACCTGTTGCACCCCACTCCTCCCTTGCTTCCATGGGGATTAGCTTGGTCTAGTGCCGGGATGATGAACCTATGGCATGCATGCCACAGAGCCATATCTTCTGGCATGCAAGCCATCAACTCCAGCCCGCATGCACGCACCAGCCAGCTGGTTTTCGGCCTTTTGGAGCATGGGAGGGTGAAAGCTGAGCCTAACAGGCCTACTGGAAGTTCAGAAATGATTCGTTTCTGGGTGGGGGGCAGGGGAAGTCAGTTTTGCTCTCCCCAGGCTTCAGGAAAGCCTCCGGAGCCTGGGGAGGGCCCATTGGACCTGTTTTTCACCATCCCCAAGAGGGTTTGGAGGCTTGCAAACTGCTCCTGGGAGCTGGGAAGGGCAAAAAACAGACTGTTTTTTGCTCGTTTCCCCCCTCCCCAGCCCCGAGGAGCAGTCTACAAGCATCCCGAAGCTCTGCATGGCCCCCTTTTTTTGTAAAAAACAGTCTGTTTTTTGCTCTGCATGCCCCTCTCCCCAGGCCCCAGGAGCACTCTGCAAGCATCCCAAAACTCTGCATGCCTTTTTTTGTGGAAAAAAAATGAGGCGTGCAGAGGGTTTGAGAGATCTGCAGAGTGCAAAAACTTTTTTTAAAAATTTACCTCTTCAAAATCATGGTGCGTCTTATCGTCTGAAAAAATATGGTAGGTAACATCATCTGTGCTAGAAGGAAGGGAGGGAGGAAGAGGAGGAGGAATGTGGAGCCTTTGGTGCTCTCTGAGCTGTGCTACATCATCAGTGCTACAACCCCATTCCCTTCTTGCACTGATGATGTTATCCACCTTGGTAATGAAACATCTGCAGAAAAATCACCAAGCTCAGAAAGCCCCAAAGACCTCATGGATAATACTACATTAAGAAGAGAAACGGTGCTGGATGAAAGAAGAAATTTCCCAAGCCAAGTGAACCTTAAAGGCATTTCAGGGTAATTCTGGCACTTTTACACTATGACACCGAATGGTTAGAGTACCTGAGGAAGTAACAAGAGCTACAGAACTTGGCTGTTTTGTGAGGGGGGGGGGAAGAGATAAAACAAATTCTGCTCACTTTGACACAGCTTGTCTATTACGGTAAAACCACAGAGAAGGTGCCGGGCCAGGCGAAGGAAGTCTCGGATTCTAATCCCCCCACAGCTCCAGGAGACTCAGGGGTTCAGTGCAAAATATACAATTGTTGTTGTATAGAAAAAAATAGAGCCTCCAACTGGTTAACAAAAGGAGCAGCAGGCAAGAAGTCAAATAAACGTCCAAACCTAATTGCCTAGGCTGGCACCATGTGCTGATTCCTAATCCAGATAACAAGCCACCGTAGATGGGTTTGTGCTGTTCGCTTAACCAAATGAATCACTTCCAGCTAAGGGCAAAGTCTGCCTGAGCTTCACTATAAGTACACAAAAGGGCCCAATCCTTCAGTTCAACCACGTTCAGTGGGAAAGAGTCCCTGCTAAGCTTGAGTAAGGCTTGGAGTTGAAGACTGCAAGGTTCTATATTCTCCCCTATCTCAGTGATGTGATTAAGAGTTAAGATAAGCCACTTACATTTAATCAACAGGTGTGGTAGCTCTTCACATCCCAATCAGCTTTCCTTGGATATGACGAGAGAACACACCCATATCTTGCTAGAGAGAAGGGTGCCAAGAGTCTCCAACGGCTGGCTGACTGAACCCTTAGTACAGGTAGTCCTCAACGTAGGATGGCAACTGAGCCCAGAATTAATGTTGCTAAGTGAGAAATGATTTAGAAATTACTTGGGACGTGGTGGCTCAGTGGCTAAGACACTGAGCTTGTTGATCAGAAAGGTAGGCAATTCGGCAGTTTGAATCCCTAGCACCGCGTAACGGAGTGAGCTCCCGTTCCTTGTCCTAGCTTCTGCCAACCTAGCAGTTTGAAAGCACATAAAAATCCAAGTAGAAAAATAGGAACCACCTTTGGTGGGAAGGGAACAGTGTTCCATGCGCCTTTGGTGTTTAGTCATGCCGGCCACATGACCACGGAGATGCCTTCGGGCAGTGCTGGCTCTTGGGCTTTGAAATGGAGATGAGCACTACCCCCTAGAGTCGGGAACCCAAACACCCACAAAACAGCAGGCTGGCGGGAGGCAGGTGCACATGCGCGGTAGAACTGAGCTGGGGTGATGGCTCATGTGCCTGCAGAGAGGGCTCTGCATGCCAACTGTGGCACATGTGCCATATGTTCGCCATCATGGATATAACCTGTTTCCCTGAAAATAAGACCTCCCTGAATAATAAGCCCAATCGGGCTTTTAAGCGCATGCACTAAAATAAGCCCTCCCCCGAAAATATTGCAACATGGCATTAGCCATGAGGTGACCACGTTCGCCGCCTCCTGCACCTCAAAAATAATAAGACCTCCCCGAAAATAAGGCCAAGCTCTTATTTCGGGGATCAGAAGAAAACAAGACCCTGTCTTACTTTAGGGGAAACATGATAGGCAGTTCCAAGTTGTTGTTGTTATTCTTAGAAAGAGAATCTGATTTAGAACAGGGGCCACTCCTATCCCAAACAGCAATGTCAGCCAAGGTAGAAAACTCTTATCTCTTCTCCCTTCACAATAGCACTGAACTCAGCAGCTGCTTAATTGGAAATTATTTAACTTTGTCACTTGATTGGGAGATTTGTGGCTTTTAACAGCCAAGTTTGTTTTCCACTGTGGGATAGAAATTTAAAATCCAGCATCTGTGATGTGCACTCCTGCAAGCAATTAATCGTGGCTTGCAGAATCCCCCAACTTAAACCTGCCTGTAGAACATGCTTCTATATTTAACATTAAATCACCTCCAGATGTTCTCAACACATACAAGCTGTCGCTTGGGGTTTTTGTTAGAGAAAGAAGGCTGGGTGGCACTTATTTCAGGCTGGCATTTGCACCGCACGAAGTACCTGTGAATTAATTTTTACTTTGCCCTTTTTTGCAAAATAACCCACCGCCACAACTGCATTTCAAACGGCGGATGGGAAATAATGAGGAGCTGTTTTAAAATGTTGGAGCTGAGCAGGTTCTCTCTCTTTTTTTTTTTACATTTTTGCTGGCAGTTCCAGTGACTGGGTGCTTTGTCTAAAGCAGAACTTTCCCCCCAAAAAAGGGGAAATGACAACTCCACATATCTTCTGCACCACCTCTCTTGCTCAAAACTTGTTTCTAAATATTAGTCTCCTATAGCAGATGGTATATAAGATTAAACATTGAGAAAAATGGAAAATGACCAGCTGCAATTTGTTAGGCTGCTGGCTGCAATTACATTACATGTACATTCATTTTAATTAAAATTTTAATGAAATAAAAACTTCCATTGCACAAGGCGGTTACATCAGAATCAGCAATGAAAGTTTTTATTTCATTAAAATTTTAATTAAAATGAATCTAGGACAAACATAGGTAAGACATCTCCGTGCCCACCAATATCAACAGAAATTAAATTTTCAGACATCTTGGAAGCAAATAATATCTTGCAAGATGTATTTATTTATTGATTAATTGAATTAATATAGCATTACTCCAGACAGCGCATTGTGACCTAATTATATTTCAGTGATCTAAATGAAAGACTTTTATCTGTTTGCTCAAGAAATTAAAATATATGGAGCCTTGGAAACTTCTTATGCAAGCTGGCATGTATTTACAATAGTTGCAGCATCCCTGGATCAGGTTATTGCCATTTGCACACCTTTCCAGGTAACATCTGACAAGCAAAGTTAATGGGTTCGCTTAACGACTGCAGCAATTCACATTACAAAAGAGTTTGTAAAATTGGTTGACTTAACAACTGCCTTGCTTAGCAATGGAAATTCTGGTGCCAATTGTGATTGTAAGTTGAGGACTTAGAAATGCCAGGTAAATACCAGGTGATAAATACCAGGTGCTTACAAATACCAGGTGAGGCCTTTCTCAATCTTGTATAGCTCTTCTCCCCACCCAAGAGGCTTTCTAGTCTCCCACATTGCAAAAGAGGACCATTTTACTCTACTCAATTCTATTTTCTCTTCCAAGAGGCCCTTTTTATATTCCTAGACCAGTGTTTCTCAGCCTTGGCAACTTGAAGATGTCTGGACTTGAAGTCCCAGAATTCCCCAGCCAGCATTTGCTGGCTGGGGAATTCTGGGACTTGAAGTCCAGACATCTTCAAGTTGCCAAGGTTGAGAAACACTGTCCTAGACCAAGTCAAGTTCAAAACCGGTAGGCTAGGGGATTTCTAAAGCCTGGTATTGGTACAAATTAGCCATCAACAGGCACATAGACATAAACAGTACCTACAGAGTATGCAAAAGAGACAATCAACAGGCCAAAAAAAGAGAACCAGAAAAATCCAAACATATCCTCACCAGCAATCAGCACCCAGAAGAGCAGAGATGGACACCAAGATTAACACCAGACCAACAATCAAGTAAATACCCCCATGAAGAAACAGCAAAAGAGGCCAACAATAAACAACCCAACCAAGGAACCTCTAAGACAATGATGCCAAACATTTTTTAACACCGAGTGCCCAAATCAGAATGCGCATGCATGCATACTGGCCAGCTGGTCTTTTGCAGGCACCAGAGCGCCAGAAAATGGTGTGAAAAACAGCCTAGAAAACAGCCTGAAAAAGCCCAAAAAACCACCTGAAAATGTTTTCCGGGCCATTTTCTGGTGCTCCGCGCTCACAAAGACCAGCTGGCTGGCATGCACTAGCAACTAGAAGAGTAGCTGGCGATGGCGCATGTGCCTACAGAGAGGGCTTTGTATGCCACCTCTGGCACGCTTGCCATAGGTTCGTCATGACAGCTCTAAGACTACACCCACCAATAATGACAGGGCAAGCCACTAGAACAGGGCTGTCAAACTCCCGGCCCATGAGCAAGAAGCATCACGCACTGGCCATGCCCACGCCCAGTTTAGCAAAGGGGGGAAAAGTCCCAATACATCACATGATGCCATTGTTACATGCACTAGAATATAAATATACATTCAGAGCAAATCCCACTCCTTACTAGCACTGATGATGTTACTTAAAGGTAAAGGTAAAGGTTCCCCTCGCACATGCCCGCTAGTCGTTCCCGATTCTAGGGGGCGTTGCTCATCTCCGTTTCAAAGCCGAAGAGCCAGCGGTGTCCGAAGACGTCTCCATGGTCATGTGGCCAGCATGACTAAATGCTGAAGGTGCACGGAACACTGTTAGCTTCCCACCAAAGGTGGTCCCTATTTTTTTCTACTTGCATTTTTACATGCTTTCAAACTGCTCGGTTGGCAGAAGCTGGGACACGTAATGGGAGTTCCTGCCGTTATGCAGTGCTAGGGATTCGAACTGCCAAACTGCGACCTTTCTGATCGACAAGCTCAGGGTCTTAATCACTGAACCACCGCACTTCATGATTCTATATATAAAAAGCTCTTCTTGCCCTGGCAGATGAATTCCTTCGATTTCTCTCTGCCATCAGTTTGCACATCAGAAAGCCAACCAAGGGAATTCCTGTTTTGTACATCCACAAGCTCAGCGTCTGAGCCACCCCACTGAGATGTTACCTAATTTGGGTAATGAAACATCTGCAAGAAAACATGCAAGAGAACCCCAAGGACCCCCTCATTTCAACCCTGAGCTACAAACATTCTCCTTTATTGATATTCTGGTTTCAACCAAGCAACTCTAAACCACACTGCGGTTCTCCCTGAAAGTAGAAAGGGAGGCCTTACAAAACACTAGCAATCCACATCTGTGCGAAAGCCCATCGGTAGCTTCGGAATAGCACTCAATAGCTCTTAAGGGCCTACAGACTCTCTCTTTGTCTTTTGTTGTTTCCTTGGCACATTTTGTAAAGAGCCGCATTCACAAAAGATAACAACCTCCTTTTTCATTCCACTATTTTTAGAAGAGGAGGAAGAGGAGGAGGAGCAAAAACAACAACTTGAATGGGGTTCCTGTCAGATTCCATTTACGTTATTGCTTTCCTCACAGACTTCAGCCTCACAGTTTGAAAAGCAGCTTCAGGGAAACTAATCTGCCGATGACAGAGTTGAAAAGTTGGAATATGACAAGAAAACACCCCTATCTTGCTAGACTAGACTAGACTAGACTAGACTAGACTAGACTAGACTAGACTAAACTAGAAAAGAATAGAATAGAATAGAATAGAATAGAATAGAATAGAATAAATATTGGAATAGAATAGAATTCTTTATTGGCCAAGTGTGATTGGACACACAAGGAATTTGTCTGTGGTGCAGATGCTCTCAGTGGACATAAAAAGACAAGATACATTCGTGAAGAATCATAAGGTACAACACCTAATGATAGTCATTGTGGCACGACATAACCACGAACGTCAAAAGCGCGCCGACAACACCGCGGCGCTAAAACCGCGATGTCAAAAGCGCGCCCACAACAGCGCGCCGACAACAGCGCGCCGACAGAAGTGCGATTTAACTTAAGGTAAGGTTTAGGGTTAGGTTTAGGGTTAGGGTTAGGGTTAGGTTTAGGGTAGGTTTAGGGTAGGTTTAGCGTTAGGTTTAGGGTTATTTTTAGGGTTATGTTACAGCGCGCTTCTGTTGGCGCGCTGTTGTCGGCGCGCTGTTGTCGGGCGGTTTTGACGGTGCAGTTTTGTCACCGCGCTTTAGTCACACGCGCTTTAGTCTACCGCGGTTTTGTGGTGGAACCGATAGTCATAGGGTACAAATAAGCAATCAGGAAGCAATCAATATCAATATAAATCGTAAGGATACAAGCCACAAAATTACAGTCCTGCAGTCATAAGTGGGAGGAGATGGGTGATAGGAATGATGAGAAGGCTAATAGGAATAGTAATGCAGCCTTAGTGAATAGTTTGACAGCGGTGAGGGAAATATTTGTGTGCCAAGGCTCTTCAAAGGCAGGCTGGCTGGCTGGATGAACAATTAGTACAGGTAGTCCTCAACTCATGATGACAACTGAGCCCAAAATTTATGTTGCTAAGTGAGAAATGTGTTCAGTGAAATATAAATTTTACCCATTTTAAGGTCAGCCGTACAGAATGTGGCTGCATGGGGAAGTTAACACATCCCACTAAGCTAGGAATCAGCAACCTGTTCAAACATGGGGCCCGCTTGCACAATGTTACGCAACGTCACAACCTCGGAGGAATCGTGTTTTTGCAAGGGAGAAAAATGAAGAATGACAAGAAAGCCCGAAGCTTCTGAGAGTTCAGGGTGAAAACACAAAAGATTCAGGGTGAGATTTGGTTATCTCACGAGCATCAGAAGCTGTTTAGAAAGAACATAGCAGATTGAATCGTAGAACATAGAAGCAGAAGGTTGGAAGGGACTTCCTAGTCCAACTTCCTGTTCAGGAGCAGGAGGCTTACAGCCATCACACTCAAATGGCTGTGCAGTGATCCTGCATTAACCCCGCCATTCTGGGCCCAACGTTTGGGAAGCCAGGCTCTGCCTGTCACAAGCGAGGACTAAGTGTGAGTGATGGAGGAGTAACACCTTCTTAAAAAACCTTGGCTAGGCTCTGCCTGTCACAAGCGAGGACTAAGTGTGAGTGATGGAGGAGTAACACCTTCTTAAAAAACCTTGGTCCAGTTGGCGCGGCTGAGAGCACCTTGTAAGGGCCCCTTTCCAGGGTTACAGGAGAAGACGGTCAAGGATTTTGAAGGCAGAAGAGGGCTCTACACCCCAACGGCAGATCAAGCGGCAGAGCCATCTTCTAGGAGAAGGGAAACTCTGATTGCAAGCCTCCACTGCCTTGTGGCTCTATCCACTACTGGAAAAGGCTTCAGGAGTCAACCTCCAGGCAAAATCCAGAGATAGAGTCCCAGAAGCAGTTTGTGACTGTGTACAACCACGTTCTGGTAACTCCTGCGATGCAACTGGAACAATCGGCTGTGCAGTTCCATTGGACTATTTCAGCCACGTGGAGAGGGGGGATCTGCTGCTTGGGTAACAGTCTATCCCCCATATTAATCTACCCAGGCCTCGTGCTCTGGAGAGGACACTCCAGCTTTGACCTCTTTCCAGAACACCATAGTCTTTTGAGACTGAAGGATGCCAATGCAATGATCCTGCATCAAGAAGGGGGTTCTGCCAGATGACCTCTGAGGTCACCATCAACCCTATGACATGACATTTAAGGGCAGTTGAACAGCATCGAGCATGACAGCTTAGTGAAGTCAGACAACAAACTCTAGTTAACACCAAGCAACACTATTCAACAAAAATGCATACTGTTTGTTCATATAATCCTATCTGTTACTTGCACAATATCTAAACTTAGCTCTCTGCTAGTCAGTTTCAAGTCTCCCCAGGTCAATCTGAGTTCTTTCTATAACTTTTAAGCGACCGCTGAAATTGTCTCTGGTTAGGGTCAATGTTGCTTTTCATTTTCTTTGCTGGTAGTGCAAATAGTCCTCATCTAACAACATTTCATTTAGGGACTATTTGAAGTTACAATGGTGCTAAAAAGGGGACTTACGACCATTTTTCACACTTACAACCATTGCAGCCTCCCCATAGCCAAGCAAAGGGAAGCCAGATTCACTTAACAACCATGTGACTCATTTAACAACTGCAGTGGTTCAATTAACAATTGAGGCAAGAAAGGTTGTAAAATGGACCAAAACTCAACAAATGTTTCCCTTAGCAACAGAAGTCTCAGGCTCAATTGTGGCCATAAGGACTACCTGTAGATTTTTACCATGCATTCAGTTTCTTGTTATTACTAACAATGTATTTTTTTTCTGGCTTTAGCAAATGTATTTGATTTGTTTCAAAGAGCTTGGGCCTTCGTGGCAAACATTAAGAAAAACAAAAGCATTATGCTGTTATTATGTATTGCACAGTAAGGTAAATAGAGTCACCTAAAGTCTGGTTTCTAAAATATACATCAGCAGGAAGTTCTGCAAAACAGATTAGAGGGTGAAAAAGGGGAAGTAACAAATTAAATCATTTACCTATGTTATTTTTAAGGCTGGTTCCCCCCCCCCTTTTTTTTGCTTGTTTTTAAACATTTATAAATAACAATGTAGCACAGATTTTGTTACTAAGCTCAAAAAAATTACATTTCTTTTTTAGTATCATGAAAACAACTCAATATATTCTGCTCAGTGTCTCTTATTAAGGTTAAATGGAGCATTAATTGTCTATTTTCAGGGATTATCTTAACCTTTCCCCCCAAAAAATGTCTTTGTTTTAAATTTAAAAAAACAATGAGAAAGAATGTTATTCTCCCAATGAAATTGCTAGAAATAATTATCTTTGGAAAGAGTCACTGAAGGTCCAGTAATGGTGCTGGATGAAGGATGCATGCCGTAAAAACATTCTTATCTTCATAAAAGATTTTAAGAAAAACCATGAAGTGCTAGAATTATAGGGGGGTGACTAACTATGGATTATGGTAACAACCCACCATTGTCTTAATTTTGTAGATGAGCTTCCTGGCACCTGGAATTCATCAACATCTGAGGGTCCCATCAATGAGCTTTATTAATGGGCTTCCAGTTTGCTAGTAGCATTATCTACACCAGTGGCAGAACCATCTTTGACTCTCTTGAATCTGTTGGATTTCAACTCCCATCAGTCTTCTCCTCCCACGTTATGACTGTATGACTGTAATTTTGTTGCTTGCACCCTAATATGATTATTTGTACCCTATGGCTATCATTAAGTGTTGTACCTTAGGATTCTTGATGAATGTATCTTGTCTTTTTATGTCCACTAAGAGCATCTGCACCAAAGACAAATTCCTTGTGTGTCCAATCACACTTGGACAATAAAGAATTCTATTCTATTCTTAAACAGGACCAATGCCAAGCAATTATGGGATCGGTAGTCTCAAAACTCAATCCCCTTGCCTTGTTGCTAAGGCTTGGCCACATCCAGATGTTTGACCTTTGACTCTCAGAATTCCCCCATAGAACCATTACTATCGGAAGTTGCTATCTGCACATCAAGAAATCACCAAAGTTGGATAACTGGTCTCCACCATAAATGCTCCTTTGGCAGAAATGGGGGAAGGGAGGGAGAATTTTCATAAACTTTTTTCAAGAGCATCTATTTTTAGTTCGGATTAATAGACACATCACAATATTCAAAATAATTGAAAAAACTGTCTAGGTCTGTGATGGCAAACCTATGGCATGCAGGCCACAGGTGGCATTCAAAGCCCTCTCTGCGGGCACGCAAGCCATTGCCCCAGCTCAGCTCCTCTGCGCATGCACATGTGGCTCCCGCCAGCCAGCTGTTTTTTGGGTCTCTGCTGCGCGGGGGGCAGACGGCAGGGGGCAAGCATTGAATCTTTGGGGTTCAGACCAGAAAAGGTTAGCCATCACTGGTCTAAGTAATCTATGCTGCTCAATTGTCCAGAGCAATGTAATGTAATTTGGCTCACTCTCTGCAAAATCATGATTTCTAGTAAAATAGTAAAACATCACACCATTTAAAGTGAGTAGTCTTATGGAGAGTGGTGAGGACACTTACTCACCAAATTGCAGCAAGGGTGGTGGGGAGTAGCTCTGGTGACCCCAAAAATGAGATTGGAAGGCCACTATCCAGTGTGGGGTGACCAACCTTCTTATATTTCACTGCAGTCTCAATGCCTCCAGACCCCAGAATTTAATCTTCCTGATTTCCCTGCCTTTTTTTGTCCTTGTGTCACTTTCTGTTGTGGCCCGCCAGCAGAGCTGGCAGCAGATTCGGACAGTGAGGAACATGGGCCAGTCCTGGAGTCTGGGGAAGGCTCTGACAAGGGCTCTGTGTCAGGGGCAGAGAGGGGGCCAGAGCCATATGCCAGTTATCAGATGCCTTCAGAGTCAGACATCAGTGAGGCAGATGAACAGCTGGAGCAGGTTCCCAGGGTGCACATACACAGAGTTGTCAGATGAAGGGAGCAGCTAAAGAACAGGGGTCGACTTGGGAGGAAGGCCACAGGTGGACCATGAATGGCCACTCCCAGAGGAAATAAAAGAGCAGTGAAGGGGGAGTGGAGTTTGCAGGAGACAATTAGTTTGTTCAATTGGTTCATGACTCTTTGAGATTCCTTGCCAGGTTTTGCACATATCAGCCTGGCAGCTCTCCAAGCCAGAGAAGGTATGTGACTGTAAATCCTCCCTTGAAAGATTTTACTGGATGTGAATGAGCAGAATTCACAGTAGATTTTAAAAAGGGGGTTTTTTGTTGGGAGCAGGAGTTTGCTTCATGCTCTTGGGAAGCCTCGGTCACAACACTTTCTTCCCAGCCCAGTCCTAATCATGGACAGTTCCACTATCACCAAGTTAAGACTAAAACAAACTCAAAGCTTGTTTAACTTTGTGTCCTTTTCCACAGATCTCCCTTTTGAGTTCTGTTTGGTTTTGTGCACCTGGTAGCAATGATTGAAAGCTGACAAATAACTACACTGAAGATTGGACCAGTGGAAATTATTTTGCCAAACGTGTACGCTCTGGATTTTATACATTCCCCACTGGAAAACAGAAAGGTGACTGAACTTGCAGCTGGTCAAAGTGTAAACGTCCAGTGGCTACCTTACTGAAAGAAAAGCTAGGAAAACTGGATAAAAACAAGCAAGTCCACCTGCTGAACTGAAGAAGCTTCTTGATGTGAAGCGAAACGTTTTCCAAGAAAAAAAATCAAGAAAGGAAGTTGCCTTTGTTTTGGGGACAACCATGACCTGGATGACTGAGAATCTCCATAGACATCTGCCAGCTCTCCTTCCCCAGAGCAATGGAGCACTATTCTGCTTCCCATGATTTTCAATCTTCCAGGTCATGATTGTCCCAAAGCTGTTTTTTCAAAAGGCAACTGGACTTTGTTTTTTCTTTGAAGACCTTTCGCTCCTCATTCAAGAAGCTTCTTCAGAGTTCCTTCTTCAGAACCGAAGAAGCTTCTTGGATGAGAAGCAAAACCTCTTCAAAGAAAACCAAAAGTCCAGTTGCCTTTTGAAAAAGCAGCTCTGGGTATTCCACCTCTTCTGAAACTAATCTTAGCATCTCTTGAGGGTCTCCAAAAGGCTGCTTACAACCGCCACCCACACTGTCATTTTCACCCGGCAAAATGGAGAAATAATTAAACATCAGGCCAGTAATTATGTTAACGGGATTTAAAATTAATTTGAAGTCTGAATGGAAATTAAAATTACAGCTGGTGTTTCACCCTGACCCACTCCCTACATTCTGCTTCCTTCTAGGGAGCACCCCCTCCCCTCACCTACCAGCATAGGCTTTCCAAGCAGAGGGAAGACCTGTGGGAGTGCAAGGCCAGGTATCAGCACCTGGAGCCTCAGCTGGCTGAGATGATCAGCCAGTTCCAGGCTATGATGCAGTCCCACTGGAACGAGGCCCTCTGGCTCTTCACCACCAGCGGAGCTTCCCTCCAGCCTTTGCCCAAAAGCCCCCCATCAGGAGGCTGAAGCAGACCCCAAGTCAGAATTTCTTCCCCCCTTCCCCCCCTCCCCACACAAAAAGACCCCAAAGGGGGAGAGTCTCTGCAGCAACACATATCCGGCCCAGGGGCCATAATTTGAGGACCCCTGATTTAGTGCAATATAAAAAATGCAAATAATTTTTCTGCGGACCCTGTTCTACTCCAACCCCATACTCAAGCAGGAGATCCATTTCAAACAAGTGTCTGTCCAGCCTCTGCTTAAAACTACTCCCCACCAACACAAAAACAGCTGGTAGCATTCAACTCACATTCCTAGGTTCCTCATTTGACTGGGGAAGAGGGGGAGAGAAGCCAGCCCACAGATTGGTCCTGAAAGAGCCTCCCCAGCAGACTCCATTGGCACCAACCTTGTGGTCTTTTAAGAGACCAGAAAAGAGATTTGGATTCTTTCAAGTATTTGAATGCTGGGTTTGTTCTTTCAGCCAGTCTCACCTCTGCTAAGGAGAGACACAGTTGCAAAGCAAAATTTGGCACGGATAAAAAGAAGGGAATGCAAAAAAAGAACTATTGGCTAAAAGAAAAACAGCCGCCTCTATGGATACAAAAGGCCTTTTCCCTCTTTCAAGCAGCCTTGACCATCCTGAGGTTGCCTAGATAGCTGTGGCTGATGGTAGTTGTAGTACAAACCTTGGGCTCCTTTGGTGCTCTGTGAGTTTGCCGGTTTTCTTGCAGAGGTTCGCGTAACCCAGCTGGATAGGAAACATCTGCAAGAAAACCACCAAGCTCGGAGAGCATCAAGAAATCCCCCCTCCCCAGTTTGCAAAAAGATTGGAAAGCTGAAGAACTCCCAAAAGATGAAAATGTGATTAAGAAAATATTAGATTGTGCAGAAACGAGCAGATTAACATTAGCAATTAAAGGAAAGGAAGAATCCAATGATTATAATATATAGGGGTTATTTTATCATCGGTTAAAAGATGAATATGGATAAAATGCATAAAATTAAATAATTTAGGAAGAAAAATGTTATAACAGGAGATATGTTAAGCTGTGACGTAAAAATAAGAATATAAAGAATTTGGTGGTAAGCTATAACTATGAGGACCCCAAAAAAATTTTGTACTCAGACAACACACTGATTAATGAATGATGAAATTTTGTTTTAAAAGGGGGGAAAAAAACATTTACAAAAAAAAAGGATCCCTCCAGTTTAACCCTGAGCTACAAATATTATCTTCTACTGCAGTGGTCTCCAACCTTGGCCACTTTAAGACCTGTGGACTTCAACTCCCAGCTTTGCTGGCTGAGGAACTCTGGGAGTTGAAGTCCACAGGTCTTAAAGTGGCCAAGGTTGGAGACCACTGTTCTACTGGTAGTTCCAACTATCTGGAGGAAGACAGTTCATTACCTGCATCATCGTAACCACGTGGCACGGGTTCAACAAGTAGATGACCGTCCTGGTGGCAAATTTGAATCCCACTTCAAGTCCAAAGGTCAGGCAGAAGGTCACCAGCAAAAGGTTTTTGCCCCAACTTTCCTCCTTGACTCGGGACTGAGCCAAGAGCTCAGCAGCTTCCTGGGTCATGGACCTCCTGATCTTCCGCAAAGAGACCAGGATCTCCAGCACTCCCACCGCGGTGAAGACCAGGCTCTCCAGCAGACGCTGCTCCCAAGGGAGGAAGGCAGCGCACTCGTGGCCCCCGTTGCCTTCGAAGCTGGGGTCCACCCCGCCATACATCCAGTCCATCAGGTTGGAGAAGCTGTAGCGGCTCATGGTCCCTCCCGAGCTGGGAGGCAGCAGGGGCGAGTTAGAGAAGCTCAAAGCCAGGACACCGTTCAGGGGGCGAACCATCAAACAGTCAGGATGCCTTCCTCCACAGACTGCCTGGCCCCTTTGGGGACCCAGGAGAGGCAGAGAGGGCACTGAGAAGACCCCAAGAGCAGAACCTGGTAAGGAAAGAAGCAAAAACACAATTTAGCTAATGAGCCTTCCTTGATCTCCTGCCCCACATCTGGCTAACACCACTTTGGCCAGTTTGTAACCGCCTGGATGACCCCTCCCCTCGCTCCCCCCCCCAAATCCCAGGCCATGCAAGCACCACAAGAACCCCACTAAGGCGGGCTCACCCCCAGCCAGCCAGCTCACAGAAGCAGCTGTCCAAACTCTCTGGCGCTTGCTGGCTGATGAAGTGACTGGGGCGGAGTCTGCCTTTGCACGACGCCCCTGCGAGGGAGGACACTTGGGGAGGGCGGGGGAGAAGGAGCAGAGGGAAAAACCACCTGTGTCATATCTGCGGCAGGGACGGGACAAGGAAGGTCTTCCCCAACTCTCCCTCTCTGGAGGGGGGGAAGAGGGTGAGGGAGGGAACCCCCTCCCCTCCCGTGCCCAGGCTCGCCCTCCCTCCCTCCCCCCCGCGCGCGCTTCCTCTGGCCTCGCCGCCCCCCCAGCCAAGCGGGAATCGGGAATCGGGAACCCACCGCCGCGCTCTGCCTTCCCAGCCCCGTCGAGCTGCAGCCGCGGCGGGGACTAGCCCGCCGCCGCCCGGAACTCAGCAGGGACGCAACAATGTGGCCGCGCCGCCCGCGCCCTGCCTTGGCCCCGCCAGCCGAGCAGCATCCCCCGCCGACGCGCTGGGTTCGGTCGGAGCAGCGGCCGGGGCTCCGGAGATTGGCTGCGCCGGGGCGGCCCGCTCCGCCTTCTCGGAAGGCGGCTCTTTGGGAGGGCTGGAGGCGGCCGCACTTGCGCGGCTGCTCCCGAGGGGAGCGGGGCTGGCTGTGCCCACTCGCCCCACCTTCAACGCGCGGGGCAAGCTGGCAGCTCGGGGAAAGGCAGCCGGGCAGGGATGGCGCTTTCGCCCCCGCGTAGCCCGGCTTGGGGCTGCTGGCAGCGGCGGAGCCAGACTCGCCCGTCGGGTTCCTCGGGGACGGAAAGGGAGAGGAGGGGGAAGTGGGGCCTCCGCTGCACGTGGACATTTCATTTCGATTCCGTTTCTTTTAAGCGTGTTTAAGCCAACAGATGCAAGTGCAAACATGATTTTGAAGACACGAAGTGGATACGAATTAAGAGGAATATTAAGACAGGGACGGTAGGCAACCTGCAGCCTCTTAGGAATGGTGTGAGATCGGCAGGAGACCGTTTAAAGTTAAAGTTTTGAGGGTTTGGGGAGGAAACCACAGAGTCAGGTAACACATTCCAGGCGTTGACCAGTCTGTTGCTGGAGTCTTATTTTCTGCAATTGAGTTTGCTGTGGTTTACATTCAGTTTGTATCTATTGTGTGCTTGTGTATTGTTGTCGTTGAAGTTGAAGTAGTTGTTGACTGGTAGGATATTATAGCAGATAATTTTGTGTATTACGCTTAAGTCCCACCACAGGCAGCATAGTTCTAAGTTGTCCAGGCCCAAAATATCAAGCCTGGTGGTGTAGGGCAGTAATGGCTAATCTTTTTTGTCGTTGGGTGCCGAAAGTACACCCGTACCCATAATGCAATGTGAGTGTGACACACACATACCATGAGCCCAATTCCCTGCACATGTGCTCACAACCACCACCACCCCGGCACCTCCCCACTCCCCCACACATTTTGGGCCTAGTAGGCCTCCCTGCAGCCTCCTGGGAGCAAAAACAGGCTGCAGGGAGAGGCTATGCCGCCACCCCGATGCACTGCACAGACATGAAAATCAACTGGCCAGTGGGAGCTGAGATAGCAATAGCAATAGCAGTTAGACTTATATACCGCTTCATAGGGCTTTCAGCCCTCTCTAAGCGGTTTACAAAGTCAGCATATCACCCCCACAGTCTGGGTCCTCATTTCACCCACAGATGTGGCGATGGCTCTCTTGCCTGCAGAGGGTTCTGCGTGCCACCCACTGTGGCACACGTGCCATATGTTCACCATCTCAGGTGTAGGGTATTCTGTTGCGAGCAGAGGAGTGGAGGACTCTTCTCGTGAAATACCTCCCGACTCGCTCAATTGTATTAATGTCCGATATGCAGTGCAGATTCCAGACAGACGAGCTGTATTCGAGAATTGGTCTAGCAAAGGTTTTGTATGAAATGCAGCAGGCGTGGCGCCCGAGGCTTCTCCTCGCCTTGCTGGTGCCCGCTTTCTGCACGCAGGGACCCTGGGCCATCGGAGGCGGGAAAACGGTGGTGCCGTCGCCCAGGAAACCTACAAGGTGTGGAGGAAGTAACTTTGGTTTACTCCAGCTGAGCTGCAAGTTTTCTGCCTGCAGGGATTGACTTCAGCAAGAGCTGAACACAGCTGAGCGCATAGGCAATACCTTCCTGTGGTAGCTGAGCCCTCTTTTCCCTCTCCAGGGTGCATTAAACATCCCTGGCTGGGGTTAGGTGGAGTAGTCATTTAGCATTATATGCAAGGCAACAGGTCCTTCATCCCAGTCAGAGGCCATAATGGGGGACTTTGGACATGAGCTTAGCTCGGAGATTGCTCTGAAAGAGGATCCCTTTTCTTAAATTTCTTTGTTTCTTTAGTTTGTCAAACATGTACAAGATAACGTATAAATATAAACATGGACATGAACACAGGAAATGGGTACGAATAAATGGGGACAGTAGAACAGGGATGGTAGGCACGCTGGTGCGCTCATGCACACCCCCTTACAGTCCTCTTAGGAAAGGTCCACACTAGACCATTTAAGGTTAAAGATATTGGATGAAAAAGCTGGTCAGAATTGGTCCAATTTGAGAAGATGAATTTACTCATCTCATTCTAATTAAGTCAGATTTCATTCTTCATCAGAATTAAGTTCAGCGCCCAAAGCTGATGGAGGAATGGAGACCACCAGTTTAATCTAATGCAGGAGTGGCAGTTCCTGGGAAATTTGGGTCTCGGTCCACAGGTCTTAAAAGTTCCCAAGGTTGGACACTCCTGGTCTACTGTTTAAGGCACCAGGTTAGAAACTGGGAGACTGTGAGTTCTAGTTCCGCTTTAGGCACAAAGCCAGTTGGGTGTTTCCACCCGTGACTCTCAGCCGTAGGAAGAAGACCGGGGCAAGCCACATTGGAAATCTTGCCTAGGAAATTACAGGAGCATGTCCAGGCAGCTCTCACACTTCCTTGAAGAAGATGATGGATGGATGGACAGACAGATTTTTCACCCATAGGAATTGGCTGCTTAACAATGCGGTGATTGCTGACTAATTGAAATGCCCTCTGACCTTTGCTGCAAAATCATTACCAAGCTGCATTGCTTTCTTTCATGCCAACGAGCAGAAAATCCTTCACTGAAGGTCTGAAAACTCCTTTATGTCAACACAGAAGAACTTGTAGAAACAATCCGTTGCCAGTTAGAGAACATTTTGTGCCTTTTTATTTGTCGTTTGCTTCATCCACTCATTGGAACGATTGAGGATAATAAGCTACTAAAAATGCAAGGGCTTCTCCACTTCTTAAGACCGCTTCGCTTGGATTTTGTCACCCCACCCATTTTTGCTCAGTAGTTAGATCAGTGGTGGGTTTCCATTTTTTTTTACTACTAGTTTGCTCATGCGCTCGCACCCAACACTTCTGCACATGCACAAAAGCGTCTGGGTGGGTGGGCTCAGCCTCCCACCACCACCACTACCAGTTCACCCAATCCGGGCCAAATCGGCAAAACCCCACCTCTAAGTTAGATATTTAGTCTTTCTAACCTTCCACTGTACAAGTAGTCTTTGACTTACAACTGTTCATTTATTGACCGTTCAAAGTTACAAAGGAACTGAGAATAGAATAGAATTCTTTATTGGCCAAGTGGGATTGGACACAATCAAGGAATTTGTCTTTGGTGCAGATGCTCTCAGTCTACATGAAGAAAAATAAAATAGAATACATTCTTCAAGAATCATAAGATGCAACACTTAGAGATAGTCATAAGATACTAATAAGCAATCAAATTGTACTAGGAAACAAATAAACAATATAAATTGTAAAGATACAAGCAACATGGTTATAGGCATAAGTTGGAAGAGATAGACACTAGGAAGGAAGAGAAGATTAATAGTAAAAGTAAAATAGTAAAAGTGACGTTGCAAATTTCTGTTGCTAAGTGAGTCAGTTGTTAAGTGAGTTTTGCCCCATTTTGCCACCTTTCTTGCCACAGGTGTCAAGGGAATCTTTGCAGATGTTAAGTCAGTAACACAGTTGTTAACTGAATTTGGCTTCCCCGTTGAGTTTGCTTGTCAGATGGTCGCAAAAGGGATCATCACCATTAGCCTAGGACACTGCAATCGTCATGAATCAGTTGCCAAGTGTCAGAATTTTGATTGCATGACCACGGGGATGCTGCAATGGTCGTAAGTGTGAAAAATGGCCATAAGTCACTCTTGCTATTTTATTTTTACTATTATCCTTCTCTTCCTTCCTAGTACCTCATTGGTCAATCTCATTGGTCATGTATCTCTTTCCCAGTATTGTGCTAATATTGCAGGCTTTAAGAACATTTCAACAGGCTGTGAGGCCTCTGAAGCATCTTTGCAGCTTCGGATCAAAGGGTAGCAGATTTTCAATTTATTCCCATTCCTTCTACAATAGCCTATAATAAATTCTCCTCTCCAATGTTTCCCAACCCCAGACCACAAAATTAAGCTACCTTCATCTCCACAAAGATAACCAAATCTAGAGAGCCATTTGAGCTAACGACAAAATAACTATATCAGTGTTTCTCAACCTGGGAGTTGAAGTCCGGACATCTTCAAGTTGCCAAGGTTGAGAAACACTGAACTATATTATCAACTTTATCACAAATACATTAAGAGCCAAGATAACTGACATCTTTCCTGATGCTCTAATCTTTGAAGGTCCCCAAGAGTGAATTCTCAAGAACTGCAAGTTAAATAACAAGTGAAAATGTTTGCACTTGAGTACTTCGGAACTATTTGGGGGAGAGCCACTTGTTTGAATAGAGGGACTTGGTGGCTCAGTGGCTAAGACGCTGAGCTTATCGATCAGAAAGACCAGCAGTTCGAATCCCTAGCACCACATAACAAAGTGAGCTCCCATTACTTGTCCCAGCTTCTGCTAACCTAGCAGTTCGAAAGCATGTAATAATGCAAGTAGAGAAATAGGAATCACCTTTGGTGGGAAGGTTACAGCGTTCCATGTGCCTTTGGTGTTGAGTCATGCCGGCCACATGACCACAGAGATGTCTTCGGATAGCGCTGGCTCTTTGGCTTTGAAATGGAGATGAGCACTGCCCCCATGCTTCACTTTGCAGTTATGTTCAGCCAAATGCACATAAAATAAAATTGAGTGGGGATAAAGCAGAGAAGGAAGCAAAGAAGCCGAAACAGAAAGATTTCTCACTTGCTGACTTGGTATCACACTTCCTTCCCGCCTCTGTTTTGGCTTTGCATCTATTTACATAAATCAGCAGATTGAGCCAGATATAAATTATCACCCTCTGGAGTGTAATTCTTTTTTTAGAAGGAAGAAATAGGTACTGATTTAGTAGCTACACCTACCCACTCCTACACAGTGAGAGAGTTGAGCATTAATAACAAACTCTCATTCTGGATCTCTCTTGAGTTTTAAAACGGAATACATTGATCAGTTAATTTCTGAGAAGCCGTTTCGCACAGTGGCTGGCCTTGAAAACACTGGAGCAACCCTTAAATTGATGACCACCTCTGCTGGCCGAGAGTTCATGTGCCTTTTCCACGCTTTTGACCTTACAGCTGTGATGCTGCTAAATTCTGTTCTTACTCTTGGTCTTAAATCTCAGATGGTTGTCTTACTGTGCTATTGGTGAATTAAAGAATCCAAGCCGGTCGACTCTTTTTTAATGAACTAGCTGTACCCTACTTATAATAAGGATAAAGGTAAAGGTTTCCCTCGCACATATGTGCTACTCGTTCCCAACTCTCGGGGGCGGTGCTCATCTCTGTTTCAAAACTGAAGAGCCAGCACTGTCCCAAGATGTCACCATGACTAAACACCAAAGGTGCATGGAAATGGTGGGTTTCGGATCCCGTTCCATCTGGTACTGGAACGGTATCCGGTGCTCCAGGCTTGCTCCAGTATGCCCGTACCGGGGCATACCACCTGCAACCCACCACTGGTGCATGGAACGCTGTTACCTTCCCACCAAAGGTGGTCCCTATTTTACTATTTGCATTTTTTACATGCTTTCAAATTGCTAGGTTGGCAGAAGCTGGGACAGGTAACGGGAGCTCACTCTGTTATGTGGTGCTAGGGATTTGAACTGCTGACCTTTCTGGTTGACAAGCTCAGCATCTTAGCCCCTGAGCCACCACATCCCATAATATTTATAATATATTTCTCTTATTTACACAAGGATCAATTCTGGCACATGGTTGGGCTTCTCTCTTCTGAAGAAAGGAAAAAGTGTTTGCAATTCTACAGAATGGACTGTAAAATGCCCTGGCAAATGTGACAGGTACAACTGTACAGGTTGTCCCTGACTTACAACAGTTCATTTAGTGACCAAAGTTACAAAGGCACTGATAAAAAGGACTTACGACCATTTTTTACACTTATGACCATTGCAGCATCCCTATGGTCATGTGCTCAAAATGTGGACACTGGGCAACTGGCATGGCATGTATTTATGACGGTTGCAGTGTCCCAGAATCACATGATCCCTTTTTGCAACCTTCTGATAAGCAGAGTCAGTGGGGAAGCCAGAGTCAATAGAATAGAATAAGTAGAATAGAGTAGAGTAGAATAAAATAGAGTAGAGTAGAATAGAATAGAACAGAATAGAATAGAATAAAATAAAATAGAGTAGAATAGAATAGAATAAGTAGAATGGAGTAGAGTAGAATAAAGTAGAGTAGAATAGAATAAGTAGAATAGAGTAGAATAAAATAGAGTAGAGTAGAATAGAATAGAATAAGTAGAATAGAGTAAATGGAGTAGAGTACAATAAAATAGAGTAGAATAGAATAGAATAAGTAGAATAGAGTAGAATAAAATAGAGTAGAATAGAACAGAATAGAATAGAATAAGTAGAATGGAGTAGAGTAGAACGGAGTAGAGTAGAATAAAGTAGAGTAGAATAGAATAAGTAGAATAGAGTAGAATAAAATAGAGTAGAGTAGAATAGAATAGAATAAGTAGAATAGAGTAGAGTAGAATGGAGTAGAGTACAATAAAATAGAGTAGAATAGAATAGAATAAGTAGAATAGAGTAGAATAAAATAGAGTGGAGTGGAGTAAAGTAGAGTAGAACAGAGTAAGTAGAATAGAAGGGAAGGGGACCTTGAAGGTCTTCTAGCTCATGCAGGAGAATCTATACCATTTCAGATAAGTGACTGTCTAGTCTTTTTTTTAAAAAAAACTTCCAGGGATGGAGCGCCCACGTTTTCTGGAGGCAGGCTGTTCCACTGGTTAATTGTCCTCACTGTTAGGAAGTTTCTCCTTAATTCCAGGTTGCTTCTCTCTTTAGTTTGTTTCTTGTGCTGCCCTCGGATGCTTTGGAGAATAATTTGATCTCTTCTTTGTGGCAGTCCCTCAAATACTGGAATACTGCTATCATGTCGCTCCTCACTCTTATTTTCTTTAGAGTTCAAGTTTGTCAAGATCTTTTTGGATCCTGAGTTTGTCTTCTGGGCCGTTGGCTATTCCTGCCAGTTTAGTATCATCTGCAAATTTGATGAGTTCCCCTTCTATTCCCTCATCTAAGTCAATTATGAAGATATTGACGAGTACTGGGCCTAAGACGGAGCCTTGGGGTACCCCACTGCTGATTTCTCTCCATGTGGATGTAATACCATCAAGGAGTACTCGTTGAGTATGGGTTGTCAGCCAGCTACAAATCCATCTGGTGGTGATGTTGTCTAGTCCACATTTTTCTAGCTTACCAAGAAGTAGGTTGCAGTCTACTTTGTCAAATACCTTGCTGAAGGCTAAATATACTATATCCACAGAATTTCACTGATCTAGCAATTTAGTCACTTTATCAAAGAATGAAATAAGGTTGGTTTGGCATGATCTGGGTTTTTTTTTAAAAAAAAAAACTGGCTACTAGTTATTTTACTTGCTCCTAGTTGTTCACAGATTTGTTTTTTTTATTAGCTTTTCCAGGATCTTCCCAGGTATTGATGTTAGACTAATTGGTGTGTAGTTTCCTGGGTCTGGTGGGTTCCCCCCACCCTTTCTTGGAGATGGGAACCACATCAGCCCTTTTCCAATCCTCAGGCACTTCCCCCGTGCTCCAGGATTTTTGAAAGATATGATACAATCGTTCTGAGATAATATCTGCCAGCTCCTTCAGAACTTTGGAATGTAATCTGTCAGGTCCCAGAGGTTTATATTTGTCAAGGGTATATAAGTGTTTTCTCACCATGTTCGTGTTTATTTTAATTTTTATTTCTAGTTTGTCTTTTACAGTAGCTTTTTGGTACATTGGGCTCTTTTTTTTTTTGCGTGAAGACTGATGCAAAGAACAAGTTAAGCAGCTCTGCTTTCTCCTAATGTGTGTTACTTCCTTGCCATCTTCTCTCTTTAGTGACCCTACTGTTTCCTTGACTTTTTTCTTGTTATTAATATGTTGAAAGAAACTTTTTTTTATTATCTTTGACTTTTGTTGCAAGTCTTTGTTCATTCTGAGCCTTTGTTTTCCTGATTCATCTTTGCTTGTTCTGGCTATTTGCGATAATCAGCCATAGTTAGGGGCATCTCTTTCCATTTTTTGGACTTGTCCTTTTTGTCTTTCAGTCTGTCAGAGAGATCTTTGTTCAGCCATGCTAGTTTCGTCTTGAATTTCTTGTTTTTCTTTTTCAATGGTATTGTGTTGGACTGGGCTTTTATGATCACATTTTTCAGAGGATCCTACACTTCTTGAGTTGTTTTCCCCTTTAGGATTTTCATCCATGGAATCTTTCCTAGGCTCTCTCTGAGTTTGTTAAAATCAGCTCTTTTAAAGTTTAAGAGACTGGTTGGATTATTTTATATTGCTTGTGTTTGCATTATATTGAATTCCAGCATGACCTGGTCACTTACACCCTAGGTTCTGACAACAATCTCTATCACTTTTTCTCTGACAACTTAATTGTTAAGATTGTTAGACTCACTTAAGAACCATGTTACTAACTTAATAACTGCAGGGTTTCACATAACAAAAAAGGTTGTAAAATAGGGCAAAGCTCACTTAATGAATGTCTCACTTAACAACATAAATTTGGGGGTCATTTGTGGTCATAATTCAAGGACTATCTGTACTTTGGTGCATAATGGTAAGATCTAGGTTTGAGTTTTATTTGTGACTGTGAGGTAGGTGTGTGTGTGTGTGTGTGTGTGTGTGTGTGTGTGTGTGTGTGTGTAGCTGTCATAATTTTGAAAACTGGTCACAAGTAGCTCCAGGGAGGTCTGCAATAATTTCAAACAGTCATTAAGTGGCCAGTAATAAGTCAAGAATTCCCTGTATTGCTGATAATCGTTGTCTAACATGTAGAATAATATCATTTCCCCAATTTGTCAATGTGATTCTCTTAGCCTTAGCTTTAGTCTATAGTTCAACATTACATAAACATCTTTAATATGTAAAGATTTTTCCATAAATCTGTTCATTCCAGCTGTATTTTAATGCCACCTGCCTTCATGATATTTTGAAGGGCATGGCTCCCCCTGGTGGTGGGTTGCTCTAGGAGAATATTTGTGCCTTCTTTTTCACTTCAGTGTAAGAAGCTCATAATTCTTTAACTCTTCTGGCTAAAGGAGAGGAGAAGGAAACTTTTTAAACATCAGCAAAATAGAGGCAGTACCACAATGCTCACAGACACAAAGAGAGTGCTATTCAGACTGAAAGTTAGCATTTGAAACAATCAGAAGAATCAATATTGCCCTTCCTTCTCTCTATCTTTCCTCCCGCCCGCCCTCCCTCCCTCCCTCCCTCCCTCCCTCCTTCCCTCCTCCTTCTTTTCTATGCTGTTTAGGTAAAGATTTCCCTGCACATGTGTGCTAGTCGTTCCTGACTCTAAGGGGCAGCGCTCATCTCCGTTTCTAAGCCAAAGAGCCAGCGCTGTCCGAAGACTTCTCCGTGATCATGTGGCCAGCATGACTAAATGCCAAAGGAGCACGGAACATTGTTACCTTCCCACCAAAGGTGGTTCCTATTTTTCCATTTGCAATTTTTATGTGCTTTCAAACTGCTAGGTTGGCAGAAGCTGGGACAAGTAACAGGAGCTCACCCCGTTATGCTGCACTAGGGATTCGAACTGCTGAACTGCTGACCTTCTGATCAACAAGTTCAGCGACTTAGTCACTGAACCACCACATCCCTTCTGTTTTAAATTTAAATTTAAGCTGTTTAAGTTGTCTCAAACTAGCATTTCCAATATCCTGAAAATTTTGCCCACTGCTCAGCTAAAACATTCCCATTCACCTGGCTCTCCTGCTAAGTAAGAATAATGATATTATCCACTCAGTCACATCCGACTCTTGGCGAGGTCTCTCCACATCTTCCAGCCTTGCCACTGCTTCTTTGAGTTTCCCGATACTCTAGCTGGTGTCAGTTTTCATGGTTTCCAGCCACATGTCCTTTGGTGAAAGGGTTTCCTTTTACCATAAACCCTTCTCAACACAATTGCTTTCTCCAGTAGGAGGGTTATCCAAACAATCTATATAAAAGTGATAGAAAAAACTCCCGGCAATTTGCCCCCTTGCAACGAACGGTACAGACAACATACACTGTTTGTAGTGTTATATTTCAGACTATACTTGTACAGATGCAGTTAAAATTGATGTGCTTTCTGGAAGTATAGTTATTCTCTGCTATTTAAAAGAATATCACTTGTTAAAACAATAGCACTGGACCTCTCCAGATCAAGCATTCATTTCAAAAAGCTTCTTCATTTTGTTAAGTTATTTAGAAGAAGAATAAAGCAGTCTTTAAAAAATAAGTCTACTAATTTAAACATTCTATAGGCATTTATAGTTGTTGACTTACCTCATTGCAGCAAACAGCCTGATTAGCACAAGAAAAAAAATCTGCCTCCCAGCAATTTGCCACTGGAACAAACAGCAAGTTTCACTTTCAGTTTCTCCATATCATCAGCTGTTTCAGGTTGCAGAGATTGCTATAGCTTATTGAAGCCGCTGCAAGCCCCCATTTGCTGCAAAGAGGTAAATTGCTGGGAGGCAGAGGCCAAAGGGTTCGGGCCAGTGGGTGGGTGGGGCTACATTGAGTGTATAAGACACACCAAAATTTTTGCCCTTTTTAGGGAGGGAAAAGGTGCATCTTATACTCTGAAAAATACGCTAATGAAGAAGAAGAACAACAACAACAATGAGTTAGTAGAATAAAATGAAATATGTCATTTCAGAGAGGGAAAGAAAGAGAGAAATACCGGAGGGAGGGAGGGAGGGAGGGAGGGAGGGAGGGAGGGAGGGAGGGAAAGAGAGTAGGTAGCTAGGTAAAGGGATAGTGAGAGAGAGAAATAGAGAGAGAGTGTGTGTCGGTCGGTAGAGGGATAGAGAGAAAGAAATGGAAAGAGAGAGAGAGAAATACAGTAGATAGATAGGCAGAGAGAGAGTAGGTAGGTTGATAGGTAGAGGGATAGAGAGAGAAAAATAGAGAGAGAGAAATACAGTAGAAAGGGGGAGAGAGAGAGTGGTTAGGTAGATAGGTAAATAAAGGGGGAGAGAGAGAAATACAGTAGGTAGATAGGTAGGGAGAGAGGGTAGGTAGGTAGGTAGGTAGCAGAGGTGGGTTCCTACCAGTTCGCACCTATTCGGTAGAACCGGTTCGTCAAATCTACCGAACCGGTTAGAAGAGGTTCCACCAGTGGACCCGGAAAGCAGGCCACACCTACAGAAGAGGTTCCAAAATTGGTCCTTGGATATGATTATTCTACACTATCATGCTCATATTTATAAAACTCAGTGCCTCTGTGAAAGGTAAGGATGACTACTGCGTTTGTGGTGCAATCAGAACATTGCGTGTGTTGAAGTTGTTTTAACGCAAACCAAAGATGCCTTTTAAAAAACAAGTTTACATCATATTCTTATGCATGCCAGTGCTGTGTGTGAGGTAATTTAAGGTGGTTCTGACAAGTGTCGTCGGCATCTTCATATCCAGTCACATGGCCGGCAAGCCACTCCCACAAAGGAGGCCACACCCACAGAGTAGGTTCAAACAATTTTTGAAACCCACCACTGGTAGGTAGGTAGAGGAATAGAGAGAGAGAGAGAGAGAAATACAGTAGTTAGGGAAAGTGTGTGTGTGTAGGTAGGTAGGGATAAAGAGAGAGGGAAATATAGTCGATAGGTAGGTGTTTCTGCTGGCAAAGCACTTAATGTAATTCTCATCAATCAGTTAAAGAGCTTTCAGAAAGGAAAAAAAGTTTTTGCACTCTGCAAACCTCCCCAAAACGGCCCATTTTTCATAAAAACGGGCCTGTTTCCCCCCCCAAAAAGGCATGAATAGCCTTGGGGGTGCCTGCAGAGTGCTCCTGAGAGGGTGGGGTCAAAAATGAGCAAAAAATGGTCTGTTTTTTTGCAAAAACAGGCCCGCTTGTTGACAAAAAAATTGCATGCATAGCCTTATGGAGGCTTATAGAGTGCTGCTGGTGGCTGGGGGGCATTTCTGCCTTCCCCAGCCCCCAGGAGCTTTCTGAAAGCCTCCATAAGGGTATGCATAGCTATTTTGGTGAAGCGGCAAGACTTCGGGAAGGAAAAAATGCTGTATTCGATATATAAGACGCACCCAGATTTTCAGCCTCTTTTTTGAGGAAAAAAGGTGCGTTTTATACTCCAAAAAATACGGTAATGTAAAATGAATTATGTTTATGTGAGGATGTTAAAGGGGGGAAACCAGACAACACTTTGTTTACAAAAGAATTTTAAATATGTAATAAAAAACAAAAAACTTTCTTTGTCTTTCTCCAATGAATTCCCTCGCACGACATGGCCAAAATAAGTCAGACACAGGTTTGAGATTTTGCCATCTAGTGGCATTTCTGGTGTTGTGCATTCCAGTACAGGTAGTCCTCGAGTTATGACCACAATTGAGCCCAAAATTTATGTTGCTAATCAAGACATTTGTTCAGTGAGTTTTGCCTCATTTTACGACCTTTCTTGCCACAGTGGTTAAGTGAAACATTGTATTTGTGAAGTTAGTCACACAGTTGTTATGTGCATCTGGCTTCCCCAGTAACTTTGTTCATTGGAAGGTTGCAAAAGGAGATCACATGACCTTGGGACATAGCAATGGTCATAAGTATGGAGCAGTTGCCAAGCACTTGAATTTTGATCATATGATCATGACAATGCTGCAAAGGTCATAACTATGGAACCATCGTAAATATGAACCAGTTGTCAAGTAGCCAAATGTAAATCCTGTGACATGGGGATGCTGCAATGGTTGTGAGTGTAAAAAATGACCAAAAGTCACTTTTTCAGTGTTGTCGTAACTTAGAATGGTCACTAAATGAACTATTGTATGTTGAGGGCTACCTAAACTTGCTTCTTGGTCACTTTGTGTTCAAGGAATATCAGTGGTGGGTTGCTCTTACCGTCGCTACCGGTACACTGCTCGTGGTCTGTTCGTGCAGGTGCTAGACATGTGCTGTGCACGCACCAGACATGTGCTGCACACGTATATGCACTCTACCGACCCTGTGACACCTAGCTGCTCACCGGAGGTCACGCAGGTGCCTCATGCTTGTTCGCGTGCACAATTGGCCCGGTTGCTTCAAAAACAGGTATGGAATGCAGGTGGGCCAAACCAGCCACCGTACTGCTAAGGTGGCAACTGCTCCTGACTACTACAGATACGGCCATACCAGGCCATACCGGCTGAAACCCACCACTGAGAAATATGCAGGAGCCTTCTCCAACACCACAGCTCAAACGAGTCGATTTTCTTCTTGTGTTGCTTTTTCAAGGTCCAATTCTCACAACCACAGGTAGTAACTACGGGGAACACAATAGAGCTAAATCACCTACATTTAGTTGCCAGGCTTGCTTGATGCCAAACACTTTGCCAAACACCTTGGGATTCACAATATTTGTTGGCTGATAGCTGCTTAACATTCCCCCGCTCCAGCTAAGATGCTCAGTCTGGCTTTCTCATACTAAAACCTTTAAACCTGACTTTAAGAAGAACACTTTTTAAAAGGGCATTATGAAACAATCATTCATTTGCAGCCAGGATTTTAGTAATTAGGATAAACCATTTCTTTATCCAAATCGTCTTACACACTTCCTAAATCTTTTTTTAGACCAGTAATTTCACACTTTGGAAGGTTAAACTCTGAACTTTTACAGAAATTTGTTCTTTTGCAGTGCTGTTCTAATTACCACATTTCCCTAAAATAAGACAGGGTGCTATTTTCTTTTGACACCCCGAAATAAGCGCTTGGCCTTATTTTGGGGGGGGTCTTATTATTTTTGAGGTGCAGGAGGCAGATAGTGTAGTCACCTCATCGCTGCTGCTGTATTGCAGTATTTTCTGGGAGGGCTTATTTTTGGTGGAGGGCTTTTGGTGGAGGGCATGCGCTCAAAAGCCCAATTGGGCTTATTATCCGGAGAGATCTTGTTTTGGGGGAAAACAGGGTACACTCACTCACTAAACAAATGGTTGTGTCAGAGCGTACATGTATATATCTATCTTGATATATCTACCTTGTACAAAGCCACCAGGGATTGAAAATCGAGGGGAAAAAGTGAATTTCAATGTAGTTAAAAGTATGGTTTTATAACACTTAGGCAAGAAAAACCAATTGTAGAGGTATAGACTAGAACGAATCTTGGTTGAACAGTAGTAACTATGAGAGGGATCTTGGAGTCCCGAATCCCAGCTGATCAGGAGGAAATAGGGATGTTGCAGTATCCTTCCCCTGCCACGCCCACAGAACCGGTAGTAAAAAAAATTGAATCCCACCACTGATCACTAGCAATAAGTGCAGGAGGGATCTTGGAGTCCTATTGGACAATCCCTTAAAAAGAGTCAAGGTGGTGCAGTGGTTAGAATGCAGTACTGCAGCCACTTCAGCTGACTGCTAAGCTGCAGTTCGGCGGTTCAAATCTCACCGGCTCAAGGTTGACTCAGCCTTCCATCCCCCCGAGATGGGTAAAATGAGGACCCAGACTGTGGGGGCAATATGCTGACTCTGTAAACCGCTTAGAGAGGGTGAAAGCCCTATGAAGCGATATATAAGTCTAACTGCTATTGCTATTGCTATTAAATATGAGCCAGCACTGTGCTGCAGCTGCCAAAAAAGCCAATGCAATCCTAGGCTGCATTAACTGAGGGATAGAATCAAGATCACGAGAAGTGATACTATCGCTTTTTAAAGCCTTGGTAAGAGCACACTTGGAATAATGCAGACTGCATCTGATTTTGATCACCGCAATATAAAAAAGAGGTTGAGACAATGGAAAGAGTACAGAGAAGAGTAACAACAATTATTAGGGGACTGGAGGCTAAAACATAGGTTGCAGGGTATGTCTAGTTTAAGGAAGAGAAGGACCAGGGGAGATAGGATAACAATGTTCCAATATCTAAGGGGCTGTCACAAGGAAGAGGGGGTCAACCTATTTTCCAAAGCACCTGAAAGCTTGGAAGAAGTAATAGATGGAAACTAATTCAAGGAGAGAAGTAATCTGGAACTAAGGAGAAATTTCCTGCCATTAAGAATAATCAACCAGTGGAACTGCTTGCCTTCAGACGTTGTGAATGCTCCATCACTGGGGAGATTGGAAAATTATTTGTCTGGAGTGGTATAGAGCCGTCATGGCGAACCTATGTGGTATGCGGAGCCATTTGTCAGGGCACGTGAGGCTTGCCCTGTCAGTTGGCCAGTGCGTATATGCACGCTGGCCAGCTAATTTTGGCCTCCTTTTAAGGCCATTTTTTGCCCTCAGGAGGCTTTCCGGAGGGCAAAAAACGACCCTACAAACAACCTGGAAGTGACTTCTGGTTTGCTCGTAGGGTCGTTTTTTTCCCCTCCGGAGCCTTCAGAGAAGCCTCCTGAGGGTCCCTGAAGGTTCTGGAGGGCTAAAAATGGTGCTACGAGCAAACCGGAAATCCATTCCTGAACTCCAGAGATTTCAGGGAAGCTCCTGAACTCCTGAGGAGCGCCTCCAGGGGCGGCAAAGGAGGCTGTTTTCACCCTCCCCGGGATCCTATAAAGCCTCTGGAGCCTGGGGAGGGTGAAAAAGCACACCAAAATGGTGGGGGGAATGCTGGTCCTGCCCGCATGCGCACTGTGATCGTGCGCATAGCATTAGGGTTGTGGCACACCCATGCACGACCCCTGCGTTCCCCCCACTTTGGCATGTGAGCCAACAAAGTTTCACCATCACTGGTACAGTGGGTCTCCTGCTTGAGCAGAGGGCTTGGACTAGAAGACCTCCAAGGTCCCTTCCAACTCTCTTATAGTGTTATTCTGAATTTAACTTAGAGACTTTTAGTTACCAAAATCATTCTAGTTTTAGGGCTTTGAACATACCGTTGCAACAAGTGCCTTGACTGAATTTACACATACACACACACACACACACACACACACACACACACACACACAAATATTTTACCATTCCAGCTTACTGGAATGGGAGGGGAGGGAATTAAACCCTGGAATAGGATCAATAACATACTTTTTCCAAAATACAAGAAATACAGTGGACTCTCCAAATCTATTTGAAGTTTTGATTCATCTTTTCACTGGTAGAGTAAAGTTCCAACTTGGAAAACAATCAATCAGTAGAGTGGATATGTTTTTAAGTACTGTGGTTTGCCTTGTCTGAATCTCATCATTAGCTCATCTAAATATATATAAAAGTGAAATACCATTTACGCATCATCATAAAATCTCCAGAACTGTAAAGCCTACAAACTTGAAAATTGGCACGTATGTTCTTCTTGGGTTCTAGGTGCCCGGCAAAGAAAGGATTTTTTGAAATGACCATTAGATCATTACCATTACTTATATTATTATTAACATGCTCTGATGCTAAGGCGTTAGACATCCTACCCTCCCTCCCCACTTGAAAAAAACTCTGTTTCAACTACCACTTGGACATGGGCGTGGCCAGCGTGTGACTCATCTGGCCTGTGTGCTGGAAGTTTAGACATTCTACTCCCCCACCCCACCTGAAAATAGGAGAGGCCTCTGTGGAGCAAGCCTGAGGGAGAGAAGGGGATAGGAGAGGATCAATGGGGCCAGCCTAAGGGAGAGAAGGGGGAGAGGAGAGGTTTCTGTGGGGCAAGCCTGAGAGAAAGAAGGGGAGAGGAGAGGAGAGGCTTCTGTAGGGCAAGCCTGAGGGAGAGAAGAAGCTTCTGTGGGGCAAGCCGGAGAGAGAGAAGGGGATAGGAGAGGATCAATGGGGCCAGCCTAAGGGAGAGAAGGGGGAGAGGAGAGGTTTCTGTGGGGCAAGCCTGAGGGAAAGAAGGGGAGAGGAGAGGAGAGGCTTCTGTAGGGCAAGCCTGAGGGAGAGGAGAGGTTTCTGTGGGGCAAGCCTGAGGGAGAGAAGAGGAGAGGAGAGGCTTCTGTAGGGCAAGCCTGAGGGAGAGGAGAGGTTTCTGTGGGGCAAGCCTGAGGGAGAGAAGGGGAGAGAAGAGGCTTCTGAGGGGCAAGCCTGAGAGAGAGAAGGGGAGAGGAGAGGTTTCTGTGGGGCAAGCCTGAGGGAGAGAAGAGGAGAGAAGAGGCCAGTCGTAACTACTCATTAATTTTCAAGCTGTGTCACTTTATCAAGCCCGATCACATCGTTTCATAGCAGAACACGGATATTCAGCTAGTTTAGCATATATTTGAGCTCGGTTCCCAGATCAGTGACAACATTTTTCAGCGTGTGCAGTTTGAACTTTGGGAGTGATGCGGTTCATTTCAAGTTTTTTTAAGATAGCAGAAAAGGAGATAATTCAATAACTGGGTGAGCCCAACCACTGTAAAAATGTGAAACCTTTCAATCTGAGTGTTATTTTTGGCTCCAGGTCTTCTGCAAATATCAGGGTCAAATCCCAAAATAATACTCATTCACTTGCAATGACTCCAGCGGCTTCAGTAGCTGATAATATTAGTCATATTCTGCGTATTAATCTGTCAGGGTTTTTTTTAAATCCCGAAAACCCCATTAGCAATGTCCTGACTGCAGTTATTGGAATTTCAAAACTGGCCTGTACTTTTCCTTTTGTAGGAAAATATCCCTAAACTTTGGCTCCTATTTTTAGCACTGCTCAGAAGGTCCTTAGAGAAATGTTCCCCAGATGATAGCCTAATAAATTCCTCCATTAAAAGTTCCCTGCAGATATTTTATTTCTTTATTTCATTTCTGTCCTTTAAAAAAAAAGCACCAGATGATTCTTCAAGGCAGCTAATACCATGTTTTCCCCAAAATAAGACAGGGTCTTATTTTCTTTGGACCTCCCCCGAATAAGCACTTGGCCTTATTTTTGGGGAAGTCTTATTATTTTTGAGGTGCAGGAGGCCCAGTGATGGATTCCTACTGGTTCAGCCCAGTTTGGCCAAACCAGTAGTGGTTTAGCGGCCTGGGTCGCTGGAACAAGCAGCAATCCTGGCCTGCCACGCCCCCCAACTGGTTGTTTTTTGCTTCTGCGCATGGCACACCAAGCACACATGTGAAGTGCCCACGAACGAACCGGCAGTAGTGACTGCCGGAACCCACTCTTGAGGAGGCCCCTTAAACTCGGCCCGCGGCCCACAGATCAGCTGATCCAGAGAGGGCTGGTCTTTGTTTCTGGCACACTTTTGCCAGCCCTAGTGTTGCTGGGTCTACTGCTTTTTTGTGGATGCCACTAAGAGAAGGAGTGCGGTAGTTAGGGTTTGCAGAAGTGGATGGCAGGTGCATCTGGGATGCATGGGGCATGTTCCCCCCTCCCCCCAGGAAATGGTAGGGACTGGCTGCCGATGCGTTTAAATATTAAAGCCCGATTGGGTTAATTACAGTGGTGGGTTGCAAGCAGTAAGCCCTGGTATTTTGCAGTATCCTTCCCCTGGAGTGGGGAGGAAATGGGGATTTTGCAATATCCTTCCCACTGGAGTGGGGAGGAAATGGGGAGTTTGCAGTATCCTTCCCCTGGAGTGGGGAGGGAATGGGGAGTTTGCAGGATCCTTCCCCTGGAGTGGGGAGGGAATGGGGATTTTGTGGTATCCTTCCCCTGGAGTGGGGAGGGAATGGGGAGTTTGCAGGATCCTTCCCCTGGAGTGGGGAGGGAATGGGGATTTTGTGTTATCCTTCCCCTGGAGTGGGGAGGAAATGGGGATTTTGCAGTATCCTTCCCCTGCTATGCCCACCAAGCTATCCCCACAGAACCAGTAGTAAAAAAAAATGAATTTCACACTGCTCCTACCTCCCAGGAGTAGGTTGCTGCTTGCATTACTGCTAGTTCGCAACCCTTGTGCAACGTGTGCACACATGCTTTTGTGCACACATGTGCCAGATGCATGCACACTATGCGTGCATGTGCTGTTCAATATAAATAGTTCTGTGCACATGCGCAGAACAATTTACAGCGAACCTATGCAGTCACTAAAATTCAAAATGGCGGCACCCAAGTGGCAGCAAGGGAACCAGTTCGGGGGCGTGGCAGGCCTGGGTCGCTGCCGGTTCTGCGACCCAGCACTGAATTGCACTACCGGTTTTGCCAAACTGGGCTGAACCAGGAGCAACCCACCTCTGCTACCACCACTGGAACCCTTTGGCCTTTATTTTATTACATTTATTTTAGATTTTCCACATCATCTTTAGTTCCTCCTGCTGGTACTCTTCCAGCTTCTCATATTCCTCCTTCTTGCGGTTGCTGTCATTTGGTACTGCTAGATCTATCTCCACCACCGCTGTCTTCTGCCCCTTGGCTGCTACTACAATGTGTGGTTGATTGGCCAGCAGATGCCCATCTTTCTGGATCTGAAATTCCCACGGGCTTCCTGGGAAAAGGATGGGAAAAACCTAATAGTTCAGTCAGGGTTGCCAGCATTAAGCCTGGTTCTGCAAAGCACATCAAAGTGTTTCAAAGTCATATGTTATGAGACATGGAACAAGCCTGTTGCTACAAGCCGGAAGAGTGTTTTCTTGGAATAACTACTAAGCAGGTGGTGTTAAAATAATCAGGACTCAACCTACTCTCCACCATCTTCTGACCCTCTGGGCTTGGGAGGGATCTATGGCAATTCACCATGGCTAACCCATTACAACCAACCTGCCATGGGACAACTTGCCACAGGGCAATGTGGCATGGACAACTCACCACAGCCAACTGACAGTGGCCAACTCGCCATGGGACAACCCACCATGGTCAACTCACAATGGGACAACTCACCATAGCCAACTCACAATGGGACAACTCGCCACAGTCAACTCACCATGGCCAACTCATCACAGCCAACTCGTCATACCCAACTCACAATGGGACAATTCACCACAGTCAACTCACCACAGGACAACTCAACCATGGGACAACTGACCACAGTCAATTCACCACGGGACAACTCACCATAGCCAATTCACTATGGCCAACTCATCACAGCCAACTCAACACAGCCAACTTGCCACAGGACAACTCGCTGTAGGACAAGAGTTACACTTATCAACGAAGTGGTGGAATTGAATCATTAAAGAATGGATGCAAAAGGAGGAACAGATTAAAATGTGAATGACAAAAATTAAAATAATGTTTTATTGATTTTAAATAATTAAACTGTCCTGCAGCTAGCTGTCAGTGGCGAATTGTCCCAGAGCGAGGTCAGCTTGGAGGGTTGGCTACAGCCATGGGGTCGCAATAGGTTGGCTATGGCAGGTTCTCTCATCCTGACTTGGGAGGGTCTAACTTCATGCTGGGCAGATGTTCCCGTAGCCCATGCCAGCTACTTGGCTATGCCATTCAGTGTATCTCTTCCTGCCTGCATCTGTTTGATTAAAAAAAAGAACAAATATGCAAAATGAGTAATTCAAAAACACATTTGCAACCTCATCCCTCCCTCCTTCTGGGATATGATGAATGAACATCCTCATGCCTAAAATTCTTACAAAGGGATTTACGCTGGGACACTATAATCTGATCCAAGGAAGTCAAGTTGAAACAGAGGTTTCCTGACGTGTGAGGGTAGTAATTAATGCATGTGCAATATTGGTTTCTGAATTTAGGAATGGTAAAGAATGTTTTAACACCACCTGCTCAGTTAGCTGTTCCAAGAAAACACACTTCTGGCTTGTAGCAACAGGCTTGTTCTGTGTTTCATAACATATTGACAAAAATTTTGATCCATTCTGCAGAACCAGGCTTAATGCTGCCAGTTGGGTGACCTTGGGCCGGTCTCGGTCTCGGTCTCGGTCTCGGTCTCGGTCTCGGTCTCGGTCTCTCTCTCTCCCTCCCTCCCTCCCTCCCTCTCTCCCTCCCTCCCTCCCTCCCTCTCCATCCCTCCCTCCCTCCCTCCCCTAGGAAGCAGTCAAGGGCAAACCATTTCTGAAAAACCTGGAAGCCAAAAACCCTGCAGGGACTACTTTAGGTGCTCAGCGAGACTCAACACTGATTTGAAGGCACCAAACCAACTGTTGTGGCCAGCCAGCAGAGCTGGCAGCAGTTTCGGACAGTGTGGAGGTTGGGGAAGAACATGGGCCAGTCCTGGAGTCTGGGGAAGGCTCTGATGAGAGCTCTGTGTTGGAGGCAGAGGGGGGGCCAAGGCCATCTGACAGTTATCAGCTGCCTTTGGAGTCCGACATCAGTGAGGCAGACGAACAGCTGGAGCCTGTTCCTAATGTGCTCATCCGCAAAATTGCCAGATAAAGGGAAAAGCTAAAGAAAAGGGGTTGAATTGGGAGTAAGGCCACAGGTGGATGATGAATGGCCCTCCCAGAGGAAATAAAAGAGGAGTGAAAGGGGAGTGTTGATGGAGACAATTAGTTCGCTTAATTGCTTCGTGACTCTCCGAAACTCCTTGCCAAGGTTTGCAGATATCGGCCTGGTAGCTCTCCAAGCCAGATAAGGTCTGTGACTGTAAATCCTCCCTTGAAAGACTTTGCTGGCTGTGAATGAGCAGAATTGACAGTCAATTAATAAAAGGGGGTTTTGTCGGGACCAGGAGTTTGCTTCAAGCTTTTGGGAAGCCTCGGTCAGAATACCACCCACCCAAAAGAATCAACCAATTAACTCAGTCAATAAAATAATTGCTGGTGTGATATCATGTAAGGATAGGACCAGTCAGGCTTTTAGGAAGAGACTGGACAGCCCCTTCACTGGAAAGGTCTAGGGTCTCCTGCTTGAGCAGGTAGTTGGACTAGAACCGTGTTTCTCAACCTTGGCGACTTTCAGTCCTGTGGACTTCAACTCCCAGAATTCCCCCAGCCAGCTATGCTGGCTGGGGGATTCTGGGAGTTGAAGTCCAAAGGACTGAAAGTCGCCAAGGTTGAGAAACACTGGACTAGAACACCTCCAAGGTCCCTTCCAACTCTGTTATTTATTCTGTCTTCCACTTTGCATCAGTCTGAACATTTTGGCACGAAACAGCAGTTGGGACAAAAGTCATTGTTTTCCTCTACCTTAAAACCAAAATACAAAGCAAATTTGGTGTGATGGTTAAGGCCAGGGGTGAAATCGACTTACCTTCGCTCCTGGTACACAAATGTGAGCGTGCATGCTCGCACGTGCCACCTTCCATGCATGTGCAGGACCTTCTGTGTATGCACAGAGGGTAAAAAACGGGCTGTGATGACGTCAAGGTGGGTGGGTGGAGCCTCCCGCCACCGCTGCTACAGGTTCGTCCAAACCAGACAGAACCAGCTGCATTTCACCACTGGTTAAGGCACCAGGAAGAAACCAGGAGCCCTTGACCCAAAGGTGCTTTTTGAAGAGGCAACTGGACTTTTCAAGAGGCAAGTCCAGTTGTCTCTTTAAAAAGCATCCTTGGGATAACCATGACAAGGAGCCCCTGAGTTCTAATCTCACCTTAAGGCACAAAGCCAGCTGGGTGAGATTGATCCAGTCAGGCCCTCAGCCTTAGGCACAGTGGTGAAATTCAAATGTTTTTACTACTGGTTCTATGGCCGTGGCTTGGTAGGCATGGCAGGGGAAGGATACTGCAAAATCTCCATTCCTGCCCCACTCTGGGGCCAGCCAGAGGTGGTGTTTGCCGGTTCTCCGAACTACTCAAAATTTCCGCTACTGGGGTTTAAAAAAGACAATTACTATATATGTATACTTGTTTGTTCTATTTCTTTAAAAAAAGAAGGAGGAAGATATATGTTAAAATTAAATATGTATATAGAAATGAAACTATAAATACCATCGACATAAAATGGAGCTCACTCAGAGGCTGAAATACACCAAGAAAATGACAGAGCCGAGGTGGCGTAGTGGTTAAATGCAGCACTGCAGGCTACTTCAGCTGACTGCAGTTCTGCAGTTCGGCTGTTCAAATCTCACCGGCTCAGGGTTGACTCAGCCTTCCATCCTTCCGAGGTGGGTAAAATGAGGACCCGGATTGTTGTTGGGGGCAATATGCTGACTCTGTAAACCGCTTAGAGAGGGCTGAAAGCCCTATGAAGCGGTATATAAGTCTAACTGCTATTGCTATATGAAGAGTGCGGAGTAGAGGAGAGAGGGAAGGGAAGAAGAGCGGGATAGGAGAGAGGGCAGGGGGGAGAAGAGGAGAAAGAAGGTGTGGAAAGGGGAGAGAGTAGAAGGAGAGTAGAAGGGGAAGTAGAGAAGAGAAGGGTGACAGAGGGAAGAAAGGAGGTAGGGAGGAGGATGAGAGAGGGAGAAGAAAGTGATGGGTAGGGTACAAATACGGTTATGGAGAGCAGAAGGGCCAATAATCGTTTTTTGGGAGTTGATGGTAAGACAAATTAATGTAAACATTTAACAATATAATATGATGTTGGTTATGCACTAGTATACATGTGGTTATTTGTTATGAAAATGGAAAAAAAAACTTTATTAAAAAAAATTCCGCTACTGGTTCTCCAGAACGTGTCAGAACCTGCTGAATTTCACCCCTGCTTAGGAAGGAGGAGGAAATGACAAACTACTTCTAGAATCTTGCCACAAAAAAAACCCCGCAGGGATTTGTCCCAGCAGGAGCCAACACTTGAAAACACCCACAAACCTATAAAAGGTGGAAGCAGGTGCTTTCTAGTGAGCTGGACGCAATGAAGTTCAATGTGGTACAAAGCATAATTCCTTTTGTTTGGGCTGAAGGCAATATGCCAACCCAGTCGCTGTGTTTGTAAGCTGCTGTTGGACTCTCAACAGCAGCTTACTGTAAGCTTAATGGACTCTCAAAAGAAACATTCTACTGAGTCAATCTTAACTCCTGGCACGTACACAAATAAGTCTCTGCTATTTTCTTGGCAAGGTTTTTTTGGAAGTATTTGGTCACTGCCTTCTCCCTAGGGTAGAGAGAGAAAGAAAGACTGGTCCAAGGTCACTCAGATGGCTTTGTGCCTAAGGCAGGATTAGAACTCACAATCCTTTGATTTCTGGCGTCCTTTAGCCACCTCACCAAACTAGTTCTCAGTGTTTACATTACATGTATTTATCCCAGGGGTGAAATCCACTTACCTTTGCTACTGGTTCAGTAGCAATTTGAGCACGTATGCACAGAGATTCTTGGGCGGGTGGGCAGAGCCTGCTACAGAGCACGCCTGGCAAGTGAGTAAGGGAACAGCAAGGTAAGTGAACAGCAAAGGGGGAGGGAATCTGCTGTGCCACACTATTTAGATTAACTAGAAAGCAGGAAATCTTGCTTTCTAGCTAATCTAAATTGCAGGACACATCTGATCGTTGGAAAAACTGGTTCAGGTGAACAGCTGGCATCTTTGCTAACGGTTCAGGTGAACTGGTCCGAAATGGTAGCATTTCACCCCTGATTTATCCACATTTGAACTGTGGTGCTGATTTAAATTATTGTATATACCATGGACAGCCAGAGTAACAACAGGTAGTCCTCCACTTACAACAGTTTGTTGAATGACCAACAGTACTGAAAAATGTGACATGACCCTTTTCCATAGTTACAACCTTTGCAGCATTGTCATGATCACATGATCAAAATTCAAGTGCTTGGCAACTGCTCCATACTTATGACCATTGCTATGTCCCAAGGTCATGTGATCCCCTTTTGTGACCTTCTGACAAGCAAAGTCAGTAGGGAAGCCAGATTCATTTAACAACTGGGTTACTAACTTATTAACAGTGCTTCACTTAACAACTGTGGCAAGAAAAGTCATAAAATGGGGGAATGCTCACCGAACAGATGAGAAATTTGGGGCTCAATTGTGATCGTAAGTTGAGGACTACATGTAACAGAAAGGTGCTAAATCATATAAAACCAGACACAGCACTAGAAGTTAAAATCATAAGACGAGATCTGATTAACCATATTTTTTGGACTATAAGACCATCTGGAGTATAAGATGCACCTTAGTTTTTGGGAAGGAAAATAAGAAAAAAAATTCTGCCTCTGCCTACCAGCATCCATCGATATTCATCTGGTTAGCATCCTGTCAGCGTGTGAGAGAGTTGAGGGTTGTTTGGAAACAAGCAGTATTTGCTGTGTGAGCAATAAGGAAGGAGACAGCAAGGAGCCTGGGCGTGGCTTGTTCTGTACTAAAGCTGCATGCTGTGCTGATATCTGAAACTAAAAGTGAAAGTGAAGCTTCTCTGCTAAACTGCCACATTGGAAAACCTGCTTTAGGTATTGTATATTTACTTAATGTGGTATATTATATATAAAGAGAAGTTATTGAATCCTGTTGAATCAGTTTCCTGTGTGTGCTTTCTGAGTGTGATTGCTGCTGCAAACTCTGACACGTCCTTGCAGCAAATAGCGAACAGCCAGGTTAGCTTTAACACATTACTGCAGCCTGATTCAGCACAAGCAGCTGATTGGCGGGTGGATTGGCCGCCCGGAATACCTCCAATCAGCTGTTCCAGGCTGCAAGGATTGCCACAGACCCTCGCCTCCTCTGTGCCTTGCGATTTTGGCTACATTCGGTGTATAAGACGCACCCAAATTTTCACCCTCTTTTGGGGGGTGCGTCTTATACTCAGGAAAATACAGTATTTTGGCAATATCATGCATGCAGATTCATTGGAGAAGGCAACGATGCTAGGAATGGTAAGAAGGACTGGCTTGATAACACGCTGATTTGTTAATATCAAATCTGAGACAAAGAACATCAAACAACTGAAGCAAACTGTTCTTGACAAAAGAGCAGTTGCCTATAAAATTGCAAAGAGCTGAACACGAATAGTTAAAACAACAATAACTTATCCACATTTAAAAAACAGTAAAATAATTTTAAAAAAACTGAAAAGAAGGACTAGAGGTGACATAAAAGCAGCCTTCCAATATTTGAGGGGCTGCCACAAAGAAGATGGGGCCAACCTATTCTCCAAAGCACCAGAAGGCAGGACGAATAACAATGGTTGGAAACTAATCAAGGAGAGAAGCAACCTAGAACTAAGGAGGAATTCCCTAATGGTGAGAACAATAAACCAGCGGAACAGTTTGCCTTCAAAGGTTGTGGGTGCTCCAGGGGTGGGTTTCAACCGGTTCGCAGCGGTCCCCGCGAACCGGTTGGTCAGCGAACCCAGAAGTAAGTAACTTCCGGGAACGGCGAAGGGCGCACCCGCCCGCCCGCGTTCCTTACCCGGTTTTGACGAGTTCTACGCTTCCACACATGCGCAGGACGCATACAGCGCCTGCGCGATCCTCCAGGAGCAGCTGGAGCATCGCACAGACGCTAGTACGCATGCGTGCGCTGCGTGCATGCACGAGGACGCCGCTGGCCCCGTTCCCACCCCTGGGGTGCTCCATCACTGGAGGTTTTCAAGAAGAGATGGGACAGCTAATTATCTGAAGAGGAAAAGGGTCTTCTGCTTGAGCAAGGGTTGGACTAGAAGTTGCCCAAGATCCCTTCCAACGCTATTATTCTATGTCCTAACAGGCTATTTTTCATTAAAGTGTGAGGGTAGCATGCCAACTGTATCATTGGAGGTGGCCTCCCTCTGACAGGTTTTTCTTTTGCAACAGTGTGACACAACTGGCTAAATGGAAATGTTGGTGATTCTGCATGCAAAATAGGTCCTCTGGTGGTATTCAGCCGGTTCCGACCAGTTCTGGTCGGAGAACTGGTAGCGGACATTTTGAGTAGTTTGTTGAACCGGCAAATACCATGTTTGGCTGGCCCTGCCCCCATCTATTCCCTGCCTCCTGAGTCCCAGCTGATCGGCTGGGTCTTCTTTTGTTGCCCTGCACAGGAGAATGGAGCTGGAAAGCAGGTTAGTGGGGTGGGGGAGGGGAGGGAGATTTTGCAGTATCCTGCCACGCTCACCAAGCCACACCCACCAAGCTAAACCATGCCCACCAAGCCACATCCACAAAACTGGCAGACCCATCAGGCATCCCCTTCAGGCAGACCCATCTAGCAAAAAGAAACTCACCACATGGCACCTGAGAAAATTACATCAGCCAGCAAGGCAATCAAGCTTGGGTCTCTTAGGACAGCCTACAAAGGTAGCTAAGTTAGCCCCCTGGGAGTTTGACAGCCAATCAGAGTGCATTTCTTGCACAGGAGGGGAAGGCCCCGGGGTGTGGCCCAACAGAGGGCATAAAACCCAGAGACTCTCAGCAAGCCAGTTCTTTTTTCTTCTTTAACATATTTGAGGCATGTGCAGAGGTAGGTTCCTACTGGTTTGGACCGGTTCGGCCGAACTGGTAGTAACTTGGTGGCCTGGGTCACTGGAACCGGCAGCGACCCTGGCCTGCCACGGCCCTGAGCCGGTTGTCCTATGGGTCCGCCATCTTGTTTTTCAGTTCTGCGCATGCACACAATTTTTAGTACAAACTGTTTGTTTCATTTTTTAAGGTTTTGCTCATGCACAGACCTTTTTATTTGCAAATGGGCATGTGCGCGGAGAACACACACAAAACCTTTGAGGCAGTGAACCAGCAGTCATGCCAGTGTGAGGTTTCCTAAAAATGCCCTAATTGATTCATAAGTACCGAGTTAAGTTTCAATACAAAACTAGCCATTTATTAGGAGCACTATTAGGCAAGATCTGTTCGCAGTCAAGTCTATGCTTTGTTTGATTTATTGCTGAACTTTACCCCTGTTCCTTCCCTCCCCTCAGTCTGAGTCATAAATCACATTCCCCTATAAGATTCATCCCTCCCAAACCAGCTTCAGTAATCTGAGATCTGACTCCAGCCGACAGTATGCGTGGAATCAGTGGTATGCCCCAGTACGGGCATACCGGTGTCTGCTGGTAGCATTAGGTACCATTCTGGTACAGTGCTCCAGAGGACCCACCCACCCATGCTCCTTACCTGTATTTGAGCCGATTGGGGCTTTCGTACACGGGCACGGAGCATACAGCGCCCGTGTGAGGCGTCACCGAGCAGCTGGAGCATCGTGGGTGGTAAGTATGCATGCGTGCACTTTGCGCGTGCTGTGCCTGTCCATGTGGTGTACGCGCGGCCCCACTGCACCATACCGGTTGCATCGGAATCTGGAACCCACCACTGAGTGGAATGCAGTCCCCCTCCTTCTCTCCCCATGACAACACTGGGAGTTGACAGCTGGCAGTAACCCACCTCTGGGCATGTGGTCCCCCTTTTCCCCAGGACCTCAAACCATGTGGCCCTGTCTACCATTAAAACCATCTTTCCAAGTGGCCTCCATGTTTCCAGTGTCTTTTTCCCAACTTGGAACTGAACCCAGAAGAACATTTCTTCCAACAGGCTAAAGGCTGTTCTGAAACCAGAAGATAAATGAGTCAGTCTCACTTGCCCCACTCCCGGTCCTGCTCCCACTCCACTTTAGTTGCTGTGGTTAATGGGAAAACCCTCAGAACATTACTAGTCCTCATGGCTCTCCCTTCCCCACCTCCCCCCCCCCAAAACCAGTTTGTTTATGGTTGTGGGAAAACTGTCCCCTGCATAATTATGCGAATGCTCTAACTGCTGTGACCTTTGAAAAGAGAAGGTAGAACAAATGCTGGCTTCAAGGGAGGGGCTCTCAATCTGCATTTCAGATGAAGGTGCCTGGAGGGCATCCCAAAACATGGGTGATTCATGCTCATTAAAAGTGAGGAGGGTGGTTGCCTGGCCCTGTTGGGTGTTTCCATTCAGAGCCGTTGGGGAAGTTGAAGGACCACAAGCAGCTGCCGAATGTTGCACAGGAAGTGGGAAGGGGTGCCTGCAGAAAACAACTTGTCCTCAAAGAGGGTGTCCTGGACAGACGTCAGGGCCCCACCCCAAGACGCACATCGGGTGTTCAGCTGCATTGTGCAAGTCTTTATGTCAAAGAGCATACGTCCTTTCCATCTCTCTCTCTGTCTTTCTCTCTCTGTCTCTCTCTCTCTCTGTTTCTCCCTCTCTCTGTCTCTCTCTCTGTCTCTTTCTCTGTCTGTCTCTTTCTGTTTCTCTGTCTCTCTCTCTGTATGTCTCTCTCTCTCTGTGAGTATATCTCTGTCTCTCTCTGTCTCTCTCTCTGTGTGTCTGTCTCTGTCTCTCTCTGTGTTTCACTGTCTCTCTCTGTGTGTCTCTGTCTGTCTGTCTTTCTGTCTGTCTGTCTGTCTCTCTCTCTTTGTCTTTCTCTCTCTCTCTCTCTGTCTCTGTTTCTCTCTGTCTCTCTTTCTGTCTCTCTCTCTGTCTCTCTCTCTGTCTCTCTCTCGGTCTCTCTCTATTTCTCTGTCTTTCTCTCTCTCGGTCTCTCTCTGTATGTATGTCTCTATGTGTATGTCTCTGTCTCTGTGTGTCTCTCTCTGTCTGCCTCTGTGTGTGTGTGTGTGTGTGTGTGTGTGTATCTCTCTGTTTCTCTGTCTCTCTCTGTGTGTCTCTGTCTCTGTCTGTCTTTCTGTCTGTCAGTCTCTCTCTCTCTCTTTCTCTCTCTCTTTCTCTTTCTCTTTCTATCTTACATAGATACCCAATCTATCAGCTTCATAAAGAGATTGATGAGCTAGGTCATCAGCTAAATGGCCCCGTTTCTAATCTGAAAGGATTAGCTCGCCACACAGCCTCTTTTCCATATTTTCTGAGACAAACATTACAGAGAATGGATTTCCTTCCATCTGTGGCAGCCCTTCAAGGAAACCATAGCAACCTCTTTTATGGAGAGTGCGTAAGGATGTGCAAAGCTGCGTACGCATGACCTCAAAGCAGACACTGTCGGTGCTCTCCCCAAGAGGTCAGAGGGAGTGGACCATCAGATCTTTTCCGGATGGAGATGTTTAAAAGGCTGAATCACACAACCAGAGTAGGGGGGAGGGGCGAGAGCTGACTCAAGAGTAACTTAGCTGAGGGGGTGTGTGGAACTGTGCAAACCATTCAGGAGAAGGGAAAGGAGGGACCCAGTTATGTGTCACTCATCTTGTGCATGTAACATGTAACAGTAACAGAGTTGGAAGGGACCTTGGAAGTCATTCTGCTCATGCAGGAGGCACCTGCTGCAGTGGCCTAGAGGTGGGGCTCTCACCTCACAATTAGGAGATTGCGAGTTTGATCCCAGGTAGAGGCAGATGTAGGGTCTCCTGCTTGGGCATAGGGTTGGTCCAGATGACCTCCAAGATTCTATCAGATGTGCTTCCCTCAATAACCAAGGAAGAAAACCCTTAACTCCATTCTTCGTGGAATTAAAATACTTTTACTGGTTACGAAAAGATGGCAGCGAAAGTAAAGCAAGATCTGAGCCAGAAAGGCGCGAACAAATACATATCAAATGATAACCCAGCCCCTTCCCTCCAATGACCCCACCCCAGTGTCCAATCTGCAACTCCCTTAGGTGTCATGTGGGGTGCATCTCCAAAAGGCATCATCATGTTGGTATGCAGGACGGTTGGCCTTGACCAACTCCAAACACCGACCTCAGCATGCGCAGAAGATGGTGAGAAGAAAACTCCCTTTTTCATATCATTCCTGTACCATTTATTCCCTTCCCAAATACCATGCCCCCACCCTCCCCGTTTCTATGGCAGCCGATAGTAAGTGAGCGAAGCAGAGGCTGGCAGATCCCTTCCAACTCTGTTAATGCACCTATACGAGGGGTTTAAACCGCCGAACTGCTGATCTTAGCAGCAGCAACATCAAGAAGCAACGGTTGGTACAGAAATACATCCCCCGTTAAAAGATGCACAATAGTTGGGTCTGGATAATGAAAGTGAAATCAAAACTCTGAAGAACTTCTCTGCACACCCGAAATCCTTGACTTATGACCACTACTGGGATGAGAATTTCCATTGCTAAGCAAGGCAGATGTAGCTGAGTGATGCTATTTTGCGACCATTTTGCCACAGTTATTAAGGGAATCACTGCAGTTGTTAGGTGAATTGTGCGGTCGTTAAGTGAACCTGGCTTCTCCTACTGTTTTTGGTCTTTGGAAGCTGCCTGGGAAGGTTGCAAATGGCCACCACAGGACCCTGGGAGGCTGATAAACATAATCAATACATCCGGTTGCCGAGCACCCAAATTTTGCTCGTGTGAGTAGGTCACGCTTTTCAGCACCATTGTAACTTCAAACCAAAGGTGGTATTCAGCAGGTTCTGACCAGTTCTGGAGAATCGGTAGCAGAAATTTTGAGTCGTTCAGAGAACCCCGCCCCATCTATTAGAGTAGAATAACAGAGTTGGAAGGGACCTTGGAGGTCTTCTAGTCCAACCCCCTGCATGAGCAGGAAACCCTACACCACTTCAGTCAATTGGTTACCCAACATCTTAAAAACTTCCATTGTTGGAGCATTTACAACTTCTGGAGGCAACTTGTTCCATGGATTAATTGTTCTAACTATAAAGAAATTTCTCCTCAGTTCTAAATTGCTTCTCTCCTTGATTAGTTTCCACCCATTGCTTCTTGTCCTGCCCTCAGGTGCTTTGGAGAATAGTTTGACTCCCTTTTCTTTGTGGCAACCCCTGAGATATTGGAAGACTGCTATCATGTCTCCCCTAGTCCTTCTTTTCATTCAACTAGACATACCCAGTTCCAGCAACCGTTCTTCATATGTTTTAGCCTCCAGTTCCCTAATCATCTTTGTTGCTCTTCTCTGCATTCTTTCTAGAGTCTCCACATCTTTTCTACATCATGGCGACCAAAACTGGATGCAGTATTCCAAGTGTGGTCTTGCCAAGGCATTATAAAGTGGTATTAACACTTCACGTGATCTTGATTCTATCCCTCTGTTTATGTAGCCTAGAACTGTGTTGGCTTTTTTGGCAGCTGCTGCACTTGGCTGGCTCCTATTTAAATGGTTGTCAAAAAGTCAACCATTTGCAAATGCATGCACTGACCAGCTGGCCTTTGCATTTCTGGCACATGCATGCACGCTGGTTAGCTGGTCTTTAGGTTTCTGGAGATCCACCACATGCAAAGACCAGCTGACCAGCGTGCATGTGTGTGCCAGAAACCCAAAGAGCAGCTGGCAACAGCGCGTGTGCCCACAGAGAAGGCTTCACCATCATGGCCCTATACCATTTCAGACAAATGGCTGTCCAATCTCTTCTTTAAAATTTCCGGTTTTGATGCATCCACAACTTCTGGAGGCAAGTCCAGAATTAATCCTCTGATTAGAGTAGAGTAGAGTAGAGTAGAGTAGGGTAGGGTAGGGTAGGGTAGGGTAGGGTAGGGTAGGGTAGGGTAAGGTAGAATAGAATAGAATAGAATAGAATAGAATAGAATAGAATAGAATAGAATAGAATAGAATAGAATAGAATAGAATTCTTTATTGGCCAAATGTGATTGGACACATAAAAAATTTGTCTTTGGTGCAGATGCTCTCGGTGTACATAAAAAGACATTAAAAGATACATTCCTCATTAATTGTTCTAACCATCAGGAAATTTCTTCTTAGTTCTAAGTTGCCTCTCTCCTTGGGTAGTTTCCATCCGTTGCTTCCTCTCCTGCCTTCAGGTGCTTTGGAGAATAGGTGGACTCCCTCTTCTTTATGGCAGCCCCTCAAATATTGGAACAGTGTTATCATGCCTCCCCTAGTCCTCCTTTTCATTAAACTAGACATATCCAGTCTCCTAATAATCTTTGTTGCTTTCTAGAGTCTCAACATCTCAACAACATAACAGAGAGTTTTGAAACTTTAATTTCATTTTGTTTTAGTGTTATTATTTTTCCTGTTAACTATTTTGTCACTAATATAATATAGAACATAGGTCAATAATTTGCAAGTAGATTTAGTAGTTTTAAAAATTAAACTGTTTTGCAAGGACTGGGAATTCATATCATAGTAATGTATTAATCAATATTCAACTAGGGGAGGCAATATGTGTTGGTCTTATTTTATTTTTTATGCACCATTTTCTTTTCAAATGTTTTGCTTGTTCTGTGTCTTTGGGGTGTTTTTCTTTCTTTTTGGAGGTGGTTTTTTTTTAGTTTTGTATTTTGTGTTTTAACTTTGTCTTGAAGAAAATAAATATACATGCAAAAACAAAAAAAGGAGGCATAGATGTAGCTCAGGGCTGAGTGATACATTCTCAGCATTCTCTGACCTTGTTTCTTTTCCTGCAGCTCTCTTATTGCAAGATATTCTGCAGAAACCTCTCCAGGAAGAGAAGCAAATTCAACACCAAGAACAAACATTGATTAGGAACAGGTCTTTTTAAAAAAAGGAGAAGCAAAATTATTGTACTAATTCCTTTTGCAACCAGGATACAGTGACTATCTACTAAATAAAGCCTTACAGACTGCTGCAATAATCATTATTCTCTGAGGAAGTTATAAAGAGTTATCTGTGCAGAGAATACAGGAAAAAGTTTGCATAAGCAGAGAGGAAATTTCTGTCCAGTGGATTACTAAGAATTCATGATCGTTTAGAAAAATAATTAATGGAGAAATAGATATTTTTCCATGAGAAACAAAAACCAGCATGATTAATATGAATAAGAAATATATAATAGCAGACTAAAATAAAGCAGCTCTTATAAATTGCTTAAAAGAGACCAGAGGAATAAAGGGAATTAAATGTAGGAGAGGAAGTGTTAGAGTTTTACTTCCTCATGCATAGTTCAACTTCGCTTCCATTTAAATTCTTGGGAAACTGAGAATGTATTGCCAGATTATGGTTAGATGAGATGTTTCTTTTAGGCACATAGATATTTTCACAGTGTTTGCCTAAATGCAAATATTGTTTGTTCCTGGGAAAGATCACTCTAAGGTTCTGTGTAGCCAGCTAGACATATTCCAAATGCACCTCTGTCTTCTCTTTGAGAATGCGGTGGCTGGATGGAGTCACCGAAGCAGTCGGCGTGAGCTTAAATGGACTCCAGAGGATGGTAGTGGACAGGAAGGTCTGGAGGAAGGTTGTCCATGAGGTCATGATGGGTCAGACACGACTTCGCAACTAACAACAACTTCTCTTTTTCATTATTTAATGTGGTGTTTCTCAAACTTAACAACTTTAAGTTGTGCGGACCATCTCCCAGAATTCCCCAGCCAGTTGGCCAGATCCATGGACCAATTGGATTACATCCCAGAGTTCTGAAAGAGCTGACAGATCTGATCTCAGAACCACTGAACCAGTGGTGGGTTCCTACCTGTTTGGACTGGTTCGACCAAACCGATAGTGGTTTGGTGGCCTGGGTCGCTGGAACTGGCAGTGACCCAGGCATGCCACACGCCTGAACGGGTTCTCTGGGCAGTGTCGTAGGCGCCGCCATCTTGTTTTTTGCTTCTGCGCATGCACAGAACATTTTTATTCCACTGTGCACATCTGGTGTGTGAGTGCACAGCGCGCACATGAGCAATAGTGCCTGCCGGAACCCACCCCTCCATTGAACTATATCTTTCAAAGATTCTGAAGCATTGGGAAACTGAGAACAATGCTGATGTGGTTCCCATCTTCAATAAACCCTGACATGAATATGTGGGAAGATCCAGGAAAAGATAATCAAGCAATGGATCTGCGAACACCTAGAAACCAGCAAAGCTACAGTATCAAAAACCCAACATGGGTTTGTCAAAAACAGATCATGCCAGACAAACCTTATTGCCTTCTTCGAGAAAGTGACTAAATTGGTGCACTGGGAAAATGCTGTGGATATAGTATAGTTGGATGTCAGTAAGGCATTTGATAAAGTAGATGACAACTTACTTCTTAGTAAGATAGAACAGTGTGGGATAGACAGCATCACCAGCAGATGGATTCATAACTGGCTGAAAAACTGCACTCAAATTGTAGAACTCAATGGAACTACATTGATGTGGAGGAAAACATGCAGTGAGGTACCTCAAGGTTCTGTCTTAGGCCCAGTAGTCTTCAACACATTTATATATTATTTAGATGAGGTGATAAAAGAGGAACTCATCAAATTTCAGATGATACCAAGCTGAGGGGAACAGCCAACACTTTAGAATATAAGCTCAAGATCCAGAAGGATCTTGACAGAATTGAACAGTAGGCCTTATCCAGCAAAATGCAATTCGGTGGTGAGAAAACTAAGGTTTTACACTTTGGCAAGAAAAATCAAATGCACAGGTGTAGCATAGGTGGTACATGGCTCAGTGGCAGTAACTGTGAGAGGGATCTAGGAGCCCAAGTGGCAGCTATTTAAATATGAGCCAGGAATGTGCTGCAGCTGCCAAAAACCCTAATGCAATCCTAGGCTACATCAACAGAAGGATAATCTCAAGATCACAGAAAGTGTTAGTATTGCTTTATACTGCTTTGTAAAGATCACGCTTGGAATATTGCATCTAGTTTTGGTCGTCATGATATAAAAAAGATATTGACACTCTAGAACAGTGATGACAAACCTTTTTTGGCTCGCGTGCCAAAAGCATGGGGAGCGCAGGGCGGGCGTGCGCAGGCATGCCACACGCATAATGCTATGGCATGACCCCAGCGCACATATGTTTTCTGCCTTCCAGAGCCTTCAGGGAAACTTCCTGAAGGTTCCTGAATGCTCTGGAGGGCTAAAACCGGCCCCACGAGCAAACCAGAAATACGTTCCCAAACTTTCGGTTTGCCTGTAGAGCGAAAAAATGGCCTCAAAAGAAGGTCGAAGTCAGCTGGCCAGAGCGCATATGCACTGGCCAGCTGACAGGGCAATGCCTTGCGTGCCCTGACAAATGACTTTGTGTGCCACCTGTGGCCCACGTGCCATAGGTTCACCATCACGGCTCTAGAAAGAATACAAAGAAGAGCAACAAGATGACAGGGAAGGAGGCTAAAAATATGATGAACAGTTGCAGGAACTGGGTATGTCTAGTCCATTGAGGGGTACATCATGGTTGTGTTTGACTTCAGGGGAGGTGAAGTGTGTGTGGCCATCTCAACGTCACTCGTTTCAGGGGTGCCTGTGGCAGCCCAAGTGTTCTGCCAGCAAAAACAGGCTCCTGAGCTCTGTTTTCGGCTGCAACAGCCTCCTGCAGCCCTCTGCCAGTGAAAATTGAGCTTGGGAGGGCTGCACATGGCCTTTGTGGCAGTAGTGGGTTCCTACTGGTTTGGACTGGTTCAGCCGAACTGGTTGTGGTTTGGTGGCCTGGGTTGCTGAAACCGGCAGTGACCCAGGTCTGCCACGCCCCTGAACCGGTTCTCCGGTTGCCGCTATTTGTACTATCATCTTGTTATTTAGTTTTGCTCATGCACAGAACAATTTTAATTGCGCTGGGCATCTGCGCGCAGCACTCACACAAGTGAACCGGCAGTAGTAATGGCTGGATCTCACCCCTGCCTTGTGGGCTCTGTTTTCAGCTGCCGGATTCCACCCCCAGGCCTTGAGTTTGACACCTCTGGTCTAGTCTGACAAAGAGAAGGATTGGGGTCTTCCATTATTTGAGGGGCTGTCACAGAGAAAAGGAGGTTAACCTATTCTCCAAAGCAGCTGAAGGCAGGACAAGAAGTAATAAAGGGAGACCTATCAAGGAGAGAATTTCCTGACAGAAAACAATTAATCAGTGGAAAGGTTTGCCCCCAGAAATTGTGCGTGCTTCAATTTTTTAAAGAAGAGATTGAACAATCATTTGTCTGGGTTGATGTAAGGACTCCTGCTTGAGCAGGCAGTTAGCCTAGAAGACCTCCAAGGTCCCTTCCAACTCTCACATTCTGTAATTCTGTTAAAATTTCTGGATGCATTTCCCTCCAAGTTTGTTATGAAGTGTTTATAGCTGTAAAGAGCAGTTTGTGGAAACATCGTTGTTACATGAACAAAATGGGTTATTAAAATGCTGTTGCTATAAATTACGTGGCTTAGCATAATGTATAAACATAGTTTTCATAGATATGAGCAGGTGTGCGTTTCTCCCTCTGGGTTAACATTATTTGACTACCATTTGAATTCAGTAATTAAAATTAAAAGGAGAGTCTTGCTATCTTCAAAAAAATAATCGTGTTTTTTCTAATTTAAAAATGTGTTGTTTTTAAAAGGATTGTATGCCATACTTCAAACTGAATTGAAGCTTTGCCAATAACTAATAACTATAGTTACAGTAACTAATGTAAAAGATTGGTGATGTTTGCACACTTTTTTTTCCATTGGAGAAAGAGTTAACTCAAATAGCTACTTTAGAATGAGATTTTACTGGAATTCAGCAGCATGCTATTCAAATATGAGTCAAGCAATTCAACAGAATTTGGTTGCATCACCAAACCATTATTTATCAATTATTTGAAACCCCGAAAGAGAGAAAATAGAAGGAAATGCATCAGAAGAATTCCTTGGCAAGCTCTCACCAACTTGCTTCAGTAGAATGAAAAACAAAAAAATCCAAAATATGCTTTGGTGTTAATAGCAGAGTGGCTGGTGTATAAATTGCTGGCTTTTAGCTTGAAGTCACCAATATCTAAAGGAATTGCAGTTATAGAGGTAGTCCTCGTATTATGGCTACAATTAGAACCACAAGGTTTTTTACTAAATAAGGCAGTTAAGTGAGTCACACTCAATTTAAAGATCTTTTTTGCCACAGTTGTTAAGCCAATCACTGCAGTTGCTAAATGAATCACACAATCATTAAGCAAATCCAGTCGTCCCCCCATTGACTCTGGCTGGCTGAGAAGGTCCCAAGTAATGATTAGGTGACCTGGGATGCTGTAATCATCATAAATAGTTGCCCAGCACCTCAGTTCTGAACCAGTAGTAAAAAAAAATGCTTTAAAAAGTTTTTTAAAAGTTCCGACGATCAGCGGCGCCACAATCAGCCATTCCGCACGATTTATATTCACTAGGAAGAAGGAACTCCTGCTTTCTAGGGAATCTAAATTGCATGGCGCAGCTGTTCCCTCCCCTCATGGTTCTACTTATTTTTGCAGGCTCAGAAAAGGCTTTTTAATCCAGTGTGCATGCGTGAGAAGTGCGCATGGGTCCACAAAGCAAACCGGTAGCAAAGCTAACCAGCAGCAGACTTCAAGAGCATTTCACCCCTGCCATGGGGATGCTGGGATGGTCATAAATGTGAAAAATGGTCATAAGTCACTTTTTTCAGTCCCTTTGTTCATTTTGAATGGTCACAAAATGAATGGCTATAAGTTGTGGGTTACCTTAATGTGAAGAATATTTATTTCCAATGGCTTTTTGGAACAAGGAGTTTGCTAATCTAAAACTAGATGATAAAGGACTCCCAAGGTTAAAAAAAAGTGGAAAGGAAGCCAAACCTCACAAGGCCAAACCTTGGAACAGAGGGAACATGATGCAAGAAATAAACACAAAGCAGGGATTTCCACTTTTCTGAGTAATGACTATTTTGCAGCAATTGGGGGTTTTAAAGATTCCCATCACGCAACATAAAGTTTCCCTTCGAACATATGTGCTAGATGTTTCCGACTCTAGGGGGACGGTGCCCATCTCTGTTTGAAAGCCGAAGAGCCAGCACTGTGCCAAGACGTCTCCATGGTCATGTGGCCAGCATGATTAAACACCGAAGGCTCATGGAACACTGTTCCCTTCCCACCAAAGGTGGTTCCTATTTTTCTACTTGCATTTTTTATATGCTTTCAGACTGCTGGGTTGGCAGAAGCTGGGACAAGTAACGGGAGCTCACTCCATTATGTGGCGCTAGGGATTTGAACTGCCAAACTGCTGACCTTTCTGATCAACAAGCTCAGCATCTTAGCCACTGAGCGACTCTGGGATTGAGAGTTTTAGGAGACCACAAAGCATTTCCAATGAGCTTGTCGATCAGAAAGGTGAGAGGTTTGAATCCCTAGTTTAGGTGTCCTCCCTGAGCAGAGGGTTGGACTAGATGATCTCAAAGATTCCTTCCAACTTTGTTACTGATAATCTGTTAACATCAGTTATAGGAAAACTTGAATGGGGGCCACAACAGGGTTCTTTTATAACTTCATAACTGATCAGGCCTTTTCTTTTTTTTAATTAAAGGTAGCCCTCTACAATTGAGGCCAATTTTTCCACTGCTAAGCAGGACAGTTGTTAAGTGAGTTTTGCTCCAATTTACGACCTCCCTTGCTGCAGTTGTTAAGTGAATCACTGCAGTTGCGAAGTTAGTAACACAGCTGTTCAAGTGAATCTGGCTTCCCCATTGACTTTCCTTGTCAGAAGGACAGAAAAAGGGATCACAGGACCTTAGGATACTGCAGCCATCCTAAATATGATCCAGTTGCCAAGCGTCCAAGTTTTGATCATGTGAGCATGGGGAATGGTTGTAGGTGTGAAAAACGGCTGTAAGTCACTTTTTTCAGTGCCGTTGTAACTTCAAACAGTCACTAAATGAAAGGTTATAAGTCAAAGAATATCTGTATATGCAAAAGGACTTCAGATGATTGTTGTTGTTAGTTGCGAAGTCGTGCCTGACCCATCACGACCCCATGGACAACGTTCCTCCGGGCCTTCCTGTCCTCTACCATCCTCTGGAGTCAATTTAATCTCACGCTGACTGCTTTGGTGACTCCATCCAGCCACCTCCTTCTCTGCCGTCCCCTTCTTCTTTTGCCCTCCATCTTTCCCAGCATGAGGCTCTTCTCCAATGAGTGTGCAGTGGGTTGCCATTTCCTTCTCATATTTTGTCAGAGCTCTCTGCTATGACCTGTCCATCTTGGGTGTCCCTGCACAGCATAGCTCATAGCTTCACTGAGCTACTCAAACCCCTTCGCCACAACAAGGCAGAAAATGTTTAGCTCCTTAACCCTCAACATTTATTTCTCCCCCCCCCTCCACCCATGCTCTTTATTTTATTTATTAAACAATTCTCTTTATTTCTTCTTTCTTTTTTCATGAAGATGTAAGCCACCAGCAGTGTGCTGAACCTATTAGAGAACAGGAAACAGCCATCATAGAAAGCAGAGCTTGGATACAAAGGGCCTTCTCTAATTGAATTATTCTGACGTCAAATTCCACTAATCTCTCTTCTATCGGAATTTCTATATTTGGCAATCATGTGAGAGGGATCTCAGGTAGCATGTACTGGTTTGAGAATATTGTTAAATGGCTGCATCTCGGTCGCCAAAGAGAGGGAGGATGTAATTTATGATTGAAAGAAACAGGGACGCAGTACCTCAATGGCTAAAACACTGAGCTTGTCGATCAGAAAAGTCGGCAGTTCGGCAGTTAATCCTAATCCTAATCCTAACCCTAGTGCTGCGTAACGGAGTGAGCTCCCGTTACTTGTCCCAGCTTCTGCCAACCTAGCAGTTTGAAAGCATGTAAACATGCAAGTAGAAAAATAGGAACCACCTTTGTTGGGAAGGGAACAGCGCTCTGTGTGCCTTTGGTGTTTAGTCATGCCAGCCACGTGACCATGGAGACGTCTTCAGACAGCGCTGGCTCTTTGGCTTTGAAATGGAGATGAACACCGCCCCCTAGAGTCAGGAACGGCTAGCACATATGTGTGAGGGAAATCTTTACCTTTAGGCAACATTTTATGTTACCTTGGCCATTGTGATTCCTCTGACATGTTATTTATAGCCTCTCCAAAAACTTAAATAAAGCATACAAAATCCAACAGCAATATCATTGAATTTTAGCCATTTCTTGGGAGAGGTGTCATTATTTAAAATTAAAGGTCTTGTTCCTATTCCGAAGCCGTATTGTAGAGATTGCACTTCTAAACCTAATACTCAGAGAGCCTTTTTATAGAGGAAGGGAGGATGGAAAGGATATGAAAGTAAAGACTTGAACCTGTGAATGTTTATTTAGTTCTTCCTCCTGTTTTCCAAAGAAATGTAGTTTTCTGAAGAAGATTGCTACAGATTAAAAGAAACACATTTTTAAAATGTGCAGAAGGTTGCAGGTTTGAAAAACCTTTCTCGGTAGCTGACAGCAATTTTCACATTAGAAGTATCGGCAGACACATTTGCCTATCTAAAATTGGTGTCTCCTCTCATATTGATAAGTAAAGATTCACGTGGATAATGCTTTTCTCGGCAAGTCTGATATAAATTGGGCTGTTCATACTGACTGCCATTAACACATATCCCAGAATGGGGCCATGTTGTGCTATTGTTGTAGAGCACCTCTGCTCAAAACAGTAAGGCTCGGGACTGAAGGAGGAGGTCCCACAGCAGAGCTACCAGCTGAATACATTCCCTGTTCCCAGTAGTCACATTTACCCTTTTTCTCCATTACACCCAGATTGGATGAATGGGGTGTCCTTTGAATTTTCTAAAGACAACACTATCTAGACTTGGGTATTTATGAATGGCCTCAACCTGCCACAGAAGGGAGCTTCTGTGATATGGTGACATATCTTTAGCCAATACTAAAGAGGTGCATCTAGGGATGTGGTGGCTCAGTGTCTAAGACGCTGAGTTTGTTGATCAGAGAGCTCGGCAGTTCGGCGGTTCGAATCCCTAGCACTGTGTAACAGAGTGAGCTCCCGTTACTTTTCCCAGCTTCTGCCAACCTAGCAGTTCGAAAGCACGTAAAAAATGTAAGTAGAAAAATAGGAACCACCCTTGGTGGGAAGGTAACAGCGTTCCGTGCTCCTTTGGTGTTTAGTCATGCCAGCCATATGACCATGGAGACGTCTTTGGACAGCGCTGGCTCTTTGGATTAGAAACGGAGATGAGCGCTGCCCCCTAGAGTCAGGAACAGTGAGGGGAATCTTTACCTTTTCAAGAGGTGCATCCCCCCCCCACCCCTGGTCATGTCCTATATCTCTCTTTCAACACCAAAATGCCATTTTCTCTATTTACAAATGAGGGTCATGACATTATACAGCCTGCAGGAATTATTCAACTAAGTAATCTGGTTCTTGGCCAATGAAGGGGGAAAAAAAGAAGCTTCTGTATGGAACGTCTGCAAAAATCTAAATAATAAGAATCAAGAGGTTAAGCTGTTGCAGCTACGTTTTAAACTGTTTTTCTGAGGACTGGCAACGCAGACAATGTAGGAGGAGAGTTACGGGACACCCCCCCCCACACACAAAAAAAATCAAATGTCTGGTTGCGTCTTTTTCCAACAAACCACTTACATTAAACAGCATCAGGCTTCAGCATGTTATCTTTTGTGAGTTGGAAATTATTAATTCAAAGAAATAAGTGGCAACCGTATCCCAAAATATTGTGAAAGAGATCCTGCTGATGTTAATGCAACAACCTTGTAACCCTGAATGACTAAGTCCACTGCGGACTTCCTGCAATCCTTTTTCAGTGGTCAGGCTCAGAAAAATAACGCAGTGGGAACTTTAGCACAGAAATCTGACTCTGATCTTTGGTGGATGTGCTCTTCCTTGTCTTTAATCATAGCTTGAACTTCAAGTCAACATGCCAATGATGCGGCGCGACACACCAAATATGGTGCTTGATCTGAAGTGTGGTAGAGGAAGGGGGAGGAAGGAGCAGGAGAGCCCATTTCAAGGAAGTTCATGGTTGAACGGGGTTTATCTAGGACTCAATATTTCATCACAGTATTTACGAGGACATTTTGAAGGACATTTTGAAGGACTTCTTCGGTGGGGCGATGCAGAACTTGAGAAGATTTATAGTTCTGTTCAGACAGCTTGAGACCATGACACATTGCTTTTGCTCATGACAGATTCTAATTTCATTGCATACT